>NC_022010.1:26827435-26850775 GCF_000317375.1 Microtus ochrogaster | reverse complement strand
ATCTCTCTCTTCTATCAACCTCTCTCTATCTGTTTGTGCATGCATGTGTGTGTGCTCACAAACATGCACACACACACACACACACACACACACACCACTATACATGTATGGAGGTCAGAGAACAGTTTGAAGATTTAGATTCTCTCCTTTCACTATGTGGATTCCTGGGAACATAGTTAAGTTGACAAGCTTGGTGGCAAGCACCTTTACTACTGAGCTGTCTCTCTAGTCCTGACAGTAGTGACTATCGCCTAGTGTAACTAAACTGATATCTACTAAGAGTCCTGTGTACCAGACAGGTTTCAAGCTCTTGGGAATGAGATGATGGAAATAGACAACATAGACAAACTAACATAGAAAGCAACATCACTAACTCATAAGTCCCGTGGGGGGAGTCAAACATTACCATGTCAGGTGACTCACAACCACTTGTAACTACATGGTCACTGTCTATCTATCTATCTATCCATCCATCTTCTTTCTATCTATCTATCTATCTATCTATCTATCTATCTATCTATCTATCTATCTATGTATCTATCTATGTATCTACCTATCTATGTATCTGTAGGGTGGTGTAACAATTAGAGGATGCTTGGGATTGGCTGTTGAGTGAAGACTGTTGGGAAACAGTGGTTTGCCTGGGAACCACTGACAGGATAGATATGATCTGATGATGAAGTGCAGCAGGAATGGCCTATGTGCGGAAGGAGCAGTGGATGTGGAGTCTGCGTATGACTTCTCATTGCTCTGACGAAACACTTGGTGAAATGACTTAAAGAAGGAAGGGCTTTTCTGGCTCCCTTCGAGGGTACAGTCCACAGTGTGGGGACGTCATGGCAACAGGAGCATATCTAGTCACAGGGACATCCGGCCATTACTTCTGCACTCAGGAAGCAGAGGGAGATGAATGCTGACCCTTGGCTTGCTCTCTCCTTTTTTATCCAGTCTAGGACTCCAGCCCACCGGGCATTGCTACCCACATTCAAGGTGGTCTTCCCACATCATTTAACCTAGTAATACCACCACAGACATACTCAGGAGCTTATCTTGTTATTTCTGTGAAGCTGACAATCAATGTTAACCATCACAAGGTCCTAAAACAGCAAGTCAGCAGGTGCAGGTAGAGCATGGTGAGGGGCGGTGAGTAAGGACCGATGGGGCAAGTGCTATGCAGATGTAGAAAGTAGAACCAGGAGGATGGGTCAATCGTTTGTGGGCAGATGCCATACATTTAAACAGACATACGTTCCAGTTGGTTTTGTGGCATCAATGGCTGACTCTGGTGACTGTGTGCAGTAAGGGACTCAAGGAGCAAGAGCAAGACTAATCTTGACTATTCTGGGTCAGGCAGTTGGCCTGCGTGAGTTGCTTTGACTCAGGGTGGTAGCAATGTGTGTGGGGAGGAGAGGCCAGGTTTAAGGCATGCTTGCAAATCTTAAGATGGATGCTAGCGATGGGTTAGAGGGGAGGAAGATGGAGGAATGCAATCAACAATGTTGCCTTGCTTGCGGAAAGCGATCGAGTCATGTGAGCTCAGCTGCTTGGCAAGAAGATTGAGTTCAGTGCTAATCTGTTCATAGAGAGTTGGAAGGCAGCATAGGCTACATGGCATGTCTCTTCAAGAAATTCCCAAGCATAGCTGGTGTCCTGGTTCGCTTTTATTCTCAACTGGGCACAACCTACAGCCACACTTGGCCCGTAGGCATGTCTGTGGTGGGAGGAGGTCCCAGCCCACTGTGGGTGACCCCATTCCTCTGACAGGTGGTTCTGGGCTGTATAAGGGAGCCAGATAAGCATGAGCCAGGAACCAGCCAAAAAGCAGTACCCCTGCCTTGTTTCTGCCTTAGTTTCCTTTCTGAGTTTCTGCCCCATTTTCCTCAGTGATGGAGCGAGACCTGTAAGATGAGCTAAACCCTTTCCTTTCCTAAGTTAATTCTGGTCACTGTGATTTTTTTTTACAACAACAGAGTGAATCTAGAATGTCTGGGGGTGGCACACATTAGCAACCCCAGCCCTTGGGAGACTTGCACAACAGTTTGAAACAAGCCTGGGTACCTAACAAGACCCTGTCTGAAAACAAGAACACAGAAAAGCAAGCTCAATCTGTCTGAACGTTGGCCCTGAAAACCAGTGGCATTTCAGCAGAAATGAGTCACCGAGAACTTCGCCAAAGAGGTGAACTGAGCCGTGTAGGGCCACTTACACCTGGGAATGTAGCTAATTATAGCTGTATCATGAAAACACAGTTAGAAGGCGACACAATTTGTGCAGAGAATTATAGCTGAAGAAGAAAAAAAAGACTTCCAGTACAATTTCCCTCATTTTTAAGTCCAATTATCTTTTCAGAGTCCCCCAAAACGACTCTGATAACAATGGTTGCTGGTGGGAGAGTCTCAGGCTTAAATGTCTGGTCTAATTCTCATTTCTAGTTCTTGTAGTTTGGATATGAAATGTCCCCCACAGGCTCATATGTTCAAACACTTATTATCTAGCTGGTGGTGCTGTTTTCTAAAGGTTTTACAGCCTGTTGTATATGGGTGTAGCTGGAAGGCCTGGAAGCATAGAGGGGGGGCTTGGGAATTATAGTCCTGCTTGGTTTCTAGTCTGAGTTGGCTTCCTAGTCAGACACTGAGATGTGAACAGTCTCCTACTCACACTACTGCAGCCTCAAACTGATCCGGTTACCGTGCCTTCCTCAGCATGATGGGATGGACTGTCTCTCTGTAAACTGTGAGACAAAAATAAATTCTTTAACTAGGTTGTTCTAACCAAATACATTTTTAGATTAATTTTATTTTTTAATTTATGTGTCTGTGTGCCTTTGTGTGGGTATGTGCACATGAGTGTAGGTGCCTGCAGAAGCCAGAGGAAGGTATCAGATCCCCGAGAGCTGGAGTTACGTGTGGTCGTAAGCTGCTCAGTCTGGGTACTGGGAACCAAACTCGGTTCCCCTTGAAGAGCAGCATGTGCTCTTAACCAACAAACCTTCTCTCCAGCCTCTAGCCAGATATTTTCACAGTGCAACAAGAAAAACAAATAACAGGTTAGTGTTGAAACTAAACTACACTGTATTTGCATTTATTTGTTTATTAGTGTGTGTGTCTCTGTGTGTGTGCATACATGCACATACACACACATCTTCGTGTATGTTTGTATGTGTACACCGTGGTGCATGTGTGGAGGTCAAAGAACAATTTGAACAGATCCTGGGGACTGTCCAGCTTGGTGGCCATGGACCTTTATCTGATAAGGTACCTCAGCCACTTGAGTGAGACTGTATTTTAACTTAAGCAGGTTAATTCTGGAATGATGACTTAAGTTCCAAACATGAGCTGAGATTACATACTCAAGACATCCTAGCAGAGGTGTGCCGCATTATACTAGACACTTAGTAAAGGTTGGTCACATCTGAGGTGTCAGAGGAGCAAAACAGGGGCACTTCCTTGTCCACCTCTCGTAATCCTGCATTCGATATCAGTAAACCTGGCTGTGGACTGTTGAGTAACCCCCACCCCATTCTATCCAGACTGTTTCCCATCTCATAGGGAGAAATAAAGCTCGGACAGGCTTTCTCCTAAGGCAGGTGTGGAAAAATTATCTACGCGTATAAAAAGTTCCTGTAGCCTCTGGAGGTAAGGCAGACCCAAACCCAGGCTTCCTTCCTCATCATCGTTATTTTTATACTGGGTGTTATTATTCAAGATCTTTTGCAAACAGACAAAAATAGAAACGTACGATGATCCCTTGACTTCTCTCCTTTGGAAGGATTCCCCTACCCCCACCCTCTTGTCAGGTTGTTCGGCTAATTAAAAGAAAATGAACCATTTCCCTAGAGTTTATGATTTCTAAAATTGTTTTTGAAATCTGACTGTCTCACTGATCTACAAAAGCTGTGGGGTGGGCAGCTGCCAGAGGCTGTCCCCAAGGTGACCTTCCTCGTTGCCTCTCTTCAACTGAGTTCTGTCACAGGGAAAGTCTCCTGAAAGCCCATGCAGGACAGCTTCCTGCCTTGCCTGCTGAGAACCTCAAGGGTGCTTCTTTCCCATGGAGTGTGTATGTGTGTGTGCGCACATGTGTGCATGAGTATGTGTGTGTATATATGTGTGTGTGCATATGTGTAAGTGTATGTGTATATATATGCATGAGTATGTGTGTGTATATATGTGTGTATGCATATGTGTGAAGGGTGCTTCTTTCCTGTGGAGTGTGCGTGTGTGTATGAGTGTGCGTGTATGTGTGTGCATGAGTGTGTGTGCGCGTCTCTGTGTGTGCATATGTGTGCATAAGTGTGCATCTGTGTGTGTATATGTGTGGATGAGGGTGTGTGTTGTGTGTATGTATGTGTGCATGTGTGCATATGTGTGTGTGCATGAATGTGTGTGTGTTTGCCTCCCTGATGCCCTTAGCTTTTGGTTATGTGTATATCTTGTTTACTGTGCTTCACTTCTGTCATAAAAAAAAACATAAAAGTGTTTCGCAGCTTCCTCCAACTCTTTCCCAAGGATTCCAGGAGGCATATACCAAATGGGCTCCAATCTCTTCATGAACACAAGTTCTGATGGAGGCTAGCATGTTTCTTTTCCTCCTCTTTGTGTGTGTGTATATGTGTGTGTGTGTGTGTGTATGCATATTTCCCATGTGTGTACAGGCCTGAGGTTGATGTCTACATCATTTTCCATCACTTCTCCACATTATTTAGTGAGACAGTGTCTCAGTCAAATCCAGAGCTTGCCAGTATGACTAGTCTTACTAGTTAGCTTGGTCTGGGGGCTTTTGTCTCTACATTCTGACACTGGAATTGCCTGAGGTCCGACTAGCCTACCTGGCGTTTATGTGATTTTCTGCAGATCTGTGCAGTGTGTCCCCATGTTTTCAGGCCAAGAGCTTTAACTGCTGAGCTACATCTCCAGACTCAGTCTCTCTGCCCCCTTGCTCCCTCCCCTCTCCCTTTGCCCCCTCTGCAGTGCATGTCTGTGTGTGTTGTATGTGATTGTGTACATGTGTATGCATTGATCTGTGTGAGTACAGACATGCATGTGCCTCAGTGGAAAGGGAACAACCTCAGGGGTCTGTCCTCAGCTTCCACCTTGTTGGAGATGAGGTTTCTTGTTGTTTGCCACTGCCTACATCAACCTATCTGGTCCATGAGATTTGGGGGATTCTCCTGTTTTTACCCGCTATCTTAGGAGCCCTGGGGTTACGACACACAATGTAGTGTGTACCATTATGTGGGTTCTAGGGATCTGAGCTCAGGTCTCCGCACTTAGGAAGCGAGTGCTTTCCTCATTAAGCCATCTCCCCAGGCCCACCGTTGTTTCTAAATACAGTGGCTCCTTGACTTGGAGGCTTATCCGGTAATTAATTCATAATTATCCATTAGCACATTAACAGGAGCAAGTTATTAAAAGGACAACTCAATCAGACACAATAAAGGAATGACTGCATGGCTTTTCTCAGCACGGCTGCAGAATTCCAAAGATGTGTCATAGAACCTCTAGGTCTCCACTCAGAAGGAAGATGCAGAAAGTGCTTGTATTAGAAATGGAATCTGTATGACCCACCACCTTGGTCTGCTCTTTTGTTTAGTTTGCAGTGCTGGGGATGGAACCTACAGCCTTCAGCATCCTAGGCAGGAGCTCTATCATTGAGCCACACCCCAGACTTTGGTTTTATTAAGATAGGGTCTTCCCATGTAGGCCAAGTTGGCTGTGAACTCATGACCCTCCTAACTGAGCTTCCTGAATGATGGGGTTCTATCTTCCACCATGATAGACTCACTCAGCAAGTTTTAAATTTTTTAGGTTTATTTTTATTTATGTGTATGTCATTGTCTATGTGTATATGACCATAAGAGCAAGTTCCCCATGGAGGCCAGAAAAGGGCATCCAAGACCCTGGAGCTGGAATTTCAGGTTGTTGTGACCTACCTGATGTGGGTGCTGAGAACCAAACACAGGACCTCTGCAAGAACAGCAAAGTGCTCTTAACCACTGAGCCATTTCTCCAGCTCCCAACAAGTTTTAATATATGTTGATGAACATCTTTTAAATATACAGATAAAATTATGTATAATGTTTCATTTACATTTTCTTGATTGTAGTAGAAATATGTTGTGTTTCCTCTCATATAGAATCACAAAAGTCGGAAGAAAATTATTAGGGATGAATAGAGAGGAAATAGAGAAAAACAAATTACAGGCTATAAATAGGGCCAGTGTATGTTATATATATAGAGAGAGATCCCCTTCTGCCTTAATTTTGATCCTGCATTCTGTTTTTGAGATCTAACGATTTGCAATCACATCATTTTCTGAACCAAGAGACACCAAGGCCTCCACAAGATGGTTGGGGGTTCTTTCTCCAAATGCTTCTGGCTTAATGACTCGTTGGCCAGGCTGATGTGTAGGAAGTGTATCCCAAGTGCTCTTCCTTCACGGTTCTCTAGTTGTTCGTGGATCAGAGCATCTCTTATGAGCCTGTCCCTCTGGTTGATTCCGCTGTTGTGCACTCATGACTTTTGTCCTGTTTGCCCAGTCTCCATCTTCATCTGTTTTGTGTCCCCATGATGCTCAGTTACTTGTCTTACTTTTCAGGGGCCAGAATGTCCAAAGAAGCATGTGTCTCAAAATGGCAGAAGCAAAAAGGGGGGTGGTCCACACTCAAAAGGTCCAGGGCAAGGACAAGAAAGGATGAGACCATGGAAGGGCCATGGTTGCTTTTTTATAATAGCCTGTTTTGGGGGGGACTAATACAAACTCCACAAACCAGTCCATTCCTTAGCCATGACTAAATTATCTTCCATTAAGCCCCACCTCTTGTAGGTTCTAGCACCACACACTGGCAACCAAACTTCCATTCCATAAATATTTAAGGGTCAAACTGTGTGTAAATTATACGACCAACCTTGTGATCTAGATACACTATTAATTTTAGAGGAATATAATATTGACTTTCTAAGCTTCTGCTCACCAGTTAATTTCACCTATGGTGTCCTTTATTAGATGGAAATCTCTACCCGGATTGCTGATGTGTGGCTCTAATCCTAGACTCTGGGAGTTGAGGCGGGAGAATCGTGAGTTTGAGGATATTCTGGGCTACATGGTAAAATGAAGAGAAGGGAAGGGGGTAGAAAGGAAGGGAAAGACAAGGAAGGGGAAAGAGGAAAAATAGAAGAAAGAGGAGGGGAAGAAGGGAGAGAGAGAAGAAGGAAAGTAGTGACATGTAAGCAGTAGGGGAAGGAGGGAGAGAGAAGGAGAAAATCCACAGTATTGGCAATATAGTGTAATTATACCTATTTATTTTTTCATCATTTGAACTTTTTACAAAAAAAGTCCCTTAGACATCTACTATTGGTTACACAAAGTAATCTATATCCGACCAAACTTCTCCTAAGAGCCCTAAAAGTAGCATGAAAACAAGACCACCCTCGGAGGGATCTAGAAGATACCCATGACGATGAGGGCTTCAAAGTATGCAGACAGGAGGATGTGTCGAACTCTCCCTGGTACTTGTCAGAGCATTGTTATGTTCAGGACTTTTTCTGCAATGCACCTGGAGGAGACAGAAGAGATTGGTATTGACGCTGCGCTGGTCTCCTGGG
Source organism: Microtus ochrogaster (assembly GCF_000317375.1). Lineage (NCBI taxonomy): Eukaryota > Metazoa > Chordata > Mammalia > Rodentia > Cricetidae > Microtus > Microtus ochrogaster. The sequence goes on along the minus strand of NC_022010.1, from coordinate 26,843,174 downwards.
GATGAGCGCACAGAATTGGAGCCCATGGCTAACAAGCCAGACTGAACTTGAAAGGCTCGGTCCCAGAAGGAAGGAACCCATTGCATTTCACCACAAGGCATTCACCAATTTGTCGACTTGGAAATATGCCAGTTTGGGGCATCTTTGTGTCTAAGGAGAAAAGGGGAAGCTCATTAGACTGTTAACATCAGGCTCAGAGTGTGAGGGAGACAAAAATGGAATTCAGGATCTCTGGGGGAAGGTGGACCCTGCTGCATATCCCAAGCTTCTAGTTGGGACCCTTGAAATATGGCCTCAGAGAATGGGGGCTGCAGGTAGCGTGAGAGTTATCACTGATGGTACCGAGGATGGGATCTAGGACTTTGCATAAGTTAGGTGAACACTCTACCCCTCAGCCATGCCCCAGCCCTTCACTGAGGTATCTTAAGGGGGTGCTAACCACTGAGCCATCACCCACAACCCTTCATGAACTGGGCAGGGGGCCATCTACACAGGTTCTCTATTGCTGAGCTACAGCCCTGGCTCCTGTTTTGCCCTTTTGAGCACATCTACCTGTGCCTTATATGGCTCTAATGCCAAGCCAAAGTATGATTTCATCCAAGTCTTAACTTGCAGAACCAGTGAGTTCCTATTGACTTCCTGTAAAGAAAGTCATTCTAGCTTGGGTGACAACTTCCTTACAGATGGAGTGCCCTGCTCAGGTCTCCTTGCACCCAATATATTAGCATTTCCCCGAGACCAGGGGCCATATGTGGTTAGGGCAGAATTGCATACAGATGTCCAGGAGGTGCTGAGTGAGTGGCCCGAGGGTCCAGTGACCTTCCCCAGTCCTTCTATGAAGGAATGTCAACAGACAACGGGGCTGGTCATGAGGGCCTCTCACATATAGCCCCAGCTTCTCTGATGGAGATGATGCCTGTTGATGAGAGCCAAAGGATAACATTCTCCCTGTATGAAAGGCCTGGTCGCTAGCAAGAGGATCTAACAACCTTTCAGTGATTGGATCACGAGGGCTCTGACCCAATCAATGAATCACCCATCGGTAGATTCGTAATTGGATGGCATTGCTGGGAAGCTCGGGAAACTTGTGGGTGGAATCTGATTGGAGGAAGTAAGTCTATGGTGGCTTTCTCTGGAAGGCTGCCTCTCGTCTCCGGACATGTCCTCCTCTCTCTTGACTTCCTAGCTGCTGTGAGGTGAGCAACTTTCCTCTGCCTTCCTGTTCACTGATGGTGCTTCAGCCTCGTGGCAAAGGAAACCATCCAACTATGAGCTGAAGCCTCTGCTCCATAAACCACGAATCTTTCTTCCTTTAGTTTGTAGTTCTCATAGGTATTGGTCTTTATGATGGGGAAGTGAGCCTCATGGTTGTGGTTCATCATGGCTGCCAGATTGATGGGATTCAGACTAACTGTGGAAGCAAATCTTTGGGCATGTAGATGAGGGGGTTCTCTAAGTTGGGTTAACTGGGGTGGGAAGACTCACCTTAAATGTGGCTAGCACCATCCTATGGGCTGGGTTCGTGGAAGAAATAAGAGGGAGAAAGTGAGCTGAGCCCAGCATTCCTCTCTCTGCTTCCTGACCGAGGATGACAGGTGACCAGATGCCTCCTGCTCCTGTTGCCACACCTTCCCAACCGTGATGGGCTGTGCCCTTGAACTGTGAGACACAGTACACTGTCTCTTCCTTAAGTTGCTTTTGTTAGGTCTTTTGTTACAGCAGCGAAACAAGTCACTAATGAGATAGTTGATCATAGTAACTGGTGAAAACTAAGAACAACAAAATCTTAAAACCCAAACAGTTGCTAGGCAGTGGTGGCACACACCTTTAATTTCAGCACTTGGGAGGCAGAAGCAAGTGGATCTCAATGAGTTCCAGGTCAGCCTGGTCTGCGGAGCGAGTTCCAGGACAACCAGGGCTGCACAGAGAATCCCTGTCTTGGAAAACAAATAAACAAACAACAACACACTCTGACTAGTCACAGTCAAAAAAACTTCCAATGACTACAGCTTACTTTCCTGTAGAAATGATACAAAATAGAAGGCAATAAACTCTTTAAAGTTTTTAATAAAGAATGAAGTTTATTGTAAGTGTTTATAACCATAAATGACATCCTTCCGATGTGGTAGTTGAATAAAGACATTTGTAGTCCCCTAGAACCTAAAAGACTTGTTTTGTTTCGGGACAGAGCCACACGAAGAGCTGTTCCTGGCAGGTGAGAAATGATTCCAGATGGAAGTGCCGTATCTGAGGAAGGAATGAAGGCAGCTTAAAGAGATTTAAAATGTGGTTGAGATGGCTAAACATAATGCATATTGAATGCTAAAGCCGATAAGAAACAGTGTAGAGCTTAAGGTATACACACTTAAAACTTGACGATGATAAAAACAACAAGAAACGGAGATCATGTGGCTTAAAATATTGAAATCCCTCGCATCTTCTCACCAACGCTACTTACGCTAATTCGGGATCATCTGTACCTCTAGGGTGAGATTAACAAGGTACATTTAAGCTCAGATACATCAATTAATCACAGTAGCTGATGGGGAGGAATATGCTAGCCTAGAGAAGGGGAGTTTTCAGGCTAAGATGAAGAAATGCTGTGAACATAAAATCAAAACATCGGGCAAGGAAATGGCAGATGGCTCAGAGGGTAGAGGCACCAAGCCTGATGGCCCGTCCCCAGCAGGCATACGGTGAAAGGAGAGAACTGACTTTGGAAAGTTGTCCTCTGACCTCCACGTATGCACCGTGGTATCCATGCATAGACACGCCTGCACACACGCACGTGCGCGCACACACATACACGTACATGCGCACACATGCACACACACACACACACACACACAGAGGCACAGAAAGGAGGAAGGGAAGAGAGGGAGAAGAGGTGGAGGAATGTGTGTGGAAAGAATGGTGGTGGAATTATACCCATATCAGAGTGGATTTGTAAAGACAAGGGTCATAACCCTAAGCGGAATGTCTGACTCAGCCAAAGTTTGTAACAATCTTAAACCTATATGCAACTAATAACACAGATTCAAAATGTATAAAACAAAACTGCCTCAATAAAAAGTAAAAATCAAGAAACCCAATGTTACATTTGTAAACCTTAGCATGTTTTCTCCCCTTTAAAAAAGTTTTGTTTTGATGAGTTTGCCTACGTGTGTGTGTGTGTGTGTGTGTGTGTGTGTGTGTGTGTGTGTGCATCATATGCATGCCTCATGCCCATTAAGGTCATAAGACAGCATCCGATACCTCTGGAGTGACAGATGGTTGTGAGCTAACATGTGGATGCAGGGATCTGAACCTGGGCCCTCAGGAAGAGTAACCAGTTCTCTTAACCACTGAGCCATCTCAACAGACCCTTAACAAGTGTTTTTCTGTAACTAGTAGAAAAACAAGTCAAATGAAAACGAGGAGGTAAGATGCTTGACCATCTTAACTAGCAGAGAACACTACATCAAATGACCATAGATTATTCCTTGGTTTCAAATACACATGGAATACATACCACTCTATACATCATATGTTGGATGGTACAGCCAACCTCAATACATTTCAAGACTGAAATCAAATGTATTCTCTGGCCACGTGGAATTAAGCTCCGGAAACGAATAAAATGTTAAATCCCCATCTGCTCTTAAGTGAAGCCACACGGATTAGTTACAATTCTCCATGTGGTGACCAAATACCTGACCAAAGCAATGGAAAGAAGGAAGGGTTTGTTTTAGCCAAGGGTTTAGGGGGTAGTGTGACCCGCTGACGTGGAAAGATTATAAATGTGGCAGCGGGCCCCATTTCATCTGTGGTTCAGAAACAGAGTGTCAAGGCCCACCTACCGTGACCCACTTCCTCCAGTGAAGCTCCACCTCCTAAAGGGACTGCAGCCTCTGCAGTGACACCAGCAGAGGCCTAGGTGTTCAAACACATGAATCTATGGGTGACATTTCTCATTTGAGCCACAAGATCGGGAATCAAAAAGAAGTATTCGAATTAACAAGTCTTCCGAACCAAATGGAAATGAAAATATAATATGTCAAGACATCCAAATCCCATAGCTCCTTTTTTTTATTGCTTGGTAGTTTAAAACACTTATGTAATAAATTTCCATCATTTTCACCCCAATTTCCCTCCCTGATCTCCCCAGCTCCGCTGGGACTCCTTATTCTCCATAAGCCCTCCTTACTTTGATGTCTGCCTTTTGTGTGCGGCCCACAGAGTTTAATTAGTCCCTTGCCTGAGCCGATGGAAGGTTATTCAGTGGAACAAGGGCTACACCTTTAAAGAATATGACAGGTCTGCTCCTTGAGTGGTGACCACCTATAGCCTCTCAGTGATGGGTGACTCCTCCTGGGACCCTCTGCCGTCCAGGATGGAATGGTGGGCCTGGTTTGTATAAGAAGGCAAACTGAGCATGAACGCCGATGGAGGAGCCATGGAGTGAGCCAGCAAGCAGCATTCCTCTGTGGGTCCTGCCCTGACTTCCCTCAGAAATGGGCTGTGCACTGGGCTCATAAACCAAATAACCCTTTCCTCCCCAAGCCACTTTTGCTCAGACTGTTTTCATTGCAGCAAGGCACAGATCAGGATTAACTATCCTTTTATGACTCTGTCAAGGCAGGCGTGGATCATTGTGGTCACTGTGCCCTTGATACAATTGTTTTCCAAACGCCATCTTCTGAGAGAGCAAACTTTTAACGCAGGAGCCTTCACGGAATGATTTAGAGTCAAAATGTCACGCTGTAGAGTTTAGAATTGGGAATGAAATCTAGGGAAATAGACAGAGGGCAGAATACATTGGAAGCGAGAGAATTTTAGTTAAACAGACCCAATCCCTCTGAGTCTTGGCTGCAGCCCATGCCTGACCCTAACCAGCAGAGTCCTCCTGCCTTGTGGCCCAGCGCTGACATTGGTCTCCCACCAGGAGATCCTAGCGGTCCCCAGGATAATCCCCTTGTTGTCGGTGGCCCTTCTGGCTCGGCATATGGTGCCTGCAAAGAGAAGGCAGCTTTGTGTGCAACTATTTTAAGCAGTCAGATTTATGCAGCCATGCCTAAGAGGCCCCTAGAAGCTGTTTATTGTGAGATTAAACCGGCACTTTCTGGAAGCCTTTTTCTAACTCAGCAGGCTATGCCATTAGAGTCCTGACGTGGCTCCTGGTCACGCAGAGAAGAACTCGAAGGGTATTATTTTAAGGCCTCCCCACTCCTCTGCTCGACTTTCCCCTGCACACCTGGGATCCTGCACTACACTGACGGGCCCGACACTCCCCACTTGCCTGTGTGTCAACGGGAGGCTAAAGGAAAATACTGAGAAAGGGCAGATGCTCACGGGGGCTACCACTCACCTGGTTATTGCATTTTATGGCCGAGGACCCTGAAACCGTAATTGCCCACGGGCTTGGGTCTCTTCATTTCGTTCACAGCTGAGCGAGATAGGGTGGGATGGGGAGGGACAGACAAAGAGAAGCAATGCTTCTTGCTAGGAGACAAGAGGGGCTTCTTCAGCCCTTCGTCTGCAGCTGATGCCTTGTGAGTCAAATGAAATGTCCTTACCAGTCCTCCCTTCTGCCATAGCCAGTGGTTCTTCCTTCATTTTTATAAACCATTACTGTCTAAGCCTCTTCTCTTTATCTCAACGTGCAAATGGAGATTGGTTTCATCCCTGACATCATGGGACTAGAGATCTAAAAACAATTCTGTAACAGTTCATTTTCTGCTGCTGGAACAGAATAGCAGGAGCTGGGTCAGTGCTGTAGAAAAGAGAGGTTTGTGTACTTTATAGTTCCGGGGGTTGACCCATCATAACCGCGAGGAATGGCGTGGAGCAGAGCAGTTTGCAGTTTGAGAACGTTCACAATGTGGTGCCGGGAGGCAGGGAAACGGGAGCTTTCAATTCCGATGGAGAGGGCATGGAGAAGGTGGCCCAGCAGTTCCGATCTCTCGCTGGTCTTCTGAAGAGCCCCAGATGAGTTCCCAGCACCCACACTGAGTGGCTCACAGCTGCTTCTAGCTCCAATTTGGATCTGATACCCTCCTCTAGCCTCTATAGGTACTCATCTACGTATACCCCCCCACAAATATACACACAGTTACAAATAAACTAATCAATTAGATCCAGTCAATTCCACTGGTGCCCTGGTGAAATGGTATTACCCCGATTGAAGCTGGCTCTTCCCTTCTTGATTAGTCCTGTCTGGAAACATTCTGGCAAACACATACCAGAGATGGGCCCCACCCTTGCCAATGAAGGTTATAATGTTCTTTCTTGGGAAACTAAAGTTCTTTGTGGTGGGCATTACTTAAGGTACAAGTTGCAAACTGCTGTCCCAGGAACCCAATCCAGAGCACAGCCCTAGTTTGTCCAGCACAGACAAGCTGAGTGTTTAAAAACTGGTGATATTGGAGTTGCGGAGAGGACTCGGGAAGGTGCAAGGGTCCATGTTCCATCCCCAGAAGCCACACCCACTAAGCTGGAGTGATAAGGCAGGCTTTGAACCCCAGCTCGAGAGAGGGCTCAGCTGGAAAAGTGCGTGCTGAGTCTGAGGCCCCGAGTTCAGATCCTAATGCAAATGTCATGGTATGGCCCCGTGTACTGGGAAGGCATCTGGGGTTGTGGGGGGCCAGTCTGCAGCTTTCACAGCAGCTAGCCTGGCTGAATTGGGGAGTTCTAGATTTAATGAGAGGCCTTAGCTCAAAAACTGATGTGGTCAGTACCTAAGCAAGATATATTACACCAGTGCTTCTCAATCTTCCTAATGCTACTATGACCCTTTAATCCAGTCCCTCATGGCGTGGTGACCCCCAACCATTAAATTATTTCCGTTGCTACCTCATAGCTGTAATTCTGCTACCGTTATAAACTGTAATGTAGATATTCCATGTGCAGGCGATCTGACATGCGCTGTTCGACTCCCAAAGGTGTTGAGACTCACAGGCTGAGAGCTGCTGCCTTACTAAATTAACCTCTGGCCTCCTTACATGCGTGGGCGCACATGCATGTGCACCCGTACTCACATGTATACACATGCACACACACACACACACACACACACGTGGTGGGAACCAGGAGGACGGTTGGGGCTATATTTTCCGACACCTTAACAAAAATGCGCACATCCCTGTCTGACGGTCTGCATGACGGATACTCTGTCCTGATGTGAACTTACTAATTTTTCATAGATTCTGAAATTATTTGAGAATATTATCCCCAATTCGGGGTCATGACTCTGAATCTTCTCGACACCCAGGAAACACAATGAGTGAGCTCTTTATTTAAATTAAGTAATCACGAGAGCACACCAGGAAGGGAGGAGAGTGTCTGGCTGCAGACGGAATTGGTTTAATGAAGGCTCTGGGATAATAGACTGAGACTTGTGTCTGGGCCCTGCTTGAACAGCATGCTGCGGAGGTTAATTGGATCAAGCCTCGATGTTTCCTTTCCCGGTTTAAATCGCAATTGCAGGGGGAGGCCACCGGCTCCCAGATCCAGTACATTCTTCCTTCTAGCTGGCTTTGTGTTGAAGACATTTATTGTGGCTGTGATTTAGCAAGCTCTGAGAGAACCAGACAGCCAAATAAAACCACATATCAACAGCGTACAGGCATACTTATTCTTGAGGCTAGCTGCTGGTTTTTTTCTGTCAGGGAGACCAAATGATTGTAGATATTGTTTTCTACACTGTGTCGCATAAAACAAAAACAACAACAAAATCAACTGTGAAACCACTTATGTGGATGAGGATGGTAGCCATGAAGGACTAGAATTATAATACAATGATCAATGACTCATTTTTCTAGGCCTAGATATTGCATGGTAAAAGTGAAACACACACAATGTTGGTTTTCCATTTTATGACAGACTATCTGTGACAAACAATTTGAATGAGCAAAGATTTATTTTTCATTCACAGTGACATCTTCTGAAAGATTTGACTCATGAACACTGTTGAGTTAGCTTTTCTGTTTGTTGTTTTGATTTTGTTTTAATGAGTCAGGGTCTCTCTGTGTAGTCTTTGCTGTCCTGGAACTCACTCTATAGACCAGGTTGGTCTTGAACTTGGAGATCCACAGCCTCTGCCTCCCAAGTGCTGGGATTAAAGGCCTGTGCTACCAAGCGGGGCCTAGTTAGTTGTGTCAACTTGACAGAATCTAGAATTATCTGGGAAGAGAATCTCAATTGATTCAGTTGCCCAGATCAGATTGATCTGTTATATCTATGGAGAGGTTGTATTAATTGTTCATTGATCTAGAAGGACCCAGCCCATTGTGGGTGGTATCACCACCTTGGCGGGTGGCTCTAAGCTGTTTTTAAAAGCCAGCAAAGCACGAATCTAAGAGCAAGTCAGCTGAAGAGCACTCTCCTCCATGGTCCTTATTCTAGTTCTTGGCTGTGAAGTGAGTTCCTTGACGTGGGGTCATGCTGTGTGTGATAGCAAGTGGGTTCTGCCTCCAAGTTCCTGCCTTGACTTCCCTCAATGGTTGTGTGGTAAGGAACTGTAAGCTCAAATAAGCCTCTCTTCCCCTTGGGTCAGAGCATTTTATCACAGCAACAGAAGGGAAACCAGAGCAGTTACTGTTTGACCTTGGACAAGTTATTTAGCATCTTTGATGGATAGTTCACGTGACTCTAAAAGGACATAAAATAAACTTTCTTCAGGGTGGTTCAATGGACTCCATAAGGCCAACTGTGGTGTCTATTAAAGGGACGCCCATTTACTCCTACTGGCTGAGGTGTCAGCTGAGCTGTTCACAAGACTGCTGTGAGCTGTACACATGCGCTTCTCTCTCCACATTCTTGCCGCTGTTGTCTTATAGTGGCTCTCAAACAAATCAGTGCTACTGAGAGTATCACTACTACAGTGGGCTGGACCCTCCTATCAATCATCAGTCAAGCCATTCCCCCCACAGACATGCTCCCAGCCCAATCTGATGGAGACAATTCTTCAGCTGAGGTTCTCTCTTCCTAGGGGACTCCAGGTTGAATTCAGTTGAAAAGAAAAATTAACTAGCATGGTTAGGGAGGAGGGAATCAGGGGTGGTGTGGGGTAGAAGAGCCGAAAGGAAGGAGAATTGAAAGAAACTATTTGAAAATATTGCAATGACATAAAATACCTTGTATACTAGCTAATTTAAAAGTATTAACTTAAATGTCCCCAAAGCAACTAGAAAGGACAGAAGTCTAAACAAATACGAAATAAGATATACTGTCCCCCAAGTGAAGCCTTGCATACTGCTGCAGAATGCATCTTCCTTTCTTAGTGAGACTCATCGATTCTCTCAATCCGCCATCCACCGAAAGTCTGTTCTACAGACACGTGATGGAGAATATCTTTGCCGGCAAGCACCTGACATCTGCAGACTGCAGTGCCTCTTGACAGAGACCGACCTTACATTCAGACCGGCCCCCCATTCATCTTCTTTAAATGTCATCGTAAACCACCTTATTCAAATTTACCACTCAGAACCTTTTACAGGCTTCCCACTGCCTACATGATAATGCAAAACTGTCAGAGTTTGACTGGGAAGCTCCGCACAAACCAGCTCCTGTTCAGTCATGGACTCTTGGGTTGTTTTGAGACAGGGTGTCATGTAGCTCAGCCTGGCCTAGAACTCACCTTATAACTGAGGATGACCTTAAACTCTTGATTCTCCTATTGCCATTTCCCCTGTTCTGGGACTGTATGCGTGTGCCATGATACCTCAGCTTAAATCAGTGGTCAAAACTCATTTAGCCCACACATTTCCAAATGCATGATTCTGATTGGTGTATCATCAATGGATTCATTCATTCCTCTGCTCATCCATCCATCCATCCATCCATCCATCCATCCATCCATCCATCCATCCACCCAGTAACCATTGGTTGAGCATCCACGATAGACCAGGCATTGTTCACAGAGGTAGAGTTCTCTTTACAACAATGACCCAGTCCTGGATGTCGACCAGTACAGTCACCATCTGATGAGTTGCCTGAAGAGAATCTTACCATTCAATCCGAGAGAAACTGGAATATAGAAGAGTCAATACTCAAGTGTGATGGTTTGTTTTAAAGGTCAACTTGACATAACCTAGACACATCTGAGAAGGGTGTATCAATGAAGAACTGTCTAGATTAGATTGGGCTATGGGCAAGTCTATGGAGAATCATCTTGATTGGGCTAGTTGAGTGAGATGATCCATAATGAATACGGGAGGCACCATCTCATGGGTTAGGTCCTGGACTGAATGAAAAGGAGACATTGAGCTGATAACTTAGCATGTATGTTTATTCTCTCTACACTTGAATATGGATGTGATATGACTTATTCTTGCCTCCCTGACTTTCTACAGTGATGGACTGCATCCTAGGTTTGTGAGCCAAAGAAATCCTTTCTCCCTCGACTTGCTTTTGCCATTGTATTTTATCACGGGTATCGGAAGGACACTAAGATACTAAGTTAGCCTGCAGTGTGGAGGAGAGAGACCAGAACTTAGGTTTTATCAAAGATATGGTATGCTAGGACAAAAGAAGAGACATTTGACATAGAAAGAAAAACATATACAAAAGAGAATAAGTAAAAGGACCAACCAATAAATTCCCCAACGAGGCTCTGAGAAGATGGTACAGAGGTCTAAGTGGTTCAGGGGACTGTGTGATGCTGAACTCAAATTAGATGGCATTCCTTGGCTCCTTGATTCCTTGGCTAAATACATATTACTTTCTTGGGGTCTTATAATGAAGAAAAGTTTAATATGCACACAAATAATAAAATACAATGAACTATAAAGATGTCCTGTACTGAGTGAAAGTAATTGGGAGAAGGAAGAGTCCTGACTGGGTGCTGAGTGAGGAGGCCTACTTAAGAAATGGCTGGAAGAGGGTGGAGAAATGGCTCAGCAGTTCTACCAAAGGACTCCTGTTTGAATCATAGCACCCGCATGGCAGCTAACACCCATCTGAAACCCCGCTTCCAGAGGATCCAATGCCCTCTGCTGGCCTCTATGGGTACCAAGCAATCAAGTGGTATATAGACATACATGCAAGCACACACGCACACGCACACAGACACAAACACACACACTCTCTCACACACAAATGAAAACAAGTACATCTTTTAAAAGTAAAAGAAAAGACAGAAAGGAATGTCTGGAAGTCAGTCATGGTAGCTCACAACTGTAATCTCAATGCTTGGAAACTGTAGGTGGGAGGATCAGGAGGTCAAGGTGATCCCAAGAGCTCAAGGCTAGCCTGGGTTACTTGAGACCCTGTTTTGAAGCAGAAAAGTAGCTGGATTTCTTCCTGTTGATCACCATAAATGATCCTTCTCAATCAGTACCCTTGGTCTAAGCTTGTTTAGGCTAACCTCCATTCTAGACATAGAGATTTTCTTCCTGACAAGGTTAGGGTAGGTGTCTTTTGTCCCCCAGACTTAATTCCAGAGTTTCAGTTTTAGGGTTACCTGTTATTCCTCTAGGATCTCGCATTCCACTACTATTGTACAAAAGCAAGCGAGCAGGGTCTGGGGGTGCTGCTCAGGTGGTAGAGGACTTGCCTGGCAGCCACAGATCTCTGGCTCTGTACCCACTTTGCACGCACATGAGCCTGGTGTGGTGACGTATACCTGTACTCCTCACAGTCTTGGGGCTAAGACACAGAGATCATGAGTTCAAGACTAAGCAGGGCCACAATGAGACAGTGTGAGACAATGTCTCAAAATAATATAGTACATTTCCTTCAATTAAATCAGAATGCTGAGACTGCTTCATCAGTAAGTTGCTTGCTGCTCAAACATGAGGACACTAGGTAAAGCCCCACGTAAAGTAAAATTCAGGTTTGGGGCCAGTGAGAGGGTTCAGTAGGTAAAGCACTTTGCATGCAAGCCTGGTGACCTGAGTTTGATCTCTGGAACCTACCTTAGGATGGAAGGAGAGAACAGACTCTGTAAATGGCCCTTTGACTTCCATAGGTACACACACACACAAACACACACACACACACACACACACAATACATGCATAAACTAACAATAAATAAAAAGGTTTTTAAAAACCCAGGCATGGTAGTAACACTAGTCATCACAGTCGATCTCTGAGCTCACTGATCAACAAGTTTAGCCCCTCCATGAGCTCTGGGTTCAATGAAAGACCCTGTCTCAAAAAAAGTAAGGCAAGCACAATTGAGGAAGGCATCTAATATCCACTCATGACCTTCACCCTCCTACACACACACACACACACACACACACACACACACACACACACACACACACACTAGAACTGAGGATGGGGCTGGAAGGAGAATTTAAGGGAAGCGTCTCAGGTGTGATAAAATATCCTGACAAAAAGCAATGTAGGGAAGGATTTATTTCCTCTTACAACTCCTATATAGAGTATGTCATTGTGGGAAAGTCAAATCAGAACTTCCAACAGTCACATTGTATTCACAGTCAATAGCAGATAAAAATGAATGCATGGATGCTCATATACTTGCTTGCCCATGATCACCTTGACTCCTCTTCTCTTGTTTTGCAGAAGCCCCTACTTAAGAAGTGGTGCCAAGCACAATGGACTCCGTCTCCTTGTATTAATTAACTTTAATACAGAGATGCCCACAGGCCAATCCAACATAGCACACACTCTTCCCAAGTGATTCTAGGCTGTGTCAGTCTGGCAATTCATACTAAACCATCACAAAAGGAAAACAGCATACAATTGCTTTATTAGTCCCCAGACTAGGAGAAACTTGAATCCACAGGTTCATGCACGTTGTCAATGACCGCAGAGTCTCTCGTTTCTGAGCACTGGAAAGAGAAGTTACATAAGCTGTCTGGTGATGGAATCCCCAGCAGGGTGTCCAGAAAGTGATTTCTCACCCTCAGCTCCCCTACTCCACCCTTGTCAGATTGGTGTCTCTTATCTATACTTTGTCATTGATGAACACCCACAAGACACACTTGGTTTCGGAGCCGCGTGTGATTAGGCTGAGAGGCACAAATGAAAAGGAAGATAGAGGCTGTCAAAAACCAAATTGGTTCCCCTCTCTTTGAAAGGAAGTGCCAGTGAGCTGAAATGGCCCTCATTTATTTTCTCAGTTCTAAGGAAGAGCAGGTGTCATTGGGAATGACACCCTCGCGAGGGCCCTTATTGTGCTGGAAAGCTTGAACCCAAGAGTAAGTGGGATTTAACTTATGGCAGGGAATTAAGGTTGCAATGAGGGGAAAACTGAGGTGAAGTGGAAGGCTTTCCTGCCAGGAACTAATTCCTAGTTGAGTCTCCCGTTAGCTCCACAAGGAAGTGGTTGTGTGCTTCTCCTGTATCTCACCTGTGGTTGTTAACCTCCACAGTCAACGCAGTTGGATTTGGAGTCACCTAGGAGACACACTTCTGGGCACCTCTGTGAAAAGGTTTCCAAAGTAGGAAAGACCTACCTGAGTATAGCTGGCACCATTCCCTGGGCTGGGGCTATGAACTTAGTAAATAGGACAAAGAGAACCAACATTCAACTCTCTCTCTGCTTCCTGACCATGCATGCAATGTAGCCAGTTACCTCTCCTTCCTGTTGCCATCCCTGACCCACCATGAGGGACTAAACCTTCAACTTCAGGCCAAAATAAACACTTCCTTTCTTAAGCTTCTTTATCAGATATTTTGTTAAAACAGTGAGAAAAGTAACCGATCCACAGTCATGCTGCAGTTGTAGCTGTTCTTCGGCCAGCATCTTAAGAATACTTCTTTTCCTCTGAGAATAGTAGTAATGAGATCTAACTCTGACTCTTGGTTGTTTGTTGTCTTTCCTGGTCACCTGACCTCTGTACTCCATCTCATCATCCATCAAACAGGGGCAATGACGCACACCCCAGATGTCCTACAGGCAAACAATCCAATGGCCAGCATGCTTGAGATTAGCATCACTTCCATTGCTCTCTGTAGATGGAAGGATTATTATCACTGCCATCCTTCTCTTGTATAAAGAAAAACGTTTAAAGAAGATGAAGCCAGTGTAGTTTTGAAATTTGTACCTGTTGGGCGGATTGATTATCTCCTCAGCTGAAATATGTTACCTAGGAGATTGCTGCATATCCAAACTTTCCATAGATGCACTATCTACAACTGACCCACCACCATCCTCTCATTGGGGGATTCTAGGCAGGTGCTCTACCACTGAGCCACACCCCAGCCCCTCACTGGGGGATTCTAGGCAGGTGCTCTACCACTGAGCCACACCCCAGCCCCTCACTGGGGGATTCTAAGCAGGTGTTCTACCACTGAGCCACACCCCAACCCCTTACTGGGGGATTCTAGGCAGGGGCTCTACCACTGAGCCACACCCCAGCCCCTCACTGGGGGATTCTAGGCAGGTGCTCTACCACTGAGCCACACCCCAGCCCCTCACTGGGGGATTCTAGGCAGGAGCTCTACACTGACCTACAGTTCCAGCCCCTCTCTAGGTGATTCTCTACACTGAGGCAGAAGACAATATCAGCTGTCATTCCTCAGGCAACACCCAATTTGTTTTTTGAGATGTCTCTCACTGACCTGGAGATCACCAAGAAGGCCGGACTGACTGCTCAACAAACCCCAGGGTTATACTTGTCTCTACCTCCTGGACACTAAGATAGCAAGTATATGCCCATATGCCTTTTATCCTTACATGAGTTATGGGTGAATCAAACCCAGCTTACTATACTTGCAAGGCAAACTCTTTACCCATTGAGCCATCTCCCTGGATCTACATTCTGAAGCTTAGAAAAACCCTTCGTAGTAACTATACTTCACCAGGATAAGATAACCTTTAAAAAATACTTCTTATAGGGACAAGGTCTCTGTAGATCAGGCCAGCCTGGAACTTGTGGAAATCTGCTGTGTCCATGTCCCCAGGTCTGGGATTATGGATGTGAGTCACCATGCACATTTTTTGAAACAATTTTTTATATAAATATGAGAGAGACGACCATGGCTGCAAGTGGGAAGAATAATGTGTGCAGAGAGGGCTTTCTGATTTAGTGAGTCATTCTTATCTCAGAACATCATTCTTCCGTCTTAGGCAGAATTATTTTAATCAGAGGTGAAACTCGTTCTCAGAAGAAGTCATCTCGTTTTTCATCTGTGCACCCACCTACAGAGAGGTGCTTAGTGCTCTCTCCCTCCCTCCTTCTTGCTCTCTCTCTCTCTCTTTTTCTCTCTCTGTCTCTCTCTCTCTTTCTCTCTCTCTCTCAGTCTCCAGCTCTTGGTGTCCTACTCATCAATGACGATCTGGGCTCTAAGATAATTTATATTAAGATTATTAGATCACAGACTTGTATAGATGTTGGATTCCTATGCTTCCTAGGTACCAAACTGACCTATATAAATAAAGGATTCCAAGCCAGAACTGGTGGTTAAAGCCTGCCACTCTAGTTTCTTGGGAAGCTGAGGTAGGAGGACCACAGAGTCGAGGTCTACCTGTGAGTTTAAAAATACCAGGCTGAGCAACTTAGTCTCAAAATATAAAAGTAAAAATAAGCCTGGGGTTGTAGCTCAGTGATAGAGCACCTGCCTAGAATCCCCCAGTGAGAGGCTGGGGTGTGACTCAGTGGTAGAGCACCTGCCTAGAATCCACAGTGAGGGGTTGGGGTGTGGCTCAGTGGTAGAGCACCTGCCTAGAATCCACAGTGAGGGGCTAGGGTGTGGCTCAGTGGTAGAGCACCTGCCTAGAATCCCCCAGAGAGGGATGTGCACAGTTCTTTGGGCTTGATCCTCAACACTAAAGACACACATAC
>NC_022010.1:26799935-26824935 GCF_000317375.1 Microtus ochrogaster | reverse complement strand
TTAGTCTGTGGGTAAACCTGTGGGGTGATTGCCTTGACTGTCATTGATGAAGACAGACTTAGCCTACTATTGGCACCACCATTCCCTGCATTGGTGACCCTGAACTGTATAAAAAGGTAGCTAAGTGTGAGCCTGTGAGCCAGCGAGCAATGTCCCTCCACGGTCTCTGCTCCAAGCTCCTGCTCGAGTTCCTGCCCTGACTTTCCTTAATGACTGGCTTGAGAGCGTAAGCTACCTAAATCTTCTTCTAAGGTGTCTTCGGCCAGAGTGGTTTGTCATAGGGACAGAATGAAATGAGAGCTTTCCTCATTGCTCCTGAGCTTCACGTTCTGACCAGAGCCACCCTGCCCCTAGTGGCCTTGTGGACCTCTCCCCTAAGAAAGCCCACTCTAAAGGGAGCAATCAACTCCCTTCTCTAAGAACTAACATATCTCTTATAATAATGGTTTGACCACAAAATGGTATAATGTTGTCTTAGGGTTTCTATTGCTGTGAAGAGACACCATGACCATGCCAACTCTTATAAAGGAAAACAGTTTGGGAGGCTCATTTATAGTTCAGAGGTTTAGTCCATTATCATTATGGCAGGAAGCAAGGCAGCATGCAGGCAGACATAGTGTTGGAGAAGGAGCTGAGAGTTCTTATATCTTGATTCACAGGCAACAGGAAGTGGTCTGAGATATTGGGTGTGACTTGAGCATATAAGAGGCCTCAAAGCCCTGCCTCTATAGTGACATTCCTCCAACAAGGCTATACCCACTCCAACAAAGCCACACCTCCTATTAGTGCCACTCCCTTTGGGGGCCATTTTCTTTCAAATGTGTCCCTTTATAAACTGATACAAATGTGAGCAATATGTACTAATACATTGCTAATGCCAGTTCTAACATGGGGGTAAGGAGAGCAACACTGAGACCGGGTCTTATTTTCAGCCCAAGTAAGCTTCAAAATCATGGTCTTCCTGCCTCAGTCTGTAGAATACTTGGATTATAAGTGTGTGCTGCCACATCGGGCCGCTGCCACCATCTGAGACAGAATTGTTTCCTTCAAGGGATGTTTGTGTCTCAGAATTGACAGACTGGGCATCAGAAGTTATACCTGGGACATGACGTGCATTTTTTTCAGGCTAGCTGGTGGTGATGATTCATCTTGACTGCCAACATCATGGGATTGGAAGCACTGTGGAAACCAATAGATGAGCATGTCTAGACTGAGTTTATTGATGTGCAAAGACCTTAATGTGGGTGGCATTGTTTCACAGTCTGGGGTCCTGGGCTGAATAAAAACAAGAAAGTGAGCAGAGCACCAGCTCTGTCTCTCTCTTTCCTGGGCCGAATGCAATGCCACCAGCTGCCCCAACCCTCCTGTCGCCATGCCTTTGCTGCCATGATTAGTGGTACCTTTAAACTGTGAGCCACAGTAAGCCCTTCTTCTTGAATTGCCATATTTTTATCATAGCAATGAGAAAAATAACCAGTATACTTCCCAACCATGAGTGACCATTATGTCTCTGGTGCATGCATGTGTGTGTGTGTGCGCGTGCGTGTGCGTGCGTGTGTGTGTATGTGTCTGTGTTCTTCAGATTCTTGTCATGGAGCAAATCAAGGCTTCATTCAATTCATTTCTCTGTCTTTTTTTTTAAATAAATAAAACCCCATTCCTGCTTAAGACTAATTTGATTTAGCAATTTGCACAGTGCCTCCATGGATCCTGGTTTATGAAGTGGAACAATCATTTAAGTGTTCAATTATTCAATGCTGGAGAAGCCAGGGGAAGCCTGTACCTCATACACTCATTCCATAAGCAGCTCAAGAAGAAAGGACACACATTACAGATACCAGGCCCGCATCAGACCTGCCACTCTTCCTCTGTTACCCAAGCCAGCCTGGACACCCCCAAATCTAATGTAGGAGGCAGTAAAGGGAGCAGAGTTATCCATGTAGTGAATGCAACAGTACACACTTAAAATATTGAGACAGGAGGGTCATGAGTTCTAGGCCATTCTGGGCTACACAGTGAGGGTTTGTTTCAGCAAAGGGAAACAACACAAAAGCACATATGGGTAATTTTATCTGTAGAAAGAGATCATGTGAACTTGTCCTGTGCCTGAGCAAGTACCCTGTGACCTAGTGCTCCTGAACCAGAAGAAGGCATTGGATCCCCTGGATCTAGAGTGATAGAAGATTGTGAATCACCCAATATGGGTGCTGGGTCTTGAACCCAGGTCCTCTGCAAAGTCAGTGAATGGTCTTAACCACTGATCTCTCCAACACCCGTTTGTATGTTTTTGACAAGATCTTGTTATAGTCCATGCTGGCCCAGAGCTTGCTCTGTAGCCCAGCTTGTCTTCACATTCATCATTCTTCTGCCTCAGGCTCCAGAGTGCTGGGTTTCCAGATGTGAACCACGATGCATAGCTGGACTTCGAATTGTAAATTAGAAGCTCGCTTAACTCTGACTGTCCTCCTTTTCCCTTGTCATGGAAAGTTGCATTATTTCATCTCGCAGAAAATCAAATAACCAAATGGGTTATTATATATATAATATATAATGGGTTATATATTTATTATATAATGGGTCATATATATTTGATATATTTCTATTTATGTGTATTGTGTGTGTGTGCATGCCACATGTATAGTACCCACAGAGTCCAGAAGAGGATTTTGCATTCCCTGTTGGGAACCAATCTTGAGTCCTCTGCAAGAGCAACAAGCATTCTTAGCTATGAAGCCATTCCTATAGCTCCTGTCTTCACATTTTCCGTGCCATTTGATACACATATGGACTACTTTTTCATTATTCCGCTGTTCCAATTATACTCAAATACACGACCTGCTCCTTATATGAGACTCTATGTTCAGGAATCCAATTACTCATTGACAATCATGGTCTGAAAATATTATTCCTCTTGAGTTTCTTGAGGAAGGAGACATCTGCGTAACTATGATTATGATATATTATTATAATTATTTCACTCTGTTATTGCTAATTTCAATGCTGGTGTCCTAGTTACATTTCTCCTGCCGTGACAAACAGCGTAACCAAGGAATGGGCTTACTTCATTTTTCTCTTTGCAGTTCATCATCAGGGAAGTCGAAGCAGGAACTCAAGCAGGGGAGGAGCCTGGAGTCCAGTACCCAGGAACAGAAGCAGAGATCCTGGAAACAGGCTCTATGCTTGCTCAGTTTGCCTTTTTAAGCAACCCCAAACCATCTGCCTAGGAATGACACCACTCACAGTGGGCTAGGCCCTCCCATGTCAGTTGTCAATCAGGTACTATAGGTCAATCTGATGGAAGCATCTTCTTAAGTAAGGTTTCCTCTTCCCAAATGATTCTAGCTTGTGGTAAGTTAACCAAAACAAACTAACTAGCACCATTGACCTCTCGTCAACCCTACACACAACCACATCACTAATAAGCCCATAACCTTTCCTTCATCATTCACCTCCAAGATCTCATGTGAGTAATACAGTAAAACATATAACATAATTCTCAATGGCCAAGGTTTCTCAACTGTGGGACCCTGTAAATTAAAATAAAATATGTTAAAGATTTCTTACTCTATAAGGGTTGTACCAGGACATGGTAACAACCAAATCTATAAGAAACCAATTTCCAGTAGTGTACATCAATCGCTATAGCTCTGTGTACAACATCTGGGACTCACTCACTGTCCTCTGGGCTCCAAAGGGCCAGCTCTGCTCTTACTAGCCCATGTAGCTCGTCTCATAGATTCAGGCTGACTTTCACACATTCAGTTGTCCTTGGTGGTCATCCCAGAATCCTAACATCTCTAGTATCCTGGGATGTCCACTGAAACCTCTCCTGGGCTCTCTTCAGGGACCTGACCCTGCCTCATGGTAACAAGCCTCAGCCTCAAGGTAACAAGCCTCAGCTTCTCTCCAGGACCTTTTCAAATCCTGGGGCCTCACTATAACCGAGGCTTCACCTTCACCAGCAGCCTCCCAACCTCTCTGCAGGTATGCTAATCCTGTCATTTACCTCGTCTGCTTTCTATGAGTTCTTCCATCCAGCCCACTTGCCACCAGAACTAGTACCGCCTGGGAGACCCTCACATATTACCAAGTTCCACTACCATCTGGGGATGTAGTGTTGGTCCACTCTGTGCCACAGCTTCTGTGTGCCCAGTGTTCCAGAAGATTTCCCTCAGTGATGCTGGTCTCTCGTCAATCACAGTTCCTTCTTCAGCCTTAGCTGAACCAACATCAAGTGTCCCAATAAATCCAAGGTTTCACTTTATTGGTGCTGGGGGTCTTTTGTTAATTACAACTGGTTCTTCTTGCCCCAGCTGACCAGAGACCACAGAGACTTATTACAAAAAAATAATACAAATTCCTAATAGAGTCTTGAAAGGATTTTGAAATTTCACAAACCTACACGCCAGGCCTCCATTGTTTACATTGCTCTCAGTATCCTTGCCTCCAAGTTCCCATAGAATATAGCTCATTAAGTTCTGAGAACTCAATGACTTTTCCAATCCAGTACTCCAAAAATATCCCACTGCTTACTGCCTTGCTCACCAAGGCTTGCTCCTCATGACTTCTTATACCACCCAGGAGCATGAGAGCAAGGATAGCACTGCCTACACTGTCCCTTCTATATCAATCATGAGTCGAGACAATGCCCACACAGGCTTGCCTAGGGGCCAGTTTGGTGTCCGCATCTCCTCAGCTAAGGTTCTTTCTTCCCAAATGACTCTAGTTTGTGTCAAGTTGACAAAGCTAAATCGTGCACTTCTAGTTTCATTCCGTGACTGTGATAAAAACTCCCTGACCAAAAAAAAAAGTTTATTGGAGGAAAGGGATTATTTGAGATTGCACGTCACAGTCCATTACTGAGGGAAGTTAGGGCCAGGAACTTAAAGCAAAATCCAAAGACAAAAGATGCTTGATGCCTCATTCAGACTAAAGAACACCTCGCTTTCTTATGCTGCCCAGGACCACCTTCTCAGGGAATGATGAAGCCCACAGTGGGCTGGAGCCTTCCACGTCAATGAACAATCAAGATGGTCCCACCACATACATGTCCACAGGTCAATCTAATCTGTGCAATCCTTCGACTGATACTCCTACTTAGATGATGCTGAATTATGTCAACTTGACAACTCAAGGAGATGACAATCAAAACTAACCAGGACAGTTAGCTCTCATTGTCAGGACAAAAGTACTTGATAGGACAGCTTTAAAGAGGAAATACATTTGGGCTCATCATTTCATAGACTTTTGACCAATGGTCACTCGGCACCATGGAATTGGGCAGAGCATCACATCAGCCCAATTGTGCATTGGAAACAGTTTTTCTCCTCATGGTAGACAAGAAGCCAAGAAAGAAAAAGGAGCTGGGGGCTGAGGACTGAGTAACACTTGATAATCCAACCAATGTGTGATGGAGGAAGGTCATTGGTTAATTAAATAAAGAAGCTGCTTGCCCTGATAGGTTAAAACATAGGTGGGAGGAGTAAACAGAACAGAATGCTGGGAGGAAGAGGAAGTGAGGTCAGACTCGATAGCTCTGCTGTCTGGAGCAGAGACGCCATGCTCCCAGCTCCTGGGTGGACGCGGGGATAGCTCTGCTCTCCGAGGCACATGCGATTCAGCTCCGACCCAGGATGGACGTAGGCTAGATTCTTCCCGGTAAGACCAGTGCTCACTAAGACTGCTGCTCACAGATTATTAGAGATGGGTTGATCGGGATATCAGAATTAGCCAGTAAGGGCTAGAGCTAAAGGGCCAAGCAGTGTTTAAATGAATACAATTTGTGTGTTGTTATTTCGGGGCATAAGCCATGCAAGCGGTTGGGGTGCTGGGGACGCAGCCCTGCCGCTCTCATTACTACAAATGTGGTTTCTTACATCAGCTGATGTTTTAGTTAATTTCTTAATGCTGGGTAAAGTGCCCCGACAGAGCAACTTGAAGGACAGAGGATGAGTTTGGGGCTCATGGTTCCAGAGTCATATAATTCATCATGATGAAGAAGACATGACAGTGACAGGAGACTGACTTGCTCATTATACATTCAGGAAACAAAGGGTGAACAGGAAGTAGGTGCCAGTTATAAAACATCAAGCTCCACCCTAATAACCTACTTCCTCCAGCACAGGTCCACCCACTAAAGATTTCACAGCTTTCCCTAACAATACCATCTACTGGGTACTGAGTGTCAAACACATGAGCTTGGGGGAGAGGGGGAAGTTTCACACACAAACCGTAACAGATGTTAAAGATTACCATGGATATGTATGCCCAGAAAGGAGCAAGGTATCTGGAGGATTCAGTACAACCTGTGGTTTCAGTCGGTCTTGGGATGTAGCTCAGCCTAGAAGGGGACTGCTGTATTTTATACACTTTAGTATTCAGGGGTCTGGTTCTGCCACATGGTTCTTCCTGTTTTTTTTTTAATTACGTGTCTGTATGTGTATGTGTTTGTACACACGAGTACATTGCTTGTAGAAACTGGGCTCCCAAGCCGGGCGGTGGTGGCGCACGCCTTTAATCCCAGCACTTGGGAGGCAGAGGCAGGCGGATCTCTGTGAGTTCGAGACCAGCCTGGTCTACAGAGCTAGTTCCAGGACAGGCTCCAAAAACCACAGAGAAACCCTGTCTCGAAAAAAAAAGAAAGAAAGAAAGAAAGAAAGAAAGAAAGAAAGAAAGAAAGAAAGAAAGAAAGAAAGAAACTGGGCTCCCTGGAACTGGAGTTATTGAGGTTGGTGCTGGGAACTTAACTCAGATTTTGCAAGATGTTTTTATATAATAAAGTTTATATAAAAAAATAAAGAGCAGGAACGTGTTTCCAACCACTGAGACACCTCCCCAGCCCCTTCCCTATTTACTTATTCACATGAACTTTAGCGTGTTTTTTTCTGATTCTAAAATAAATATCATAGAGATGTTTATTAAGTCCCTTTGAGGACCTTTAAGATACAGGTTCTTGCAATCCAGGGACAGGGGGATAGGTCTTGAAATATTTATTTTTCTTTTATAAATTTCAATATTGGTTTTTCTCACATTTCCTTAAGCACTTCATACATTTCTTATTAGCCTTATTTCTTGACATTTCGTAAAAGGTGTAGAGTAGTATGTTTGGGTGAGGAGATGCTGAGAAAGGCTCTCTCTTCCTCTCTCTCCATCTCACCTTCCTTCTGTTCTGTCTGCGTTGTGTCTCTGTGTGTGCTGGGAGTAGGGTTTCTTTATATTTTCGTGTCATTTGTAGAGAAGCCACTGGGTTTTGCTGAATTGTACCAATCCTATTGGATCTTAATCAGTTGGATCTAGAGATGTGCAATCTTACAGGGTTGATCATAGTAATTTGGCCTTCTAATTTCTGAGGGTGATGCCCCTTATATCCGGAATGAGTTCCCAGGCAAATAATCACCTCCCCACTCACGGCAAAACTGCTGTTAATCACTGGCTTCTTGCTTGGACTGTTGCTGGGATAACTGTTCTCTGACTGCGTATTGCTCCTCTGAGGTCAACTGTCAGCTGCCAATCTAGCTATTGTTTCTAGGAAGCTAGCTTATTTTTCTTTGGCTGAAGTGGATACAGGAGGATCAGGAATTCAAGGTCATCCATTGGCTACCTAGTGAGTTTAAGATCAGCTTGGAGGACAGGAGAATCTGTCTCAAAACCAAAACCAAAACCAAAGGACATCATAGAGTGGATGATGCAGCAGCTTCCTGGCTGAAGGAGTGTGTGATGCTCACATTAAGACTGTGGACCAGGGAACAGAGCAGGATTGGTAACAGGGCCAGGATGTGACCCTCAAAGGCCAGACCCCCAAAGGTCACACCCTCAATGATCCACCTCTGACAAACTGACTTCTCAAGTTCTCACAAGTGTACTACCAGCTGGCGTGGTGAGAACTCTTCCCCAAAGGATATAGATGTCAAGGACATCTACTTCCTCCTCATGAAGTCCCAATGGCAAAATAAAGCTCCCTCTGGGGAGCCAGAGTCTATTAGACTTGCCTATAGAGTGTGGGTGAGGGAGTGATCCCAACATGGATGACTGTTTCTCCAGAGGCACAATGTTGGGGCTCCCTCAGCTTACCTTCCTTTACCTATATGCTCACCTCTGAGGTCCCCATCCCTCCCATGCCATCATCCTCTGGCCTAAACCAAGAAGCCTAATGCAATTAGGGCAGAATTGCATACAAATGTTTGGGAGGAATGACTGGAATCTCCAGGGGCCTTCCACAAGTCCTCCTTCAGTGTCAAGAATCAAGAAGCATAGTTTTGGGGTGCTCTTTCAAGAAGGCATAGCGTGTCTCATGAAGACGGCAGCTCTTTCGTATAGAGGACCACATCCCACAATAGTTGAGGACCAAAACACTTAAGTATGGGGACACTTCATATTCAAACTATAGCACAGGCTAGGCTAAGTGTGGACTTGGGGCAGAACAGCCAGTCCTGGGGCTGGCTCCACTGAGATGTGTGGGCTCAGAATCCTTGATGGTTCAGTCTTGGCTTCCAGGGTCTGGGAGAGCTGCTGAAGGCCCTCCAATGCCTGGCCCATGTTTACAGGGGAATGAAGCTCAGTGGATTTGAGTCAGGGCTCCTAGGATGTGTGCTAACCCAGCACCATAGAACTTCTAGTTGTGAAGTCCTTCAGAACTGGGCTGGGGCTGGGGAGAGGGCTCAGATCTTAAATCGCTTGCTGTGCAAACATGAGGACCCAAGTTCGGATCCCTATACCCATATAAAAAACTCGGCATCTACCCATAATCCCAATGCTGGGGAAAGAGAGACAGGAAAATCTCTAAGGCTTACTGGTCAACCAGTCTAGCTGAATCAGGGGACTCCAAATTCTGTGAGAGATTCTGTCTCAAAAAAAAAAAAATACAGTGGAGACTGATTGACTGTTGACCTCTGGCCTATATAAACACATCTCCTCCGACACAAGCATACAAAGACTGTGGTCTGTGTTCAGTGTTGATTGTTTTTGTTGTTGTTATTTGGGAAGTATTCTAGGAAAGTTTTTGCATCAGAGTTTATAGGCACAGCCCCACAGTTCCATTCTAACTTGCTCAGCTTTTTTTTTTTTTTTTTTTGGTGCAGAGAAACTTAATGTTTTATTAAACATGAAGAAGTGCTGATCTTGCAAGAGAGAAAGAACTTCTCTGGAAACATGTTGAATTAATAAAGAGAGGGGATATTTCGGTGACAATTCAGCCCTTGGTTGTTAAACTTAGAGAAATCACAGACTCCCTGATAGTCACAGTGAGACTTGAGGACTGGGCAGGAGAGGGACAGACCAAACCGGGTCATCTCTCCGTTCTCACACATCTGGGCAATGACTCTGAATGGATGATCTGTTTAAAACATTAATGTATCTATAATTGTGTGTATGTGTATGTGTCATTTTCAGAATAATTGTCCCCTTGTAGAATTCGTGTGCCTCTAAGACACAGGGGTCATTATATAGGCCACTCCCTGCCTGTTTTAGATCACTTACTGAGGCCCTTATTCTTTCAGGAAATAGGCACATTAAAATATGTCTTTTTCATGGCCAGCGTGGTGCTGAGTTTATTAACAATTGGAATTTTTAGCATAACCTCAGCTTATTTTGAATCTAAGATGAGGAGGCCAGGGACTTGGTTGGGTGTGGTTTCTAGTCTCTGGAGTCTACTGCGCACGCTCACTGTTATCTGGCTAGCTGATTCTTTCCTCATTCTCCTCGTCCACACCCCAATCTGGGTCTCATGTAGCCCCAGCTAACATCAAGCTGGGGGTGACTTGGACTTCTGATGGCCCCATCTTTGCCTCCCTAGTGCTGGACTCACAGGCGTGAGCCACCCCACCTGGCTTATGCATCCCGGAGAGTGGACACTAGTGGGCTTCACTGACCAAGCCGCATCTACAGTTTTGGTTGCCAGCCTTCTTTCTTCCTCTTTTTTTTTTTTGTTTGTTTGTTTGTTTGTTTGTTTGAAGCAGGGTTTCTCTGTGTAACCCAGGCTGTCCTGGAATTCACTGTGTAGACCAGGCTGGCCTCAAACTCAAAGATCTGCCTATCTCTGCTTTCTGTGTGCTGGGATTAAAGGCACGTGCCATGGCCCAGCTACGTTGCCTTTCTCTAAAGGGCATTTCAGGCCAGAGAGATGGCTCATTGGGGAAAGGCGCTTACTTAAAATGCTGAGGGTATGGTTTCGAGCACCAGAACCCATGTGGTGAAAAGAGAGAAGAGAATCCAAAAACTCAAGTTGTCCTCTGAGCTCTGCAGATGCATCTCTTGCATCTCTGTCTCTCTGTCTCTCTCTCTCTTACACACACACACACACACACACACACACAAATGTAAACAAAGTCACTTTTGTCCTTTGTATCATTTTGCTGGCCTTCTACTGTTCTTGGGGAGAGAACATGCAACATTGACATCAGAGAAAGTGTAACCCCAATAACAATAAATTGGAGATTTTGTTAAGAAGTGAGGAAAACCCCCTTAATCTAAATATGATAGTGTTCAACCCCAAATAACCATTGTTAAATAATGAAAAGTTACAGTCTTTTACAAGATGGAGGCACTTCTGAGAACAAGGGGGAAGGGCAAGCAGAGCAATTAAAATGAGATGGGCAGCAAGAGACGCACTCAGGGTAATTACAGGGATGGAGAGAGAATTCAGGAATTCAGGGGCTGGAGAGATGGCTCAGTGCTAAAAGACCCTTTGCTCTTGCAGAGGACAGGCGTTCAGTTCCCTCCACCCACAGTGGGAGGAGGCTCTGCAGCTTCAGAGTTACAGTGGAAATTAAAGGAAATGTGGGGTGCATCTAACTCCAGCTCCAGGGCTTATGATGCCCTCTTCTGGCTTCTTCAGGCACCTGCTCACACATGGCGTACATATATGTACACATAAATGAAAACAAAATACACTTTAAAATCAATGTAGCTGTCTTAGCTTCATTTCCTATTGCTGAGATTAAAATAACAAAAGCAATTTAAGATAGAATGACGAATTAAATTAGAATTTAACTAGCCATGTAAATAAGAGCTCCAGCCAGTAAGATCACCTCACAAGGACTTGGAGCATCGGGGTATCAAGTAACAAGTAGCTTCTAGAAGGCAATTTCGGTAGCTATGGGAATTTGGCTCTTGGGAAGCTTGGCTGGATAGGAGACAGGCTCTGCCAAGCTTGATGAATCTTGGCAGATTGTATCGGCTTCTCGATGTCTTGCTGGGGCGTCCTCACGGGAAGCAATCGAAGACTGATTCACAAGGGGAAAAAATAGTCCACAGATCCTCCACGTTGGCCTTTCCTTCCCCTTTCCTACCCTTCTGTTCCCACAGCTCAAATCCTGAGAAGAAAAGAACAGTGACGGGGGTGCACTAGTGTGTCACAGTCTTATTTTGTCGTTCCAACCGAGCTTTGGCCTCCCGCGAGCTTCTCATTTCAACAATCGTGCCCTCTTCCGGTTCAAACAGGTTTCTTGACCTCATGTTATTTGGCATTTACTCTGGGCAACTCTGTGCCCGAGGCTTGCGAGGACTCTTAAGTGTTCAGTGGCACCCCAGCCTTGCCTAGTTGCCAAGAGCATCTCAAGTTGTGACCACCGGAGAATCTCTCTAACTGCTAAGATTGCAGGCATGTGATCCTATGCCTGGCAACTTCATTGGCTGTTAAAACGTGGACATTTCTTTCTTGGTTTTCTGGGAACATCTGCCTGTTGCTTATTGCTCTTGTTTCCTACTAACGGTTTTAATAGTTTTCAACACCACTTTCCCCGTTTGTACTCTCTGATACTGTCCTTAACCTGTCATTCCACACTTTAGGAATAATTTTTAAAAATTGTATTGACTAAACTTTCAAAGATAATTTTACGTGTGTACACAATGCATACAGATAGCTCATATCCCTCACCTTACCTGCCTTCTTACCACCCATCTATTACTCCACTTATGAATTTCTTTTTCATGTTCATGTCTGTTCGTTTTGTTTTACGACCCATTGGGTATAACCAGGGGCATCTGTGTGACAGTTTAGAGCAATATGTTGGAGGCCGGTAGGCTCAACTGTGGACCTATGACTAAATCCCTTCTCCCAAAATCTGGCTACAGGGACCCATGAGGCCCTCCTCCTCCTCCTGTGACTGTTGGCCTGGCCATTCAGATGTTGGCCCAGGGCAGGTGTTGTGAGTTAGTGATTGATAATCACAATGGCTAAAGATGGCCTCTCCCGGTTGGGTGAAGGAATGATTCTTATCTAAGTCTGTTGCTTCACACTGGACTGACTCCTGAAACTCCCTTGGCTCAGTGTTTAGCCTGAGACCTCAACTCTATGCTTGCTGTAGTACATTCAAGATACTCATACTGACACTAGTTTTTCCATAGACATTCCAATCCATTCACTATAAGACAAACCCTTCACTCTGATTTGGATATAAAATATTCTAGGGCTTGTATTTTGAGTGCTTGATCTGTAGTTATTTGGGGAAAGTATGGAACGTCTACTACAAGGTCAGCCCAGCTGAAGGATGGAGGTCACTTAGGGTGGGTCATGGGGGATGTTATCCCTAGCTGCCTCTTGCCTGAGTCCCTGCTTCCCTGTTAGCTTTCCTCCGCCTTATGCTCCCATGGGCATGGTACCCAGCTAAGTACAGTGACCAAAATCATCCCCCCATAGATGATTTCTACCAGGTAGTTGGTCACAGTGATAAGAAAGTAGCAGCTGCTGTAGTTTGATGAGAAATGTCCTCCATAGGCTCATGTATTTGTATACCTGGTCTCCAGCAGGTGGCGCTGTTTGGGAAGGTTATGGAACTTTTAGGAGGTGCAGCCTTGCTGGGGAAAGTAAGCTACTGACTTTGAGGTTTTATAGCCTGGCCTCAATTCCTGCCTCTGTCTCTGCTTCCTATGTGTGTGTGGAGAGGTGATCAGCCAATTTCCTGCTCTGGCATCATGCTTTCTTTTACCATTGCCTTGTCTTTCCCACCAGAATAAACTCTATCCCCCTGGAATGGTAAGCCCAAGGAACCCCTTTCTTGCTTAAGTTACTTTCGTTAGGGTGTTTTTTCACAGCAGCAGACAGGTAACTTATACAGTGTCCTCCTTCAGTGGCAGCCCATCTCGTGTGCACACATGATGGGTTACATAATGGGTCGCCATCACCTGGGGAAGGCCTCATCATCCTTGTCTCACCCCTCCAGCTCCAGCTGACCCCAGACCTCTCTGATCCTTCTTCCCTGCCCCTGCTCCCTCTCACGTGCATAGCAACTTCCGTAACCCACACTTGTAAGTGCCTCCTGCTTTGACTCCTGCAGCCCGCCCACAGTGGGTTAACCTCAGTTAACCCTTCCACTACTAGGCCTTTTTAAAATCCAGCCAAGTGGAAATTAACCATCACTTATCATATTTAGAATTTCTCCTCCCAAGTTGCAAAGACTCTCATAGGAGAGGGAGCAGAAAGGGCGTTAGAGCTGGAGGTCAGGAAGGAAGGACCTGAGGGGAACATTATCTTCTTGACTGTCGAACAAATTCACAGCTGCTGTGGTTGTTCATGCAAGATCTGTACAAGATCAAGCCAGTCAGAGTTCTAGCATGGAGAGTGGAGGGCTCATGAACCACCACCCCTAACTGAGGCTCTATGGGCAGCTCATGGTTGCTAGGAGAGGGGGTGTCAATTTTCCTTAAGGTGGTGGCCCTGGTGGTTCAACTACACTCCCCAGCTATAGCCCACACCCATGAGTATATGGACAGCATGAATTCAACTGGCCGAATTTTTTTTTTAAGTTTACCTGAAGTTGGGAGGGAGTGGAGATTGGGAGATGGGAGTGGATCTGAAAGGACAGAAAACAAAGGATTTTCTCTGTTATAAGTTTCCCATAGCAAAATCTCACCCTTGAAAGCAGCTCCTTGCCATTGTGGTGGAGTCATTGTGTTGTCTCATAAATTCTAAGTTCACTGTTTGTCTAATGCTGTGTTGTCGTGTTCACAGAACTGTGGTTTGGAGGCATATCTTTGTCCTCCAGTAGGCTAGAATGGCTTCAAGAACAAACAGTCCTTCACACTCGGTCCCTAGGGACCCTCAGGGCTGGACACCACACTTCTAAGGTAGCAAGCATGCGGTCACTGTTGATAAGAATGGACAAAGCCCACAAGATTCACCTTGACTCTTTTAAAACAGGCCCATGGCATGCTAAGGGACAGGAGCGGCCGGAACGTTGCACCTTGTTCTGTGACTTCCTGCAGAGACGTGGACAAATATCTGTTTGCCCCAGAATGAGCACAGATAACAGAGCCAAGAAATTATTCCATTCCAGTCTAGCATAAGTGAACCAGTGGATTTCTCAGGGCTACGTACAGGAGCATGGGTATCTACCAGGCAGTTGAACCTACACAGGCTCCCACTATCGATGCTGATGGATGAGCTGCCTCAGCCCCAGCCCTTCCCTTCTGGGGCACTTCAGACTACACAATCTCTTTGTATTTCTCTGACTTCCTGATTGTCAGCTGGATCCAACTGGGTTTAATGATGAGTCTTTCAAAGCAGACATCTAGCCACAGGGAGTAAGGGCTTTGTAGGTAACCTGGGAATGAGGCGTTCCTAGCTCCCATCAGAGCAGAGAGAACTTGCTACTTTCTTGGAGCATCCTGTTGGAGTTGTGTTGGGTTGTTTGTGAGGCTCTGGAACCCATCCTGAATTCTTCTGGGCTGTCTTTCCTGGACCCTCGAATGAGCTTCTTTTTCACCTCTCAACGTTTTAAAGCCAGGAGTCTATGAGGTGGAGTGGATCAAGCCGTCTCATGCTCCTGTTGGCCAGGGCGGTCACCTGCCTGTTACCATGGAGATGGATTTGTTTCTTTTCTAATTCCTTCCCCAGTTTTAGGCTGAAGGGCAACTTCTGCAGAGCTCTGGCTAATCTCTCCCCGAAGAGGAGACAGGATGAAAATAGAATCGCAGAGCCAGCCCACCCCAGTGTGTGATCATCCACAACACTAGATGAGCTCCTTCCTCCAGTCCAGCGGATCACGGATGCTTGTTTTTGTTTAGACTTCATGTGCTAAGATCAGCACTTTCCTGAGTGCTCTGCTCCAGCCCACACAGAACTCACTTTCTAAGAGAAAAACACATTTGTTTTTAAAAGGCAACTGTCCCCAGCACACACCAACCACACCTTCCCCCCCCCCCGAGACCAGTTGGTTCAAACTGGGGTCCTAGTGACTCCTCATTGTCCACTGCCTCTCCTCCAAGATTCTGTGGCTTTTGTCCCAATTTTTTTTTTTTTTTTTTTTTTTGCTTTTTCGAGACAGGGTTTCTCTGTGGCTTTGGAGCCAGTCCTGGAACTAGCTCTGTAGACCAGGCTGGTCTCGAACTCATAGAGATCCACCTGCCTCTGCCTCCCGAGTGCTGGGATTAAGGGCGTGCGCCACCATCGCCCGGCTCCAATTTTTTTTTTTAAATTCCCATAGGCGCTGTCATTTGGTATGTTTTTTAGCTTCATCCTGACGCCGTCATAAAACACCCTGGCCACAATGTAGGGGAGGAAAGGACTTATTTGGCTTCTGCTTCTGGGTCACAGGTCATCATCGAGGGAAATTGGGACAGAAACTCAAGCAGGAAGCTGAAGGCAGCATCGTCCCTAACCAGGGATCTCACTCACAGCCAAGGAAGTGCAGCTGAAGCTATGGAGGATGCTGCTTGCTGCTCACATGCTAGCGCATCGCATTTTCGGCTGGCTTTCTTACATAGCCCAGGCCCACTTAGTTAAGGATGTTGCTACCCATAGTGGGCTGGACCCTCCTACATCAATTAACAAGATGATCCTGCACAGACATGCCCATAACCCATCTGATCAGGCAGTTCTTCAATTGAGCCATTTCCTCTCAGATGAGTCTAGCCTCTGTCAAGTTGCTAAGGCTAACTCAGAGGGTAGGGGAAATCTTCAGCCATGTCCAGTGGCTTTGTGGAGGGCTCATATCTTCCAAGATTTGGACCTCACGAGTTAAACATGGACATTTCCCTGATCTTTGTATTCCCAAGTTAATAGGAAGAAAAAGAAGAAAGAAAATTACATTTTAGAGACTTAGAGAGCTCTTGTTGTAGGACCCTTAAAGACAGCCTCTTGCTCAACCCACACACACTCTAGCTAACCATGACCTTGATCGCATGTTTGTAATGCACTGATACATTAGATTGCCCTGTCTTGCGCCGTGTATTTTCCTAGACACTGAGGATGCAACTGTTAATGCATATGCTAAATGTCTGATGGGATGTCTGCCTGGCACACACAAAGCTCTGGGTTTAGTCCCCAGCAAAAGCTAAAGTATGTGTGTTAGTGCACACCTGTCATCCCAGCACTTGGGTGATGGAGGCAGCGGATTAGGAATTTACGTTCACCCATAATGAGCTCAAGGACACCCTGGGATACTTGAGATCCTGCTGTAAAAAACTGAAAGAGGGGAGAGCAACGGAGGGAAGGAGAGGCCAAGGGGAAGAATGCTAACAGATGTGTGTGAATCTCGGATGATTCTGAATTTAAAGGACAGCTGGGGACACGCGGGCACAGACAGGCAGAGCAGAGTACACTTGAGAGTAATGAGGAGGTAATCATGTACCTCCCGAGCCGGAAGACAAGCTGGCAGAGGGAATAGAATTGACCCGAGGAGAATGCTCTAGAATGTAGAATTAGCACCAAGTCAGGCTAATTCTTCCCTCAAGTCTCACCTTAACACTGATGAGCACAGTTTAGGGATCAAACTAATCAACCTTGAGCAATTGTGGGGAAATGCAAGAATCTCGAATGCCCGCTTTTCTCAGATCTGTCTTGTGGTGTGTAGATGTTTACAGCCCAAATACACGGTGTTCTTCAGCCAAATTCTGCCCACCTCTACATTCCCCTAAGCAGAGTGGCAAGGAATTCTGACTCAGGATTCATCCCTAGGGGTGTGTAGGAATCAGAGTGGTACCCAGAGTGCTACAGAGGTTGCCATGGTAATTGTTTTGCCCTTTGCTGCTGCTGATGCTATGTTGCCTCTTTGACATGCCTCAATCCCTGCTGGTCCTCAGCACATCTTTTCCATTTGTTTTCTGAGCTTGAGGACTGATCAGCCAGCTTATTCTCCTGATACTTCTGGGGAAATAGCCAAGGGAGGGACTGAGTTATTATTACATTCAGAAACCTCACAAGCAAAGTAAGCTAGTGGAATGCACCTTCAATCCCAGCACTCGAGAGACAGAAGCAGGTAGACTTCTGGTCTCCTTGGTGAGTTCTGGGAGAGCCAAGCCTACACAGAGAAACTGTTTCAAAAACAAACAAAATTTTATTGCATTTATTCATCCACACATGTGTAGAAGTGGCTCACATGTCACAGCCTACGTGTGGAGATCAGTTGCCAACTTCTAAGAGTTGGTTTTAATCTTCTATTATGTAAATCCAGGGACCAATGCAGGTTCCCAGGCTTTGTGACAGGTGCCATCTCACTGCCTTCCCATTCTTGTGTGTGTGTGTGTGTGTGTGTGTGTGTGTGTGTGTGTGTGTGTGATGTGTAGGTCAGAAGACAACCTCAGGTGTCATTCCTTAGGTGCTGGCCAGAGTTTGCTGTTGTTCTTCATTTGATTATTGAGACAGGGTCTCTCACTGGCCTGCAGTTTGCAAAGAAGCTTAGACTGTCTGACTGGCAAGCTTAAGGGATCTGACTGTCTCTGCCTCCCTAGTGCTGAAATTACAGACAAGTCCCACCATGCCTGGCTTTTTTGTTTTTAACAAGGGTTTTAAGGATCAAACTGAGGTCCTGTGCCTTACCCACTGAACTATCTCCCCGCCCCTTCCTCTCCCCTCCTGGAAAGTACCTCTGTCCCTCTCTAAGCAAGTTCCTACCTCTCATACATCTTACAGGAGAATTTGGCTAGGCTATCCTGTGAGCACCCCACCATGACATTTAAGGTACCGAAACTAGTCAGCATGGCCCAAGACATGGTGTCCCTTACTCTGAGCACAGAGAAAACATTTTTCTTAGGGGAGGGGCACTCCTCAAGTATTTCCAACTTTTATTTATTGAAAATAACAATTTCCAATTGTTATTCGTTTAAATATCTTACATTATTACATAATTCTCAGACGGAATAAGTGCTTTCTTGGAATAAAGCAACTCTATTCTTGTCTTTTCCTTTAATTTTCTTTTAACCCTTTCATCAAATGATTGCATGCTCAGATCTTTCAGGTCACAGTTGGGTAATGAAAATGTCCTCTGTGGGCCAGCAAGATGGCTCAGCAGGTAAAAGAGCTTGCTGCCAAGGATTCACGTGATGTAGGAAGAGAACCTACTCCCCAAAAGTTGTCATGGTCCCTCAGCATTTGCGGCCTGGCCCTTAAATGACTGCTGGGGCTTGCTGATGTGGGAGTGTCATATATCAATCTGTTGATTTCATTGGTTAAGTAATAAACAAACTGTTTGGGCTCATAGCTTAGAACATAGGTGGGTGGAGTAAACAGAACAGAATGCTGGGAGGAAGAGGAAGTGAGCTCAGACTCGACAGCTCTGCGCTCTGGAGCAGAGACGACATGCTCCCATCTCCAGGGCAGACACAAGATCTCTGCTCTCTGAGGCACAGGTGATGAAGCTCCGACCCAGGATGGACGTAGGCTAGAATCTTTCCGGTAAGACCGGTGCTCACAGATTATTAGAGATGGGTTGACTAGGATATCAGAATTAGCCAGTAAGGGCTAGAGCTAAAGGGCCAAGCAGTGTTTAAAAGAATACAGTTTCCGTGTAATTATTTCAGGCATAAGCTAGCCAGGCAGCTGGGGTGCTGGGGACGCAGCCCCGCAGCTCCTATTACAACAGCTTGCACACACAGCCTATACGTCTGCAATAAAGAGAAGAAAGTTCTTTGTGAGCTGGGGAGATGGCTCAGTTTGTAAAGTGCTGGCCACACAGGCTTGAAAACCCAGGTTTCATTTCCAGCATGATAGGCAAGCAAAAGCCAGACGTGGGGGTGTGTGCCTGCAGTCCTAGAGCATGGGCGAAGGGGGAGACAGGGGTGGGACCCTGGGACCCATCTGGTCAGCTAGACCAGAAGAACCGGCAAGCCCCATAGTCTAGTGAGAAACCCTTTCTCAAGACACAAGGTAGATGGCTCCTGAGGAATGAGTTCAAGGATGATCTCTGGCCTGCACACACACACACACACACACACACACACACAGAGGGGGGACATATAAACATGCACATATATATGCACATAATCATACACATACTCGAACATACATAACACAAAAGCACACATGAACACACACACATGAACGTACACCAGTACACACATTCTGCTGCGATTACTTGTTGAAGTGTGTCACGAGCAAAACCGCACATTAAGAACTCACTGCTGCCCGCATGCCCTCCCTTCCCCAGTTTGTCTGAACGGGCTTGGTTGACTGGTTTTTCTTTCCTCATCAGTGCTCCTGCCCTCCCTGAAGCCCCCAAACCTGTGGTTTCCATAGCACCCACCACAGGGACAGCAGCAGGGACAGGGACAGGAACGGTGGTCATCATTCTTAGTCGCTAAACCGCTGTGAGGATCCAGTGTCCCGGCTCTCTGTGCTTGGCAGATGGTTAAGGTCACCTCTTTCTCACCTGGATACTTCCACACTTTCAATGACACTCGCTACCCTTCACTTGCTCAGGACTGCTTTCCAACAGCCTCCTACATCCAGTGAAAACCACCTTTGTTCCAGCCGGTCACCTCCCTCTGGTGCAACCTCTAAGGATTTGGTGCCACCCACAGCTTCCCCCTGAGGCATGTGGTACTCTCTCAGTGATGGTCTGGAGAGTGCCACCTGAGTGGTCTGGTTCATGGAAAACTTCCCTTGTCCAGCTATAATGATTTCATGCAAAATGTATTCTTTTGGGAACTGGAGCTCATAGGGTAGAGTTTTTGCCTACCATATGTGAGATCCTGGGTTCAATCCCTAGTATGGTGGGGTATGGGGAAACATGCCTGCAATCCCACCACCTGGATCAGAAGCTCAAGGTCATCCTCAGCTACACATCAAATTCCAGGACAACTTAAACAAGAGAGAGAGAGAGAGAGAGAGAGAGAGAGAGAGAGAGAGAGAGAGAGAGAATGAATAGTTTTTAAGTGTATCCTATTTTGGGTAAAGAATTATGAGGTCACCCTAGCTCTTTCTCGCAATCTCTAGGAGTAAAGAACACCCAACACATTCCCTTCCCTTTTATGGTGAACACTTAGCAACCAGGTATGTGTGAAGCCTCAGCAGACTCTGTCTCTGAGCTGTGGTCTCATGAGACTCTTTTCAGTGTTTGAGAGGAGGCCCAAGTTGTCCCATTTGCTATACTTATCCTTCCAATAGGCTCTGGTGCTAAACCTCTTTGGAAACACCTTCATAGCAACACCCAGAGGTGTGTCTCCCAGGAGACTCCAGACTCTCAGGAGACTCCAGAGGTACCCTCATAGTTATACCCAGAGGTGTGTCTCCCAGGGGACTCCAGACATACCCTCATAACCACACCCAGAGGTGTGTCTCCCAGGGGACTCTCTGACAGGTGAAGTTGATAATGAAGACTAATGTTACATTAACATTAAAATAACTGATACTTTTTACATTTATTTATTTATGTATGTGGGGGAGTGGTGCTCTTGTGCAGCTGAGAACCAGCAGAGGCCAGACAACTCTCAGGAGTTGTTTCTCTCCTACTGGATGGCTCCCAGAGACCAAACTCAGATTGTTAGTCATGGCGGCAAATTTTACCTGCCAAGCCATCGCTCCCTTCAAAAACTGGAATTTTAAAAAATGACATCCAGTCTTTATGTCTGAGAATAAATGCTTCTTCATTTCTCCATCAATTATGTTTTTATTGTTGCCATTTTTCATAATGTCAACTTTCTTGCCAATTTATTCATGGTAATTTATTGTCTTAGCTCATGATATTAAGTAATTTTTCCATTATACCTCTATGCTTTTGTTTCTAAAATTGAAGGGAAAATGTAAGGTAAACTAAGTATTTGTGTTGCTTTTTGCCACCTTATCTTATTCAAATACCATGCTTTAGTGAGGACATTTTAAGCAAAACCATAGTTATTTTTGGAGGGCAAGGGGACTGGTTCCCTGTTTGGTTGCTTTTTTTTTTTTTTTTTGGTTTGGTTTGGTTGGTTGGTTGTTTGGTTGTTTGGTTGGTTTTTGAGACATGGTCTCTCTGTGTAGTCCTGGCTGTCCTGGAATTCACTCTATAGACCAGGCTGGCCTCAAACTCAGAGATCCACCAGTCTCTGCCTCCTGATCGCTGGGATTAAGGGTGTGTTCAGCCATCTGTACCTGGCTTACAAAAGTGTAGTTTTATTTCTTCTTCTGTATTTCTTTCTTGTTGGTTTATTTAATGTGTTCTAGGTTCCTTTCTGTTGCTTTGACCAACACCATGACCAAAAGCAACTTAGAAAAAGAAAGGATTTTATTTGACTTACACTTCCAGGTCACAGTCTTTTATCAAGAGAAGTCAGGGAAAGGACTCAAGAAGGAGCTTGCAGCAGAGACCATGGAGGAACATTGCTTGCTGTCTTGTTCTCTGGTTCATGTGTAGCTTTCTTATACAGCCTAGGACCATGTGCCCGGGAAATGGTACCACCTACAATGGACTGGGCCCTCCTACATCAATTAACAATCAAGACAATCCCATGCAGAGATGTCCACAGGCTAGTGTGATCTGCACAATTCCAAAATTGAGACTCCCTTCTCAGATGACTCTATGCATCAAATTGATAGTTAAAGCGAGCTAGCACATGCTTCTAATAAATATTAGACCCTCCAGATGTCACTGAAAATAAAAACAGCAAAATAAAATTGAACTTTCCTAGTTCCCTTTCCAATTTGTGATAATATTTATTGCTATTCTTTGGTGCTATTTAATGTGCAGAGATGTTTTCGTTCTAGATACTTGATCGAGTATCTCTGTTATAAGATATGGAACTCTTGGGTTGTATGCCCAGGACTTGTAGAACTGGGTCATATAATAGTTGAATTTTTATTTGTATTTTTGAAAAACTTCCATATCAATTTCCCCAATGGCTGTACTAGTTTGCACTCCGACCAGCAGCAGATGAGGCTCCCCTTTTCCCCACGTCCCTCTGACCTCCTTTGGTGTTAGATGGAACGTGTCTGTTAACTGATCACAGCTCAGCTATGATGTAGTTCAGATTCGTCCAGCACGTGAGTCTGTCTGACTAAGATCATCCTTTGGCTCTCCACCGTGTAGCAGTGGTAAGTTAGGGACACAGCAATAGCAGAGGATAGTCTCGGGTGGCAGGATGGCTCAGTGGGTAAGGCTTCCTTTTTAAGCCTGATGCCCTGTATTCAGTCTTTGGGACTCATATGGTAGAAGGAAAGAAAAGAATCCCCCAGGTTGTCCTCTGCCCTTCATATGTTCTCCATGGCATGTACACTTCCCCCTACACTCGTGTGCAAGCACATACAGACACATAGACGCGCACACACACACACACACACACACACACACACACAAAACAAATAAACACAATTTTAAAAATTTTTAAGTAGTATCACTTCCCCTATGGAATAAAATCTCAAGAGACGACAGTTGGTTTTCTGTATCTGTGGGTTCTGTATTCATAGGTTCAACCAACCATGCATCAAATATATCCCGAGATATAATTATGTCTGTACTCAACGTGCGCAGGCAGTTTTTCTTGTCATTATTCCCTAGACAATACAGTATAGCAGCTATTTGCATCGCATTTACATTGCATTAGCTGTAATAAGTTATACAGAGATAATTTAAAGCATATGGGAGGATACGCACCCTGCAAGATAATTCACACCATTTTGTATAAATAAGCGTCCTCGGGGGACTGGAAAGACGGTTCAGCCATTAAGAACGCGGCTGCTCTTCCAGATGACTTGAGTTTAGTTCCCAGCACCCACGCTGGGTGGATCACAACCACTTGTGACTCCAGATCCAGGGGAACTAACACCCTTTCCTGGACTCCTTGGGCACCAACACTCATGTGTACAGGCCCTCCTATACACACACAGTTAAAAATAAAAATAGATCTTTTATTGGAAAAGGGAGCATCATCACAGTAGGTCTCCACAGGTGTTTCTGGGTCCGTCTGCTATGGATACAGAGGAATGGATGTAGTATTGTATTCTCTTCACAAAGTAGGCAGCATGGTGGTCTTTGAGTCTTACTGGGTGTTCATGCTATAGATTTCTGAGCCCTCCAGGGTTCTGAGTCGGGAGGTCTAAAGAGAAGCCTGGGGATGCTAATTTTCAATAAGTATCACATAGTTCTGTAACCCAGTGGTTGCCAGGTGTGTGTGTGAGCCCCTGGTTTTGTCCACAGCACCACTAAGAGGGACCCCCTCCCAGTTGCTGATGTATTTAAAATTGTATCACGTTCATTTCTTTGTGTCTGTATACGTGTGTGAGGGTGCCCTTGTGCTTCAGCGTGCAGTGGCAGTCAGAGAACAACTTGTGGGCATCAGCCCTCTCCTTCCACCGAGTTTTGGGATTGAACTCCGGTCATCAGACCCGGTGGTAAGTGCCTTTACCTGCTCAGCCATTGTGGCGGTCTTGGTCCTGCACTTTTAGCACATTTTTGAGGTGTGTTTGGTGAGAAACCCCTGGTCTCAGAGGCAAATAGTTGGATTTTAATTCCAGACCAGTAACTTCAGGTTTCCAAATCTCTTTTTGTTTTTGCATGTGTGTGTGTATGGGGGGGGGTTGTATTCATGTGTGTGGGCGGCATGTGTGTGATGTGTTAGGGGATGCACGGGTGCCATACTGCATATGTAGCTGTCAGAGGAGAATCCAGGTTTCAGACCACACCTTCCACCATGTTAGAGACAGGGCCCCTTGCTTGTTGCCACGTGTACCAGGCTAGCTGGCACAGGATCTTCCGAGGAGTCTCCTGACTCGACTTCCTTTCGGCATTCCATTTTTTTACATCGATTCCGGGGATTCAAATTCATATCGCCACTGAGCCGTCTTCCCCAAACCAGACTTCTAACTGTTCGTTTTCACGTGTGCTCTTGAAGGAGGACCACTAGTTACTCTCTTTGTTTCTGCGGGGGTCCATGAAGAAGACACGGATAGGCAAGCGTGCTATCAGCTTTACTTGTCACTGTGACACAGCCCAGAGGCCTCTGAGAGGAGAGAGCCACAGTTAAGGACTGGATTAGACCAGCCTGGCCTGTGGATATGACTGCGTGGAACTGTCTTGACTTGATTGTTAATTGCTGTGGAGGGCCCAGCCCACTGTGGGCAGCACCATCCCTAGACAGGCGGGCCTAGGCTAGATGCGAGAGCCAGTTGAGCAAGAACTGTGTGTGAGGTGGACAGCAAGTCGGGAAGCAGCATGCCTTTGTGGTTGCTGCCTCCGGGTTCTGGTCTTGAGTTTCTGCCCTCACGCAGCTCAGTGATGGACTGGGACCTGAAAGCAGACGACGACAAACAAAAGCCCTTTGCTCCTCAAGCCATTTACAGCCATAGTGTATTAACTCAGCAACAGAACAAAATTATAATACCACGCAATGGCTGACCACACTGTGAATGTGCCCACAGAGAAAGGTGCTGCAAACCTCGTCCATCTCTCTGGGAGATTAGAAGAACTCCCCAAACTCTTGCAGTTATTTTTATTCAAAATCAAGGAAGGAACCTGGAGACGTCAGCAAGGAAAAGTTCGTGATAAACAGTCTTTTGGCAGACAGACTATAAAAGCCCAGCAATCTGGTACACTTAATGAAAGGATGACATTAACTGTCTCTAATGACACGATTTTTGTGACATAATTTAATATAGAAAAGTGACATTTCGTGTTTCAGGGAAACAGTAGATTTTATAATGAATTAAGGCGAGGATGGAGAGAGCGCAGAGAACAAATTCTGAGAATATTTAAAATAGAAGAAGACGGGACCTACAAAATGGTTCAGTGGATAAAGACGGGGCCCACAAAATGGCTCAGTGGATAAAGACGGGGCCCACAAAATGGCTCAGTGGA
Organism: Microtus ochrogaster; assembly: GCF_000317375.1. Lineage (NCBI taxonomy): Eukaryota > Metazoa > Chordata > Mammalia > Rodentia > Cricetidae > Microtus > Microtus ochrogaster. Next base: position 26,799,958 of record NC_022010.1, on the reverse strand, counting down.
TAAAGACGGGGCCCACAAAATGG
>NC_022010.1:26794254-26799835 GCF_000317375.1 Microtus ochrogaster | reverse complement strand
GGGGCCCACAAAATGGCTCAGTGGATAAAGACGGGGCCCACAAAATGGCTCAGTGGATAAAGACGGGGCCCACAAAATGGCTCAGTGGATAAAGATGGGGCCCACAAGATGGCTCAATGGATAAGCTCCTCCCACCAAATCTGATGGCCTGAGTTCAGTCTCTAGGACCACATGGTGGAAAAAGAGGACTGATTCCCACAAATTATCCTCTGACCTCCACAACACATACACTGTGCCACATGATGCCCCCCACCCACATGGTCACTTATATTCATGCACACAGAAGTTAAATAATTCTAATGACAAAATTAAAATAAAAGCAAACTTTGGCTCTTAAAATGTTACACTCAAGGTAAAGAAAATCTGTTCAGCAGATGTTTACTGGGCACCCAATGTGTTCTGGCACAGCAGAAGAGGGCTCGTCTCATAGACTTTTATATTCTAAAGAAGGAGATAAGTCTGCCATCAATATTATTTCCAAAAATAATATTCTAGCAGGGCTGTGGTGGCACATGCTTTTAATCCCAGCACTTGGGAGGCAGAGGTAGGCGGATCTCTGTGAGTTCAAGGCCAGCCTGGTCTACAAGAGCCAGTTCCAGGATAGGTTTGAAAGCTACAGAGAAACCCTGTCTAGAAAAAAAAAAAGAGCAAAACAAACAAACAAAAATAAGTTCTGAAAATAAGTTCTAGAGTTAATGAGACCAATACAATGACCACAAGCTACATATAAATTAAAAGCTCAATGCAAATCAATTAGCATTGACCAATTGAGAAAGTTGATGAGTTAGACTGAGTTAGACATATAAGGTGGGGAAAATGGCTTTCAGGGGCAGGACTTCATCTCATGCTAGAGAAGGAAATCCACTGAAGAGCTCGGAGGAGAGTGACGTAACAAGACACAGACTAACAGGATCACTCTAACTGTCCACTGTTTTGTGGACTAAGAGAGACTCTGAGTGGAAGCAGGGGACCCATCAGACATCATTGACAGTATTGGACCAGCATCGTGTCATGTGAGACTTTTCCTGAGGAGATCCGACACACACTTAGCTGCTTGCCCGAGAACCCACAACAGACCAAAGCAGCAATCACTCCACAGTCTAGCTTGGTGAACCGATGGGTTTATACTGGGGTGACTGGTGGGAGTGTGGGTGAAGAGTTAGAGGAGTGGAGATTTCCACTGCATCAATGAAACACCCACATCAACATGAGTCCTGACTCATGAGAGCTGTGTCTCTGGAGCTCCCTGCATGACCTGTAGCAGCTTGGCTGGTTGGAGTCTCCTGCCCAGCTCATTAGCTGCTTCTATGACCTTGAGATGCCCTCAGGGATCATCGATAAAGTTGTGGCTTCACTGAACTTGGGGCATTTGCTCACTTTCTGAGTCTCATAGGCCTCCCTCCTGGAAGCAATGTTTTGATTCTGAGGAAATTGGTCCAGCACACAGAGTAGCTATGAGGTAGGGAGAAATGGCCAGCTGCTGGATACATTTGGAAAGAGATAAGAGCATCTAACAGAAGCGAGTCATGGCTGAACTAAACTAAAATTTAAAATTTGCATTTGAGCAACTAGGGAGACGGACTTGGAATTCACTGAGCTGCCGGGACTTGGTAAGAAAAGCTAGAAGTTCAATGTAACTTCTATTGGTTACTTTTCTTGTTGCTGTGACCAAATACTTAACATAAAGTCACTTACAGCAGGAGAGGTTGTTTTGGCTGATGGTTTGAGGGGATGTGGTCCGCTGTGGTGGCTGTGGCAGGAAACAGAGAGAGGACCAGAAGCTGAGCTGGGCTATAAACATACTACCTACTGACAAACAAAGAACAAACAAACCACTGCATATCACCATGGAGTTCGTTGATGACCTCGACTAAGAGTTCTGGGTGTCGTGATGAGATACATGTGCGAGAGACTCGTCAGACAATAAGCACCCTGAATTCTTGGGGTGAATTTAGCTGTTGAGGTGAGACAAAAGAAAGGCAGGATGGGAAGGGACACAGGGTGACGAGGAGTTTAAATTTCTATTTTCGTTCTTGAAATGGTAGAAAAATGACAGCTCATTTGTATGCTGATGGAGAAGACCCAGTAAAGGGGAGAGCCGATGGTGTGGGGAAGAAAAATGAACTCCAGAGGAACAAGTGAGGCTGAGTTGTCTCACAGGGAAGACTGGGTCCAGCAGGACATGAAGAAGGGACGACAAAGTGCTGTCTTGAAGCCTTGATCCTTGCCATAGTTTGGGTGAACTCTAAAAGTTCTCATGATGAAGGCTTGATCCTAATGCTTTGGTGGAACAAAATTCAAAATTAGGCACACACACACACACACACACACACACACACATCACAATATCGTAGGTGGCACCATGGTGGGAACTTGTACAAGATGAAGAGACTCTGCAGCAAGAGAAGCAGCCAGGGAACAGAAAGGGATCAGTATTGCTCCTGTTCATATTTATTTATTCAGGGCTGTAGACATATCTTAGTGGATAAGAGCACTTCCTGCTCTTGAAAGAGGGTCCAAGTTTGGTTCCTACCACCCACGCTGGGCAACTCACAGCCACCTGAAATTCTGTCTTCAGGGGATGCATGCCCTCTTCTGGCCTCAGTGGACACCTGCACCATACAGATGTGCAAATCAAGTGAATCTTTAAAAATGAAGAGGGAGGGAGGGAGGGAGGGAAGAATGTACATGCCATGGAGGAATGGCATATATGGAGGTTACATACATACAAGAATGTACATATGTGGAGGTTAGAAAACAACTTGAAGAGTCAGTTTGTAACTTCCACCTTGTTGAGGCAGGGTCTCCTGTTGTTTTGTTTTCTTTTTTCTTTTGCTGCTTTATATACACAAAGCTTGACAGACCACAATTTCCCATGATTCTCCTGTTTCTTCCTCCCATCTTGGAGTGCTGGGATTCCAGATGTTTGACACAGCATCCAGCTTTTTAGATAGGCTCCAGGGATCTGGGCAGATGTTTTTACTTGCTGAGGCATCTCCCCATCCTTGTTATTTTCTTGTTATTGTTGTTACTGTCTCATAGCATTTGTTTGCTTATTTATTTCCTTGCTTATTTGTGCAATGTCATGTGTGTGGAGGACAGAGGACAACCAGCTGGAGTTGGTTCTCCAAGTTTGAATAGCCATTTTATCCATTTTACCCATTTTGCTCTTTTATGTGACTTCACCTTCTCGGGTACTAATTCATGCTGTGGGATCAGCACGAAGCTCTCTAACTAGTGTACACCCTATTTCCTAAGCACCTCCCACCAGGCCCCACTCCTTCCCCACCCCTTTTCCTTTTTATTTTTAATTATCTTACAAGATACGGGTCTGTATAACATTTCCTTTGTTTTAATTGACTCCCCCGTCCATCGTCTCCATCACCTTCCTGCCCTTCATCTCCACTTAAATATTTCTGTCAGATATTCTGCTCTCTATCCCCCACCTCCCTCCTTTAAGCCTCTTTATTTCCCTCTCATTGGCCCCTTTCTAGTTTCCTGGCCTCCCACAAAAACACACATATATAAAACTTAGAAGCTAGGATTCACACGTGGGAGATAAGCTGTGGGCTTTGTCTTTATGAGCCTGGGGCCAACTCACTTAATGTAATATTTTTCAATTTCACCTATTTTTCCAGCAAAATTCTGAATTCCATTTTTCTTTGTAGCTGAATAAAATTTCATTCTTGAAACCTCCCCACTTCCCTCTAGCACCAACCACATCGGGGACCAAGCCTCCATTAGGCACATGGTGCTTTGTAGGCTGCACAAACCACATTTGAATTAAAGTTCAGGACCATGTTTCTAATAGAGAAAGCTTTGGGGGTGGGGGACACATCTCATAGCTGAGGCATTGACAAATCTGCAGGGAAATGTATACAAAGTGACTAAATGTTTTCCCACAAAATAGAAAGCCCTGGTTAGCCACAGAAGAAAAGGGTGGAAGAGTGGAGTGGAGTGGAGTAGGCGTAGGGGGCAGGAGATTGTGTGAGCTGTGTTGTTAAGGGAGAGGCTTTGGAAATTGATGTGGGAGTGATTTCTTATTAATAAAGAAACTGCCTAGACCCATTTGATAGGCCAACCCTTAGGTAGGCGGAGAAAACAGAACAGGATGCTGGGAGAAAGAAGCTGAATCAGGGAGTCACCATGATTCTCCCACTCCAGACAGACGCAGGTTAAGATCTTTCCTGGTAAGCGCACCTCGTGGTGCTATATAGATTATTAGAAATGGGTTAAGAGGCTGAAACTAATGGGCCAGGCAGTGTTTAAAAGAATACAGTTTCCGTGTAATTATTTCGGGTAAAGCTAGCCGTGCGGGCTGCCGGGTGCCGTGGACGCAGCCTGCTGCTCTTATTACAAGAGGGAATAAAGTCTGATTATGATCTCATGGCTGGGCAGTGGCAAGGGCACTGTGGAGGATGAGACAATGAATTTACAATGTCATGGTGACGTTTAGTGTTGTCAACCTGACAAAATCTACAGTCGTGAGAGAGGACTTCTTGGCATGCCTAAGGAACATTAGCTTGGTTATGTTCATTGAAGTTGAAAGACTTGCCCATTGTGGGTGGCACCATTCCTTATTCGAGAGACCCTGGACTGCATTAGAGTGGAGAAATCTGATTTGGCTCAGCATTGATATAAAATACCTTTGTTGCAGTATTATGGGGATCCTGGGTGAGGGCGGTACCGTCTGGTCCATTTGGTGGGATCACCAAAGAGTTTTATGTTCTAGAACTAAGAGCCACTCTAGCAGCAAAGGAAAGTGATAGTTGAAGAGTAAGAGACCCCCTAGAGATTGTGACACATGGAGACCTCAGGCAGGGGACGTGAGAGCAGAGGCCCCCAGCAGAAGGTCTCTGACAGAAAGCAACAGGTACAGATCCTGGGCATGATTGATGGGGTGAAAGCAAGAGTTGCAAACTGACAGGAACTGAGAAATACCAGTCAACACAGGCGGATAAAAGGGAACAAAATGATAGACTTTATTGTAACAAACAAATAGTTCCCACCCCAGCCATGGGAGGAACCACAGAAGTACGGACCCCACCTCCGCTGTGGTAAGACATTTTCTAGACTCCCTTATGGCTCCAGATTTCCTCTCCTCCCCAATCGGTCCTGCCCAGAGAATGCTCCCTTGGATATGTTCTTTCACCACTTTGGGTCACTTTGTAACAATGGTCATCTCCTGAGGACTCTGGAGACCAAGGAACCGGAACCAGCCTTTCTTAAAGGATCCAGTCCCTGTTTTCCAGATTGTCTCAAGTTTCACCTATCCTCTTCCAAAAGGACCTGAAGTTCAATTTCTATCACCCACTTCAGACAGCTCCAAGGAGAGTCTGATGCCTGTGAACACAAGGGCACAAACTCCACACCGATACAAATACACAACGTTAAAATAAATCTTTTTATCGAGAAATGGAGCTGCTCGATAGTAAGCATGTGTGCATTCATTGCTGTCTTCTGAGTCTGCCTGTCATGTGATCAATTGTCCTGAGCTTCTTCTACTGGGATTTCCCCACCATAATGAACTATATCTGGAATTGTGAGCCAAATAAATCCTTTCTCCCCAAGTTGTTTTTTT
>NC_022010.1:26791726-26794154 GCF_000317375.1 Microtus ochrogaster | reverse complement strand
TGTAGACCAGGCTGGCCTCGAACTCACAGAGATCCGCCTGCCTCTGCCTCCCGAGTGCTGGGATTAAAGGCGTGCGCCACCACTGCCCGGCTTTCCCCAAGTTGTTTTTATCAGGGTCTTTTTCCTTCCTTCCTTCCTTCCTTCCTTCCTTCCTTCCTTCCTTCCTTCCTCCCTCCCTCCCTCCCTCCCTCCCTCTCTCCCTTTTTCCCTCCCTCCCTTTTTCCCTCCCTCTCTCTTTCTTTCACAGCAACGGGGAAATTAAAACAGGCATATGTTCAACCAGTGGACTGATTCTTCTCCCATTACACCTAGGTATGGTGGGTGAAAGATCTGAATAACTCGAGACCTGAATGATGTAGCCAGTATTTGAGAAAACTCCCATAGGTTAGAGATCCTTGACAAACAAGACTTTATGATAATTGCACACTAATTGGAAAAGGTGGTCAGTGAGCACTAGCAAATACATTGAATAATTTTAAAGCTGTTTGATTCATTAAATTTTTATTTGGTAATTGATGTTCTGCTGGGTCTTGTGAAAGCGAATAAATAAAGCTGTATTTAATTAGCTACAATATTTACTTCAACACTTAATGAGCCAACAGCTATTAAAGAGTTTGTTCTCTTAAGTGAATCACAAATCTCCCTGCAGTTTTGCTTACCTTGTTGGCTTAATCATCCCTTCAACAGGTGTGCATTCTCCGCCGCCAGTCAAGGGTCTAGACCAAGGGATGGAAAGAGGAAACGAATGTGAAGAAAGCATGTCCCCTGTCTTAAAGACACATTAAAGGCGGTTAGAGGCCTAGGGGGCATGACGCAGTGGTAGAATAATGTATAATGTCCCAGTGAGAGTTGGAGGTGTGGCTCAGTGGTAGAGCCTCTGCCTATAATCCCCCAGTGAGAGGCTGGGGTGTGGCTCAGTGGTAGAGCCTCTGCCTAGAATCCCCCAGTGAGGGGCTGGGGTGTGGGTCAGTGGTAGAGCACCTGCCTAGAATCCCCCAGTGAGGGGCTAGGGTGTGGCTCAGTGGTAGAGCCTCTGCCTAGAATCCCCCAGTGAGGGGCTGAGAGTTTGACTCTGTGGTAGAGGCCCTGCCTCCAATCCCCGGTGAGAAGCCAGGTGTTGTTCAGTGGTGTACCACTCTAGTGTTTGCATTAAATCTTACACACAGGGTCCTGGATTTGCTATCATTATTGTAAGAAATCAAAAGCGCTTTTTGTTTGACACATAATTGATGCTTTGTATGTTTTCAGCTAGGTATGGTGGCACTCCTCTCTCATTCTAGCACTCAGAAGGCTGAGGCAGGAGGATTATCACAAGTTAAAGGATACCCAAGGTGACATAGTAAGACCTTTATCAAAAAAAAAACCTAATTAAAAGAAAAAGCACATGTCATCAAAACACAGGATTTAAATGTCATTAAAACTGGAATTCCACTGGGTACCAACTAATCTGTCCTTGCTAACAGTAGTGCAAGGCCCTAACCCAACTGCCCACTAATTAATTCAGAATAAGTAAAGCACCAGTTAATGAGATTTGACCAAATCTTCTGCGTTTTCTGTTTCCGTTTCATCAGAGGCGTCCCTCATCCATTTTTCTCCTGAGTACTTTCCCATTTGCCTTGGTTGATTGGTTATATGACTTTTTCAAAATGGAGTTTGTGTTTTCTTCCTAATTATGAAAGTAACGAAGATTCAATGTTTTTGAAAGATGTTGAAAACGAGGAGGTAGAAGGAAAAAGGATTCTACTCCTCAAAGACAGCCACTGTTGACATTTCATCATTTTACCTTTCTCCCCCCTAAAAATTAATCTTTAGTTAGGAAACATTTCTCACCAGGGCAGATGTAAAGAAGTAATTGTAATTGCATTTTTCTGATCCGTTTAAAGGTGACCTTTGTTTTCAGTTGCTTAATTTTTTTATTGCTATATATTAATTATAGATGTTTATGGGGTATGGTGGTAATTCTCTACAAATATATTTTATGCACATAATGCATAATGATCAAATTAGTAAATACTTAGCATCCATTTAATATCAATATCTCCTTAAGCATTTGTGTGTCTTTGAACTCCTCCCTCCCTCTCTCTCTCACTGCTCCTCTCTCCTTCCCCTCTCTCCCTCCCTCAACCTCTCTCTCCTTCCTCTCTCCCTTCCTGCCCTCCCTCTCTTCCTCTCTCCCTCCCTCTCCCTTCCTTTCTCCTTTCCTCCCTCCCTCTCCCTTCTTCTTTCTCCCTCCCTCCCTCTCTTCCTCCCTCTCTTCCTCCCTCCCACCCTCCTTTCCCTCTCTTCCTCTTTCCCTCCCTCCCTTCCCTCTCTCTCTTCCTCCCTCTCTTCTTCCCTCTCTTCCTCCCTCTCTTCTTCCCTCTCTTCCTCCCTCTCTTCCTCCCTCCCTCTCTTCCTCCCTCTCTCTTCTTCCCTCTCTCCCTCCCTC
>NC_022010.1:26767151-26791591 GCF_000317375.1 Microtus ochrogaster | reverse complement strand
TCCCTCTCCCTCCCTCCCTTCCCTCTCTCTCTTCCTCTCTCCCTCCCTCTCCCTCCCTTTCTCCCTCCCTCTTCCTTCCTCCCTCTTGCTGTCTCCTTCATTCTAGGCCCCAGCCCCTCACAGGGAGATCTCTAGACAGGCCCTCCCGCCTCTGAGGCGCGTCTCAGCCCCTGGCCCTCCCGCTAGCAGTTTTCATTCCCACGTCTTGCCCGCATTTGCTGTATATCATCTTAATGATAGTCATTCTGACTGGGGTGAGATGGGATCTCAGGGGAGTTTTCATTTGCATTTCCAACACTTGCTCTGCTGCTCATGGGCATTTGTCCTCCCTCTTTTAAGAGCTGCTTACACAAGCTGATCTTTTCTCAGCTCTACCCTAGAAGTCTAGGAGCAGAGCAAGTCTGGGAGCCCAGGTGGCTTACAGCCGATTCCAATACTGGCTATAAGAAGCAAAATCGGGCATAGGACTCTCTTGTCTAGATTCCCCAAAGTCAGAGACACAGCAGAAAGTCACATAGTAGGTCAAGTCTCACCAACCTTTAAGGAGTCAGGCACATGCCATAAGCCAGCAACTTACAGGCAACAGTGGTCTGAATGAGAAATGTCCGCAGTTTAGAGGCAGTGAAAAGTTTACTTTGTCTCATAATTCAAGGTTACAGTCCATCACTGCATGGCAATAACAGTGCAGCAGTTTGGTACCACCGGTCACAGAGCAACCACAGCCAAGAGCAACAAGAAAACAAATGCTTATTGCTCAGCCTAGCTTTCTCTACTCTTCCACAGTCTGGGGCCACCCACTTTCAGGCTGGGTCTTTCCATATTAATTAGCCTAGTCAAGATAATCTCCCACAGACCGACCTGACCTTAGACAATTCCTCACTGAGACCCTTTTCCCTGGTGATTCTAGATTGTGTCCAAATGGCAAAACTGTCACAATTGTTCTTGCTTGATGTAATATGCAGACATATGTAAGCACATGTGTATACACGTAGCACTCTTTTCCTTCATGGAAAGCAGTGTCCTGTGTTCAAGGTCAGACATACATCTTCATGCACAGGGTCATAGAGATGCCCTGTGTTTCTTTCCTCTCTGCAGCAATGCACACGGGATGGGTGGACAACCTTGAACTGGAGGATTTACTTCCATGTCAGCCTGTGTTTCCATGGGGCCAGCCATGCTGACTCATCTGTGGCTGTGACCAGAGGGGCATCACCATTTGTTCTCTGGATAGAGGCTTTTTGCCTTGCCTTCTGCCTTTCCATTTTGGCAGTGCCTGGGTGTCTTTAAATATTTCATGACACGATGTTGGCCTGCTGACCCATTCTTGACTACCCGCATGATGCATGCTTGGTATGTTATGTCGTAGGGACTATTGTGTCACCATTATTGGTTCAGTTAGGACCCAGGGTGGTCATTCCATCCTCTCTTCACCCAAACGCATTCACGTGGATGCAGGGTTAGATTGCCAGAAAAGATCATTTGAGGGGAAAAATTGGTTCTGGTTTGACATCTATCACAGTTATTTTCCTTATTGCTGCAACAGAATGCCCAACAAGAAATAATTTAAGACCACACATGTAGCACACGCCTTTAATCTCAGCACTAGAGAGGCTAGGCAGGCAGGCCTTTTTGAGTTCAAGGTCAGCCTGATCTATGGAGTGAGTTCCAATCCAGTCAGAGCTTCACAATGAAACCTTATCTCAAACAAACAAACAACAAAAACCAAACCAAACAACAGCAAAACATAAGGGAGGCAGATTTATTGTGGCTCACAGCTTGAGGGGATCGAGTCCATCGCAGTGGGCAAAGGCATGGCAGCAGAAGCAGGAGACAACTGCTCACCTTGACTCTGCAGTCAGAAAGCAGAGAGAGACGGATGTTGATGCTCAGCCCACTTTCTCCTTTTTATTCAGCCCAAGACCCCAGCCTGTGGGATGGTGCCACCCATATTCATGGTGAGTGTTTTAGCCGGGGTTCTCTGGAGGAACAGAATCATAGAGTCTAGTCCTCTAGCCCCCTTTAAAAGCTTGGATACTCTCATTCTGTTATCAGTGAAGGAATCGCAGCAGCAGCATCGAACTTCCACTCTGTGGCAAGAGCAAGGTCAAGTAAGCAGAAGGCAAAATAACCTTCCTCGTGACAAACTCTTTTTATCTCTGAACTTCTACCAAAAGGTACCATCCAAAACTGGAGGGGATATTCCCACATCAATCCACTCAGTCAGAATGATTCTTTAGGTGAGGCGCCCTACTCAAATGATTCATTTGTGGCAAGTTGACATTAAAACCAGCCGCAGGAGTGGGCTATCTCTTCAGTCGACCTAGTTCAGATAATCCCTCGCAGACAGACTCAGTGGTGGGTTTCCATGGTGATGGTTGTCAAGTCAACAGTCACTATTGACCATCAAACATCCTTCATTGATATATAGTCAAGTTTGGAATGAAAGGAGGACCCGGGAGATCTCATGAATTTGGAATCTCTCAGGATGACATCAACACTTAGAGTCTTGATTTCATGTACCCATGAGGTCATCCGAAGATGAAGGGGAAATCACAGTCCATAGAAGGATCAGATGGGTACCCCTACAACCTGTTTCTAAAGATAGCTGCAAGTGATGCAAACACAGGACAGAGCTCGGGTGAGGCTCGATATGTGTAGGTTACTATTATCATTATAATACCTGTCAGAAGCAACTTATAGGAGCCGAGAGTTGTTTTACCCCATGATTTTGGAGAATTTGTCTATGATCACATGACTTACATGTGTGGACAGAACGTAATGGTGCAGGAACATATGGTGGAGGGTATTCTACACCTATGGTAGAAAGGGTATCAAGAGGGCAAGACAGAAAGGGGGCCTGTGATAAGACCTGCTCCCCCCCTCCAAGATAACTACTTTCTCTAGCTTGACCCCACTTCCTAAAGTTCCTGTGACCTCCCAAAATAGCTCCACCCCTGGGGACCCTATATTTTGACATGCGACTGCCTGGGGGTGCTTCGTGTTTAAACTGGGACACAAAGAAACAAATGAAAAATGATGCCCAACTCGAGAAGCACTTCTGCTCTGAACTCAAGTAGGCTTGTTCAGTTGAAGCCTGTAAAATTCTGATATGAATTCTTACATGCTGAGACTCTGCAGCTCCTTGGCTCGCTTCCTCGGTAATGTGAATGCAGGAGCCAGTGTTCCTGTGAATGTGGCGTTCTCCTCGTAGCCACTGAATCATCAGGAAAATAGCTATTACTTAGTCCACCCTTTTCCATTTCTAATTATTGTTTTGTGTTTTTATCAAACATCTCAGTGAAGGATCCTTTGGTCCTTGGACCTTTCTCCAACGGAAGGAATGAGAAGAGCAGCTTATTTTTTCATTAATGTTAATGAAGAATCGCATAGCCTTTGCCTGGGGCCATCGGCCTGTCTCTGCCTCAGCCTCTGGCCTGATTAAGTGAGCGTGGGTAACTGGGCCAAGAGGAGGAGGAGAGGACAAAGGAATGCGGGAGACAGTTGGCTGTAGATGGAAATGAAGGGATGGTGAGAGCGAACCTCCTTTGAAGACTTGCAGATAGATTAAAAACTGCAAAGTGCCCAAGGCAGAACTAGCTATCAGAAATGGGAGCTATAGCACCCATTCAACACGTCCAGACACACTGAATTCCCTTGACTCACAGACTGAGTTCTCATTCTAACTGTGTTTCACCATCTTCCTGCACTGAATTCTTAACTCGGAGCAATGCAGCATTGATTTCGATGGTGCTAAAGGCGGGGAGATACATAAAGAATGCATGGTCAAAAATCTAATATGTTAAGGGTTGCCTGGAAAAATGGCCCAGCAGTTAAGAGCTCTTGCAGAAGACCAAAGTTCAGTTCCCACCATCCTCATGGGTGGCTCACAACCACCAGTAACTTCAGCCCCAGAAGGTCTAGCGTCCTCTTCTGGCCATAGACACTGTACTCATGTGCACAAACACATAATTTTTTTAAAAAATATAATATTTAGAACTGGGGAAATGGCTTAGTGGGTAAAAAGCTTGTTATACACTCCGACTTTTTTATGTGATTTCTGGGGGTGGAACTCAAGTCCTCATGACCCTGTCCACCATCCCCACCCAGATGTCTGAGTTAGGAGAGTAGTCCTTTAAAAGACTCTAAAAATGGAAGTATTTTTCAAATATAGGAAAGTTTGACTGGTATTTGCTCGAAAGTATCAGTATTACAAATACAAAATAAATACATACATAAATAATCAGATATTTGCTTCCAACCATTCGATTCTGTACTGTCAGGATCTCTGCACCCCTATCACTATCTTGGTTACTTTTCTATGACAAAATACCATGATAGAGTCAAGTTATAGATGAAAGGGTGTCTTTGGGGTTTACAGTTCCAGAGGGTGAGTCCATGAGCATCATGGTGGGGAACATGGGAGCAGGGCATGCGAGCACAGTGCTGAGAGAGAGAGAGAGAGAGAGAGAGAGAGAGAGAGAGAGAGAGAGAGAGAGAGAGAGCGAGCCACCAACTGGGGCCGAAATGCTCAGATATATGAACCTACAGTAGCCATTTTCATTCAAGCCACCACAGTCACCTACTACCGGGGTTACAGACATGCGCCTTGTGCCCAGCTTGTACATGGGTGCTGGGGATTCAAGCTTAGGTCGCCATACTTGTACAGGAAGCAGTCTTACCCATTGAGCCACCCCCAGCCTCCATGTTGTTTGAGTCTTTTGAAAAGAAGACACTGTGTAAGACAGCAATCATATTTCGCTGTAAAGAGTCGATGACCTAGGATCTCGTTTGGGCTGAAATCGGTGTTCTTAGTGAAACCCATTACTATCAGTTAGGGTGGGGTTTCTTGTATGTGTATGTGTGTGGCATGCATGCATGCGACTACAGTATCCAGATGTGTGCGTGCAGGTGTATGCACAAGTGCTCATGTTTGTCTACACTCGTGCGTGTGGTACCAGAGGTTGACATTCGGATTATCCACCTTATACGCTGAAGCAGTGTCTTTTGCTGGAAGTGGAACTCGGCCATCCAGCTAGCGTAACTAATCCTGGAGATGTCTTGTGTCTGCCTCCTGTGTACTGAGGTTACAGGCAGGATAGTCCGCTTGCCAAGCATTTACTTGACTCTGGGATCTGAACTCTGGTTTTCATGCTTGTGGAGCAAGCATTTTAACCTCTGAGAAATCTCATTACCCAGTTGGGTTTTGTCCCATGTATTCCTTTGGAGATGTCTGGTATGCATGCTCATACCTCTGAATTTATGTACTTGTTTATTTACGTATTCTTTATGATGGTTCTGAGACAGGGTCTTACTACCTAACTCAGGTTGACCTCCACTGTGTCAATCCTCCTGCATCAGCCTGTGTCAGGGTTCCAAGCACACACCACCACACTTGGCTTCTACCATTATAAACAAACACATAGTTGAGAAAAAAACTTAAGTAAGTTCCTCCTGTTCTACATTTCTGGAGATCTAAAATTTTTCCTTCGCCAATTATCAAAACAGCATTATAAAGTGTAGAGATACTTTTGGGTTAAAGTGCAGTGTCATAGCTAACTTAATCAAGTTAGCGATCTGAGTGGCATTATGAGGAGAACCTATAGCTCCAAATTTTGGCAATACTGAGGTTTTAGAATTGACCTATCTTCTCCTTTGGAGAATTACATATGGAAGTTCCAACAGTGATAGGGTCCAGGAGGGGAAAGCTCCAAGAAACCCTGCCTCTCTGAGGTTATCAGCATGTTATCCAGGGATGAGTGACAGACACAGCTTGCAGGATCCTTGCATAGTGAGTGGAAGCACCGCTCAGAAGCGAATGCACCACTGCTTGCTTCTAGCTGGGCTCCAGGTAACACAGGGGTTTTCTGAATTTAGCATCAACTATAACTCCGATGTCTCGCTTTGGGGCCCCACTAGTCAGGCTACCAGCTTCCCAGTTGGCTAAGCCACAGGGAAAAGCAGCCAATAGCCTTGTCCACCTTCCTCATTTTATAAAACAAATGCCATGTCCCTATGAGAATGGGGGTCTCGGTTTCTGAGAACTCAGGCAAGATGACAGCTGGGGAGAAGCAGAGGAGAATTCTAGAAGGGCGCCACAGGGAATCAACTCTGTGGAGGCAAGAGCCCCTTCTCATGTAGTGACATTAACAACTTCTAAAATCCCCCTCCCGGTGGCCCAGCTATAATTCCGTGCTACCTTGGGTCACTCGCATCTGTGTTGTGACATTTCTCCTTGCTGTGAGGAAATACCTGAGAAGCAGAAACTTGCGGGAGGAAGGTGTTCTTTTGGACCACAGTTCTAGAGAATCTAATCGTCAGTATGGAGGGGAAGATAGGGCAGCTGGAGTAGGGGAAGCTGCTCATATTACATCTTCTGTCTGGAAGCCGGGGATGGACAGGAAGTGAAGCTGGGCTATAAACCCTTAAGGCCCACCCTTAGTGGCCCACTTCCTTCTAAAGGTTCTGCAACCTTCACAAACCAGTGCCACCAGTGGGGGACCAGTTTTCAGAGACATAAGCCTATGGGAGACGTTTCATGTTTAAACTCCAACATCGTCCTTCAAATAATTTTGTCCTTCAGACACAAGGAAGTCTTTGATGTATCTAGCCATCCATGGCCCCTCTAAGAAAAGGGTGAGCCAGGTGTTAACTTCTGATGTTTCAGAACTGAGGGTAGCTGTTTGGTTAAGTTGGACTGAGAGCCATTGATCCTGGAATTGGTGATTGATTGTGGCTAACTAAATGATCCCTTGAACCATGGTTATTGGGTTTTCATAGTATGTTTCCTTTTCAAAACATTTCCATCTTATTTGCACCTTAGTCTATTGTCTCAGTTTTAGCATTTAATTAAATAATATATTGCAATGGTTCTAAATTCTTACAGCATGTTATGCACACATACACAACACGTATATACATACACACAGCACACATATACACCACACACCACACACATACACACATATGCACACATACACAACGCATATGCACTTACACAACACATATATACACCACACACATACACACATATACACACATACACAATATACACAACACATACATACACAACACACACACACACATACACACACACCCTTTTCTTAATGCATTACATACTGAACCCAGAGCATGGCAGAAGCTAGGCAACAGCTAAACCTCTTTTCACTAGTTATTCTGAAATTGTAGCTCCCTGTATTGACAGGGTTGGCTTTAATTTTTCTATCCTCCTGCCTCAACCTCCCCCAGTAGCTGGGATAACAGGCTTGTACCGCCATGCCAGGCTTCCCACTAATTGTGGAATCTATGCTGATTCATCTCCCCCAGGGCCACGGCACATTTTATATGACTTGCAGAGGCCGGGCAGAGGATGCACGCCATGCTTTGTGACCATGTGCACGACTGAGTCATAGTCTGTTGTCCTCTGTGGCTGAATCATCACCTTGCCAGATGCCACACTCCTACTGAAATCTCAGTGTCTCAGTGGCCTCTCTCTCTATTGGTTCCTATGATGTAGGCATGCCAAGGAGAAGTCCAAGAAAGCTTTCCTTATCCTATAGTGAATCCAGTTGTGTGTGTGTGTGTGTGTGTGTGATAGGTATGTATGTGTTATGTGTGTGTGGTGTGTGTGTGGTATTATGTGTGTGTGGTGTGTGTGTATAGTGTGTATGTGGTGTGTGCATGTGTGTGCATGTGTGTGTGTGTTCCGTAGTATATATGGGGGAACCAGAGGACAACCTACACGAGTCAGTTTTCTCCTTCTACCATGGGGGTTCCAGAAACTGAACTCAGGCTTGGTGGCTTGGTAGCATAGTCATCTTATCTTCGCTTCATCTGGGAGGATTGGGTCTCTCCCTGAAGCTAGAACTCACCGATTAGGCTAGACTGGCTGCCCAGTGAGCTCCCAGGAACTTCCCTCTGCCTCCCCAGTGCTGGGGTTAGAGGCTGCCAGCACTGTGCCTGGACCTTATATGGGTGTGGACGATCCAGACTCCGGTCCCAGTGCAGCGAGACAAGCACTTTAGCCACGAAACCATCTCCCCATCCCCAGCGGATCCACCCTTTCTTGCCATCTGAGCTGAAGTTTTCTAATTAGGAACTTCATGTCAGAGGGCCTGCATACATTACATGCTGAAAGTCGCTGCTGCCAGAGATCTGAGGTCCCGAGGGAGGCCCCTTCTCCATCACATGAAGGCATCCAAAATTACACAGGCACACCGTCAAAAACTGTTGCTCCTTCCTTTGGGGGGTAAAGCCCACCCTATTTTCGAATCGTTATGGGGTGGCATCTTCTGAAATGGGCAGCTGGCCGCTGTATGCAGCAGCCCTGGCAGAAGCTATAAGGGGAGAAATGACAGCCATATATTTGAGGAAGTTTTTCTTCTTCCATTAGAAAGACTTCAATCTGCCGGACAGTGGTGATGCATTCCTTTAATCCTAGCACTTGGGAGGCAGAGGCAGGTAGATCTCTGTGAATTCTAGGCCTGCCTGGTCTACAAAGACCTCAATCCTCAAAATATGTTTAAGATAGACGTCTTTTAAGTTATATTACCTAATTAACAATAAAAGCTTGACAGGCAGAGTTTTAGGATCTTTTTAAAAAATTATATGGTATACAGTTGCTCAGATGCCAGAAGAGGGCGTCAAATCCATTGGAGCTGAAGTTGCAGTGGGTGACTCCTGACATGCGTGCTGAGAATTGGGCAGTACTCCCCCTTAGCCTCTGAGCCAACTTCCCAGCCCCGGAGACTCTTTTTTTTCAATTGAAGGACATTTTAGGGTATTGTTTCTATTGCATTTCAACATGGCTATTCAGAGAGATTAATCTTCCCTACGTTTCTATCCTGAGTTCTTCATGCCTATCATCTATTCTTATATCTTCTTATCCCTCAATCTCTCTTTTCCGCCTGACAGAACTAATGATATTTATTTTGCCACCCGAGGCACTGAGTCTATTTTCTCAGCTGTAAATTTCTCCTTCGCTGGCTCTCGGCTCCGCTATTGCTTTCTTTTGGATTCTAAAATACATCGCTTCTTATATATTAACTAGTTTTCTTTCTAACCAACACACACATTTGTGTGTATGCCCTAGTTTCAGCTCTGGTGCTGTGGAAGAGTGCCCCGATCAAAAGCAGCTTAGGAGAGAAAGTTGATTTCGGTTTAAAAGGCCAGGGTACGGTCCACGATGGTGGGGAAGTCAAGGCAGGAACCTCAAGGTTAATCGCATCAAATCTAGTCAGGAGCAGAGAGAAATGAGTGTGTGCTTGCTTGGTTGTTTGCTTACTCTCTTGCTGAGCTCAATTTCTCCACTGTTACACTGTTCAGGCCCCCTGCCTAGGGAGTGGTGCCACTCACTGTGGGCTGGGTCTCCCCATGATTTACTTAAGACAACTCCACAGGCATGCCCCAGGCCAAGCCAATCTAGACAGCCTCTCATTGACTGTCTCTTCTCACGTGACTCCAGGTTGTGTCAAGTCATCAATTAAAACTAACCTGTGTGTGTGCGTGTGCACCCATGAGCGAATGTACACGTGTGTAGGGTTGCGCACATGTGTGAAGGATTAATCGTGTGTGTAGCTATCAGCAATTGTTATGTCATGTCTACTTTTACTTCCCAGATTTGCTTTTCAAAACGTGTTCTCTTTCGTCTCCAAAGGCCTTCAATTTCCTGCGATTTTGATGGTTTAAATCTCCTGCATTGATTTCAGTCTCTGTGTTCACTTATTTTCGTGTACATGAGCTTTACTAAATGATGGTATAGGATTTTCCATCATACAAAATAGGTAAGCCAGGAGTTTTTCCATGAATGTGTCTATATGTGTGCTGAAGAAATGTATACATGCCTATAGAGACCAGAGACCAACCCTAGTTAGCATTCTCCAGGTGTTGTCCCTCTTGTTTTTTGAGACAGGATCTCTCACTGGCTTGGAACTCATCAAGTAAAGAAGACTGGCTAAACAGCAAACCCCAGGAATTCTCCCCGCTGTCTCCCCAGTGCTGATTTATAAACATACACCCTATGTATGCCCAGGTTTTTTTTTTAAAGAGCTGGTTTCTAAGCATCGAACTCAGATACCCATGCTTGCATGGTAAGCACTTAATCAACCGAGTGATTAATTAATCAATAGATGTATTCAGTCTCAAAGTGTGCCTGGCATAACTTCAAAGGAGGGCAGATTCAATTTGGCCCACCATTTTGGAGATTCCAGTTGGTGGCATCACTTCTGGGTCTGTGATGAGAGAGTATAATGGTGGCACAGCATAGCGGTTCACCTCGTGGTTTACAGGAAGCAGGGAAAGATAAGAAGAACCAAGGACCAGGTTAGGCTTTGCAAAGGTATGCCCCCTCTTCTCCACCCAGACCCCAGAACCTCCCACAAGCCCTGCCACTAGCTGGAGACCAACTGTTCATTACAGGAGCCTGTGGGCAACCTTGCACATACAAACCTTGAGAACGATAGTGTGCAATGAATCACTGTAGTAATCAATAGACTGTCCCAAGAAGCATTTATTCTGATGATTATGGATCTGCAAACTAAATGAACCCAGGGGGCTTGGCTGGGTCATTTTTCTTCAAGAGCTCCTTGGGTCTCATTGCCTCCATGACTTTATTCTGATGCTCAGTAAGAGAGATCCAGGGAACACTTTTCTCATGGAGACATGACCGGTGCAAGAGGATTCACCCACTGCCTCTGCCCAAGGCAAGTGTGCTTATATGCCATCACCCAAAGAGAGTCACATGGTCATGCCCAGTACTAATGGGACAGCAACAGCCTGGCTTTGTCACTTTCCTTCCTCACTGCTACAGCAAAACACTTGACCAAAGCAACTTCTATAAAGATGGGTTAATTTTGGCTTACAATTTGAAAGTATAGTCCATTATGGTGGGGGACGTGAGGGTAACTACAGTATGACATCACTGGTCACACTACAGGAAGCAGGAAGAGACACAGTGCTGCTTCCTTTCTCTGTTTGATACCATCACACGACGTCAGCCCATCGGATGGGTCCCCCCCACAGCTAGGGTGGGTTGCCCTACCTCAGACAGGTTAATCTAGATAATCCCTTCTAGAGATGTCCAGAGAGTTATCTCTTCCATGGTTCTAGATCTTGTCAACATGATGGTGAATAGTGCCCATCCCGTTTATCTTCCAAATTATAACCCCCCCCCCTCAGCTGTTTCCCCCTGCGACGATACAGTGTCAGCAGCTTGAGACGAAAGGTCCTCGGTCTACCCCATGGCAACTCTGAAGCCCTCACAATGCCCAGTCTGTCAGAGTTGATGCATTTCTTCCATAATTCCCTTCATGTTGACACTCTAGATGTGATCACAGCCTTCCTTTTTATTTTTAAGTATTTAATATGGAGCTGTTGGTTTTATGGCCTCCATTAGCTCGCTTTTATAATGTGTTTGTTTTGCTGTAGCTGATTAAAATTTCACAGGCAACAAATAAAACTTAAAAAGATGAGGCCAGGATGTGTAATAGAACCCAATAAATACAGCATTATACAGCTTAGCCTCAGGCACAATTCGGGATCTCAGATGCAATGCCGCCTGCTGTGGTTGTGACCTGTTTGTTAACAGAGGCAGGCTAGGGACTTTGCGAATGATTCAGCAGGGAAGTGCTCGTTATCCAAGCAGAGGGGTCATGTGAACAGTCAGGCACCATGGTTGTAACCCCAATGCTGGAGAGGTACAGACAAAAGAATACCCGGGACTCACTAGCCAAGCCACTCTAGTGAGCTCCAGGTTGATTTAAAAAAAATCTTATATGTAAAAAATATTTAGCCAGGTGGTGGTGGTACATGCCTTTAATCTCAACACTTGGGAGGCAGAGGCAGGAGGATCTCTTGAGTCTGAAGCCAGCCTGGTCTACAGAGATTGCTCCAGGACAGTCAGGAATGTTATACAGAGAAACCCTGTCTCAAAAAACTAACTAAATAAATACATCATGCTTAAATTAAATACTTAAGTATTTACAAAATCTTGTATATAAAAAGTAGACAGATAACTCCTCAGTAGCAGCCCAAGGTCCAAGTCATCTTCTGGGCCCATGAGGCTGTGTGTGTGTGTGTGTGTGTGCGCGCGCGCGCGCGCGCGCGTGCACAAACACACATGCACACAGATGAGACCATGACTTACCCAGAAATCTGATTTTCTTATCTTGTTTCAAAAACGACAAATTCTACCTCTTCCCACATGCTATGTTTCTAACATCATCCTTCAGGCACAAGATCTCTGTTCCTAGCTACAGGCCTTGTTCAAGAAGCAATGGAGCCAGCAGAAGGGACAATCGTTTGCCTGCATGCTGTATCCCAAGTCTGGTTCCAACAACAGGAAGTGGCACAGCTCAGCCATGGGTTATACCATAGAAGCAGAGGGCAGGAAGCCACCGAGGGCCATGTTTGTGGTTGGGTTCCTCAAATAGAGAACTGGGCCATGTTCCCTCATGTAGTATCTGTGTTTCAGTGACTAAAACCAATTCTGCGTTTATGACCCGGTAAGATCAGAGGGCTGCTGTGAAGCCAGAAAGACAAGGTTGCTGACCCCATGGGGTTCCATCTGGGAACCAAAATGGCATCATAGTCTTAAGTTTGGGTTCTAAGAAAAGACATAGCCAAGTTGGTTTTGCATTTTGAAGGGTATGTGTGCATGGGTGTGTGTGTGTGTGTGTGTGTGTGTGTGTGAATGTGTGTGTTTGCTCCTATGAACATGCATGGGAAGCCTCAGAAGTCAACACTGGGTATTTTCTTTGACGACTTTACTACTTTTTCTTTCTTAGAGTTGGGATCTCACCCTAAATCTGTAGCTCGTTGGTTCTGCCAGACTGACTGGCCAGAGCTCCCAGGCCCTGCCATCTGCCCCTTACTGCTGAAGCTATAGACAGGCATTGCCATGCCCAGCTTTTACATGGGAGCCACAGGTGCTAGGTGTACAGTTAAATCCTCACTCTTGCACGGCAAGCATTTTACTGACCAAGCCGTCTCTGGTATATTTTATTTCTTATGCATATGTACGTGTGCGTGTGTGCCGTCTCTGGTATATTTTATTTCTTATGCGTATGTGCGTGTGCGTGTGTGCCCGGGCATCCATGTGGAGGTCAGAGGACAATTTGTAGAAGTCAGGGCTCTTTTCCCAGGGATTGAACTTGGGTCGCTGGGCTTCGCAGCAAGCGCCTTTGCCCACTCGTTGGCCCCTTCGTCTCAATTTTTAATTCAGAACCACACACTTCATTCTCATTTTTAACATAGTTGATGGCATTTCTGGAGTGTGGATGAGATGCATACAAATCCAGCTCCATATGGGAGTTCTTCCTCCTCCCAGCCTGGAGTGGAAAAAGCCATCCTGTCCAGCCTTCTCTTTCTTTCTACTCTGTGTGTCCCTTTTTCTTTTCCTTCACTCAGAGTCCACATCATGCACTCCTGAATTTTCTATGTTTTGACAATTGTCACTGGATTTTATCCACTTCCTGCTTCTGGTGTCACCCTGGTGCCGTCGCTACCACTCTGACGTCATTATCAGCAGCCAGAGGCCATCTTCTATGTTCTTTCGTCATTGTGACCCATTCCATTGGGCCCTTCCATTTGCTGTTTGTTTTTCTTTTATAAGGAGAATTTTTTTTCTCAATATATTGGATATTTTATACATTTTCCAAGACGGTGTGTTCATTTATTCAGCAAATGTTAGCTGTAGGCTCTGCCCTGGAGACATGAACCTGTGATCCTAGCTCCTCTAAAGACTGAGGCAGGAGGATGGCAAATTCAAGATCAACCTGGGCAATTTAGTGAGATCCTGCCTCAAATGCAAAAGGAGGACGGGGCACGTAGTTCAGCAGTTGAGAACATGCCTAAAATCTCCCGATATGGAACTGGGCATATGGCTCAGTGATAGAGCACCTGCCTAGAATCCCCCAGTGATGGGCTGGGGTGTGGCTCAGTGGTAGAGCACCTGCCTAGAATCCCCCAGTGAGGGGATGGGACGTGGCTCAGTGGTAGAGCCCCTGCCTAGAATCCCCCAGTGAGGGGCTGGGGTGTGGCTCAGTGGTAGAGCACCTGCCAATCATGTGGAAGAAAGTAAGAAAGAAAGAGGGGATCAAGGAGACAAAGAGGAAGAGGGGGAGAGGAAGGGAGAGAAGAGAGGAGAGAGAGAGAGGGAGACACCAATGATGCCAAAAAAGGCAAGAGGTTCTTGAATTCAAGTCTAGTCCAGACTACTTAAGATGAGCCATCTCAGAAGTAATTGCTTGTCTTGGATGATGGGGAAATGGGATGTGCTGAAGGAGGCAAGTAATACTGAGCTATCCATCCTGCCGCCGTGTGGAGCACCAGACAGAAACTGTCAGGAAAAGCCTCAAAGTATGAATGACATTCTTTCAAGGAGGTAAAAGCCGGTCTTTTCTCACTCAGAAGAGCTTAAATTTCATGATTCTCAGAGAAAATTCTCTGTTGAATCCCTTGGTCTTCTGGGGAAAGGTACAGTCACGGGTATGGAGAGAAGGGGCTGGAGAGATGCTTCAGCGGTTAAGAGCACTCACTGCTCTTAGAGGCACCGAGTTTGGTACCCGGCAGCTGACAACTTCCTTCAGATAGCTCCAGGTGACCTGACACCGTCTTCTGCTCTCTGCAGGCACCCGCAGATTCAGGATGCACAGAAACTCACACAGGCACATCCACATACGAATAAATCGCATTGAGTTTTTCCTAGGACTGGAGAGATGACTGGGTGGTTAAGAACACTCTGTTCTTGCAGAGGACCTGGGTTCGGTTTCCAGCACCCACATGGTGGCTCACTTCAGTTCTAAGTGACTCAGCGCCCTCTTCTGGCCTCTGCAGATACTTGCATACATGGGATGCATATGCATATTCAGGGAAGGACGCATACACATAAAAATTAGAAAATAGTTAAAAAGAGATGAATTTGACTATCCTGTCACCAGCGGATTATTAAAACTGCATATTTTATCTGTACTGCTTGGCATTTTTTATGTCCTTTAAGAATTCTCATTGTGCTTGAGCCTTATCAAGTCTTTGTAAGTCTGAAGACACCATCACTCTATTATCTTATTCTTTCTATTCTTATTCTTTTTCTTTATCCGTGTGTGTGTGTGTGTGTGTGTGTGTGTGTGTGCTCTGTGTCTGTGAATACTAGCATGCCTGCATCATGATGTGTTTGCAGGTCAGAAGACTGTCTCAGGTATCTGTGCTTACCTTCCACCTTGTTTGAAACACTAAACGTCTCCATTTGCTTCTGCATATGGTCAGCGAGCTCTCAGGGATTCTCCTATCTCTGCCTCCTATCTCTCTAAAGGATCACTGCGATTACAGATGTGCACCACCACATCTGGTTCATCCTAACTCAGCTCCTCACATCTGTGCAGCAATCACTGTACCTGTGAGCCATCCTCCCAAGCCCGTATTCTTTTTTTAAAAAAAAAAAATATTCTGATTATCTATTAAGTGGGTAGAGTTACAGAATCTAAGCTGGGAAATGACCTGCGAGTTGTGAGGGGATACCCAGGTAGTTAATAGAAGGACCCTTCCTGGGCTGTGAGTCTGTTAGCCCCCAGCAGGCACCTGTTGACCTCCCCTGCATATATCTGCATGGGGAGGCTGAGGACTGAGGGAGGCCACCTTGCCTTCTGGAACTGCCATGTTTGTCCTTTGAGGTGTTATGAAAGGACTCTGGGTGTGGATCAGAATATCAGCTGGGGTTTATTTTTAAAAAAAAATTAAGAGAGAGAGAGAGAGAGAGAGAGAGAGAGAGAGAGAGAGAGAGAGAGAGGGAGGGAGAGAGAGAGAGACAGAGAGATAAAGATAGATAGATGAGAGACAGAGAGAGAATAATGTCCACAGGGAGCAAAAGCAGACATCAAATCCCCTGGACTAGGAATTACAAGTAGTTGGGGGCTGCCTAATGTGGATGCTTAGAACCAAACTTGGGTCCTCTGCAAGAGCAGCAAGTATTAGTAAGTGCCGAGCCATCCTTCCAGCCCCCATCAACTGGTTTAATGTGTCATAGTGGACTTCACTGTAGTAAGTTCCATAGTCCTTCGTGTATAGTTGAAACCAGAAGCTTGTATGCAGAGAGAGTTTTTATAATTTGTTTTATTTTTTTTAAAAGAAAATGTATCTTTTTTTCATTTTACATACCAGTCCCAGTTTCCAATTCCTCCCCTCTTCCCATCCCCTTCTTCTATCCCCCTATCCCCCACCCATCCACTCTTCAGAGAGGGTAAGGCGCATTGCTTTGGAGTAAGATCCAAGGCCCTTCCTACTATATCAAGACTGAGCAAGGCATCCATCCAAAGAGAATAGGTTCCCAAAAAACCAGTACAAGCAGTAGGGATAAATCCTGGTGCCACCACCTATGACCCCGCAGCCTGCCCCAGCTGTACAACTGTCACCCACATTCAGTGGTTCTAGTCTGGTCCTATGTTGGTTCCTTCCCTATCTGGCTGAATGGAGTTGGTGAGCTCCCACTAGCTCAGGTAGTCTGTTTCAGTGGGTGTCCCCATCATGGTCTTGACCTCTTTACTCATATTCTCACTCCTCCCACTCTTCAACTGGACTTTGGGAGTTCCGCCCAGTGCTCTAATGTGGGTCTCTGCCTCTGTTTCCATCTGTTGCTGGATGAAGGTTCTATGGTGACATTTAAGATAGTCATCAGTCTGACTACAGAGCAAGGCCAATTTGGGCACCCTCTCCTCTGTTGCTTAGGGTCTTAGCTGGGGTCATCTTTGTCCTGGGAATTTCTCTAGAGCCAGGTTTCTTGCTAGCCCCATAATGGCTCCCTCAATCAAGATATCTCTTTCCTTGCTCTCATCTCTGCCCTTCCTCCATCTCCACTATCCCATTCCCTCAAGTTCTCCTCCCTCCTCCCCTTCTCTTCTCTTCTCCCCTTTCCACCCTCCCTTCTCCCCTCACCCTCATGCTCCCAATTTTGTCAGGCGATCTTGTCAGAGACATTTTTATAACCACAGAGTCAAGTAGATATAACCAGGAATAGAGCTATAATCCCCAAAACACATTTAAACATAAGAATACATGTTAATATACCACACACACAAGTCGTGTTCTACAAATACTGTGTGTAGACCTATCAGGAGTTTTTGTTGTATGTATGTATGTATGTATGTATGTATGTATGTGTATGTATGTATTCATTCATTCATTCATTCATTCATTCATTTATTGTTACCTCTAAAATTACTAACCAAGTGGTTTTGATTACCCTTAACTTTTCACTTGTGGGTCTCAATCCAACAAAAAGCCAGGGTACCAAAATCTGCATGTTATAGAAAACTGTGCGCCTCCCCATTTTTTCTGGCCAGATGTGATGGGACACAGCTATAATCCTAGTACTTGAAAGGCTGTGTCACAAGGTTTGTAAGATTGTGACCATCGTGGGTTACATAACCGAACTCTAGGTCTACCTGAGCAATATACTAAGTTCTAGACCTCATGGGCTACACGGTGACCTTCAGGGCTACCCGAGCACCAGAGTGAGATGTCGCCAAGGAAAAGCAACTTCAAGATGAAAGATTTATCTTAGTTCAAAATTCCAGGTTACTGTCTATCCCTGCAGAGAAGTCACAGTGGCAGGGGCTTGGGACAGCCACAGCCATAGTCAGGAGCAGAGAGCAACGAGTGCATGCATGCTTGGTGCTCCTCACTCTCTACTCTGGACTCAGTTTAGGGCCCAAGCCCACAAGTGGTGCTGTGCAGGCTGCGTCTTCCCACATCCACTGGCAGACGAGACAGTTGTCCCCTCCAGGCGCACTCACGGGTCAACCTGACCTGGACAGTCTCTCGTTGGGACCCTTCCCAGGAGATTCTAGATCGTGGCAAGCTAAGAATAAAATTAACCGAGTGCCAGACGAGGCTTCTGGGGTTGAAAAGTTGGTATCTTCCGGGTCGCAGTTCAGCCCGTCATCAAATGGAGTTCGAGAGAAAGGAAGCGCTGCTTTCTCTGTCGTCTTGAACACCCACCACACCCTCCGGGGAGACAGGCTGTGCTGGCGCAAAGGGACAACACGTTAGTGAGTTATTAGTTTGCTCTCTGGCTTCCATCATAAACAGCCACTGAAACTGAGCACTGAGCATTGTAACGGGCCTCCCCTTTGACCGGTACTCCCAAACTACACCTATTGCTTTACCGGGACACTCCTACATAGTGCTTCTAGCTCTAATTCCAAAGAAGACACTTCTGTTTTATGTTTAGTGCTGCATATTCGGTGGGAATGTGTGCTCCTCTCTGGCTCCAACAACCCGCACTCCAAGTCTGTTGCAGTTGAGAGCCCTTGTTGGTTCCCCGCCGCCCAGCTAGCTTAGACCCGAAATAATCACACAGAAACTGTATTAATTAAATCACTGCTTGCCTCATTAGCTCTGGCTTCTTATTGGCTAACTCTTACATCTTAATTGAGCCCGTTTCTATTAATCTGTATATCGCCACGTGGCTGTGGCTTACCCAGTAAAGTTTACAGCGCTTATCTCCAGCTTCTTCTGCCCTTCTTCCTCCCAGCATTCAGCTTTGTTTTTCCTGCCTACCTAAGTTCTGCCCTGCTATAGGTCCAAAGCAGTTTCTTTATTCATTAATGGTAATCACAACACACAGAGGGGACTCCCATATCACAAGTCAACTCCTTTCATAGCCTGTGTCTGAATTCCTTCCTTCAAACAGCTGCCCAGGTTCTCCTAGTGTCCTTTGTGCTGCTTCCTTTTGTCCCTAAGCCTGTCTCACCATTTTGTGTGTTTTGGGGGGGATCATGAAATAAGACACAGGGTCTCACTAGGCAGTCCAAACTAGCTTCAGACTCACAGTAGTCTTCCTGTCTCAGCTCTCTAAGGGCCTGGGTTACAGACATGTGCCACCACGCCAAACTATTTTAGGTGTTTCTTTGGGAATTTTCTGTCTCCCCAGTTGTGTTGTAAGGTTTGCAGGGAGCGAGTATTTTTTTCTTTTTTATTTCCTGAAGTGTCCCAGCACTGTCTACAGCAAGTAGGACCTAGGAGTTTCACAGACACGTTTGTCTCCCTCCCAAATTGTCAAGGGATTCATCTTTTTTTTTTTAAGTATTTTTTTTTTTTGAGAGGGATGCGTACATCTGCAGTGTGTCTGAGAGGTCCGAGGACAACTTGCAGGAGTTAGTTCTTTCCTTCCCTCATGGAAGCCCCAGGGATGGAACTCAGGTGGCCAGGTTTGGTGGCTCTTACTTCCTGAACCCTCTCACTGGCCCTATGATGAAATCTTTAGCTCTTCAAGCCTCTTATTTATTAACACAATGGTCCACTAATTTGCATGTGACCAAAGCTTGTCTTCCTGTAGATTTTAATTCACTGAGATTGAAACTTGGTACTGATAGCACTGACTGGGGTTAGCCTGGGTCTTACTATATCACCTAGGCTAGCCTTAAACTCCGGGTAGTCCTCCTGCCTCAACTGCCAAAGTGTCAGGATTGTAAGTGGATCTCTCTGCCTCTTAGTTTCATTTGTTTGCTGTGATAAAACACCCTGAGAAAAAGCAGTTTAAAGGAGAAAAGGGGTTAATAGCTTACACTGCCAAGTGTCAGCCCTTGGTGAGCGAAGTCAAGACAGGAGCTCAGACAGCTAGCCACATCACGTCCACGGCCGAGAACGGAGGGGAAGAAAATCAACACATCTGTGCATCCTCCTTGCTAGTTTCTCACTTGCTCCCAGTTAGCTCTCTTCACACAGTCTAGGGCCAGGCCTGGTGGTACTTGTTGGGAATGCGAGCTCTCTGCCGATGCAAATTCCCAATCAAGCCAAATCAAAACAAACCAAATTAAGAAATATCCAGGTTTAATGGGATTCCTGCGCTCCTGGATGGCCCCAAGGGGGAACCAGGAGGCCGAGAATGCGACCACCAGGAGGAAGGAAAAGGGATCACGTGTTCCTCTTTTGGGAGTTCACCTAAGTACTCATGGGAGTGGTCCCTGGCATGCTGGGATTTGGAGTCCAGACCAATACAACTCTCAGGCATGGGGGCTGGGATAGATGCGACAGGCTGGGGTCTACACTTCCAACTTAACAGTACTTGTCTGTAACCCTCGTGCTCTTGGGGACCGGAAGACAAGAAACATCCCTGAGGCTTCTCTTTAGCCAGTCTAGCCAAACTGGTAAGCTCCGGGTTCACTGAGAGACCCCGTCTGAAGAAAAAGGACAAGGTAGACAATGATTGAGGAAGACCAATGATGTTGACCTCTGACTTCCACATGAAGGTACATGTGTGCATAGGCACCCCCTCCCACACTCACATAAAGAAATCTGAACCTCCAGGGGACATCAGTTCACCCTCACTTCCTCAGGGACAGTCAGGCAGTGTCTCCTTGACCAAGGCTCTCTTGTGGAAGAGAAGTCTTGCCGCCGACTCAGAGGGGCTCAGAGCTCATACTGAGTCTACCTTGAGTGGTCCTCACTGGGGGCCTGGTGAGGCTAGTGAAGCCTCCCCCTTGCTTTCCCTCAAATGATGTTCTGAGGGAAACTTCACAACTCCAGTGTCAGCCGAAGATTCTGAATGATGTGTCTGCTCCATGGGCCTCGTAGCTGGTGGAAAATTTTTTCCAGACCGTGGCAGTCAATAGGTACTCAATCTTTGTTTGGGTCTGATGGAGAGTCTTTCTTTCCCAGAGCTGTTATCACCTGCTGGGGCACTGGGGGAATTGGCAGAGGCCAAAGCATGAGCTGAATCCCATTCAGCTGGTGGTACCCAGCAGGGTCAAAGAATACAATATGTCCCTGTCCTTCTGTTCATGTACCCCCACGTCAGGTGAGGGAGAGATGGTTCATCAGTGTCGTCTCTCATCGCTGTCACAAAAGCCACAGAAAGCAGGAAGGGTTTGTTGTGTCTCACAGCTCAAGGGTGATGGGGCAGGGATGGCAGCAGGAGCATGAGGCGGTTAGTCACGTGGCATCCACTATGCGGCAGAGAGAGATGAATGCTGGTCTCTGCTCACTGTCTCCTTTCCATTCAGTCTGTGACCCCAGCCTAGTGGACGGGGCTGCCCTCATTCAGGGTGGATCTCCCCTCCTCTCAGTTAAGCCTTTTCCGGAAGTGCCTTCACAGACACACCTGGAGGAGTGTCTTTTAGATGATTCCAGATCCTGTCAGGTTGGCAGTACACAGTTGGCCATCACAGACACACCTGAGTCCAGATAGACCCATGCACCAACTCTAATTATTCTCAGGATCAACCCTCAATTCCCTCATCTCATTGGTCTGACTAAACAGTTTGGGCTATAGGCGTCTTGTGACCCCCATCTCTTCATTCTTAGCAGCAAAGGAGTCTTGTGGCTTAAATTTCAAATGTCCCCCACAGGCTTACATGTGTTAACACTTGTTACCCAGCAGATGGCACTGTTTTCCTATTTTTATTTATTTATTTTTTTAATCTCTGTAACCTTTAGAAGGTGGTGCTTGACTAGAGGAAATGGGTCACTAGGGGCAGTGCTGGAGGTTTTATAGCCCAACCCCATGTCCCCCTACTACTGTTCCTGAGTGTGAGCACAATGCTGTCTCCAGATCTTGCCGCCATGCCTTCCCCTCCATGACCGACTGTGCCCTTGAACTGTGAGCCAAAGCCAACCCTTGCTTAAGTTGCTCCTGCTGGGTATCAGGTGAGAATCATAAACTCAGAGATTTCACAATACTTTCACCTCAGGCTCGATGCTAATGCTCCGTGTTGGGGAAAGCCTGGAGCTAGGGAAACTTCTGGAAGCTCCTTTGAACATGCTGGGGCTTCCTGTGCTGGCTGAAGAGCACCGTTAACAGCGGGGTAGACGTGTAGCAGAGGCATGTGTGCTGTTGATGGTTTGTAGCCAAGGATGAACGGAAGACCGCAGAATGTGGGTGAAACGACCTATATGGTGCTTGGGGAACACTTTTCTTCTTAAGTCATTTTTGTTGTGCCAGGGAAAACTTATGAGGTGGCTCAGCCACGCGGGTGGCACTCAGCTGCCCCAGGCACTGTAAGTATGCCCAGACTACAGGTCATTATAGTGGGTTGGAAAGAGCCCTGCTTCCAAGGGGTGGTGTTTTGTCGTATTGAACTTCTGGGCAGCTCTTGCTCTTGGCAGATGGATGTTGTAGGTGAGGCTTTTCACCGGGAGACATGAGGAAAATGTCTGCTCAGCCCTGGTAGGGAGCCCACGATGGACCAAAGTAATGATGCCACCAAAGTCTAACTTGGAGAACAGATGAGTTCCCTGGGGTTACTTCGGGAGTATGTGTGAGCGGTGACCTACAGGAATAAGGATGACTTAAAAACAGCCACGTCACCAAAACGCCCACCCCAGCATGGTTGACAGCACAGCTGAAGCCCCAGAGCTCTCTCTGCAGGATTTGCAGGCAGCTGGACATGCTAGAGCGTCTCCTCCAGGTCGCTGGGATGGTCACAGTCTTCTCCCCAGAACTGGCCATTGCTTCCAAAACCGTGGGGAGCTGCTGACCAGAATCCAGCTTCCCAAAGCATGTGAACTTTACTTACTTCCGGAGTCTCATGAGCCCTCTTCCGAGAGGAAAGTTCCAATTGAAAGAACTTATTACCACACAACAGTAGAATATCACCTTTTTGACTAGGCAGAGGGAAGAACAAAGGTTATTGAATATTCCGGAGCTTATTTGACCCCTGTCTCCAGCTCCCTCAAGGTGAATTAAATTGCGCCATAAAGTAAATTCCAGACCTAGGAAAGTTGGAACCAGTGGAGGATTAACCTAAAAGCTGGTCAGAGAAGATGCGGTCCCCCACAGTGCTGGTCTCTGTGGGAGTCAGGGATGGGGGAGACCTCACAGGCAGCCTGTGGCGAGCCTCGGGCTTTGTCCTTTTAGTGGCCTGGCTTTCATCTTGTTCAGAATTCGGGACTTCACTGCAGCCTGGGCCCCCTGAGGCTCCTATCACAGTGAGAACAGGAGTTCAATTTCTTTTCTCCACTGGGAGTCTCCACTGGGAGTCTTCTTGCAGAAGATACTTGTCCTGGCCTCCTGATGAATTTGCAGGGGAAGGAAAGGGAGGAAGAAGAAATGGAAGGCTAACATGTATTCATTCAACAAACATATATGGTGTGTCTGCATGCTTGCATCTAGCCACTGTTTTAGAGGTGATGCATATCTTCCCAAGGCTCTTCACTAACTGGAAGAGGCCGACACAGAAGCAGAGAAAATTAACTTGAAAGCTAGGGATGGTGATTGAGCCTGTAATCCTAGCACCAGAGAGTTTGAGGCTAGCCTGGACTTTTAGAGTGATTTCCAGGCTAGCCTAGACTGTAGAGTAACACCTGTTCTTAAACAACCCAAGGTTTCCAGACGTGAGCAGACATGTGCACCTGCATACACACACACACACACACACACACACACACACACACCTCACTTATGTCCCAGAGAAAAAGAATTACTTGCCTTTGAAAATTAAGAGAGCTGGAGAGATGGTTCAGAACACTGACTGTTCTTCCAGAGAATGGGGGGGGGGGGTTCATTTCCCAGCACCCACATGGCAATTTACAACCATCTGTAACTCTAATCCTAAGTAATGCAGCACCCTCTTCTGGCTGCTGTGAGCACTGCATGCCATGTGGTACACAGGCACATATGCAGGCAAAACACACATATGTATAGAAATAATAAATGAATAAAGTTAAAACTATATTAATAGAAAAGAAAAATAAAATTGAATCAAGGGAGAACTTGCAGAAGGTAGCCTTATGGCTTCTCTTCACACTTTAACCTGAAAAGATGATGCCTAAAAAGCTGTTTGGAATTTATGGGGGGGGGGGGGCAGAGGGCAGGGAAATGGCTCAGCAGATAAAAACACTTGCCGTGAAAGCTTGAGGACCTGAATTAAAATCCCCAACACCCACATAAAAAGCTGGGCATGGCCATGTGTACCTGTAACCTCAACACTGTTGGGGGGATAGAGACAGGAAAATCACCGGGTTTTGCCAGTCTAGTTCCAGGTTCAGGGAGAGACCCTGCCTTGAGGGAATAAGGTAGAAAGTGATTGAACAAGACAGGAGATTCCTTCTCTGGCTTGAGGGCATGTGCGTCAGCACACACAAATGTGTATCCACCATGTATTTATATGAAAGAAAAACATAGAAAGACAGTAAATGTTGACACTTTGGAGCAAGGAAAGAAGACTAGGATTACCAGAGAAAGCATGCACAGAATCAAAATAAAAGCACAGAGCTGGTCTTTGATTCAACCAATGAAAAGCAGAATGAGGGACTTAAGAGATGACTCTGTGGGAAAGGCCACTCTTGGCTCTTTCAGAGAACCCGAGGTAAATGCTTAGCGCCCATATTAGGGAAGCACAGTCACCTGCATCCAGCTCCTAGGACTCTGATGCCCTCTTCTGGCCTGCGTGGGTACTGCAGTCTCTCTCTCTCTCTCTCTCTCTCTCTCTCTCTCTCTCTCTCTCTCTCTCTCT
>NC_022010.1:26753253-26767051 GCF_000317375.1 Microtus ochrogaster | reverse complement strand
TCTCTCTCTCTCTCTCTCTCTCTCTCTCTCACACACACACACACACACACACACACACAAAGGGAGCATGAACACATTGGTAAATATAAAATCAAACTTTTTTTTTAAGGAAAGGACTGAAGAAATGGCACGCTGGTTAAAGCATGGAATACTCCTGCTTTTATCTGAATTTGGTTCCCAGCACACACACTGGGTGGTTCACAACCACCGGTAGCTCCTGCTCCAAGGGATCCAATGCCCTCTTCTAGACTTTGAGGGCATCTGAGTGCATGCTCATTCACATATGCACGCACACACGCGCCTGCACACACGCACAGTGTATACACATATATGTATAAATAAAAATAAAAAGCTTAAAGAAGCTGAATGATCTATGGGGAGGGAGAACAAAAAAGAACTGTACCACCCAGAACAAAGACTTGCAAATGATTAGGGAAGAGATGAAACATGTGGGGGCACGGGACAGACAGCTAATTAAGGCTAATTTGTGTTCCAGAGGAAATATCAAACTCAAACAATGGGGAAGCCATTGTTGAAATGGTTGCAAGGAAGCACACAGGAAGCAGAACACAATGTTGGTATAAAGATGAAAAAACCCTGACTCAACTCAAGCCAAGATGAATGCAGAAACATGTGTCCAAATATGGCACAGAAGCCGTGTGTGTTTTTAAATCTCAAGGGCAAATAAACATCCCTACTGGGGCTGGAAAACGGATAAAGGATATGGAAGAAGAAAACTTGGGTCAACCATCCAATGCCAAACAGAAAGAGCTAGAAATAGCAGCTCAACTTTGAGTGTGCATCTCGTGTGGTGTGCGTGTGTGTGTGTGTGTGTGTGTGTGTGTGTGTGTGTGTGTGCAAGTATGTGGTCTCTACTAACTCAGCTGTACCCACACCACCTCTTCAGGCATCATTGAGGGGACATCTGGGCAATTCTAGGATGTTATTCTAAGACAAAGTTTCTATCACTGGAGACTGGAGGAAGAAAGGTATTGTAGGGCTGGAGAGATAGCTCAAGGTTGAACACACCTGTTGCTCTCCCAAAGGACCCACGTTTGATTCCCAGAATGCATATGGTGGCTCACAGCTATTTGTGAGTCCAGTCTCTGGGGATCTGGTACCCTCTTTTGGCCTTTCCAGGCATGACATGCACATGATACACTGACGTACATATGGATAATACACCTATATAGTTTTTTTAAAAAACACCCATATTACTTTTGAAAGATACCATGAAAAA
Organism: Microtus ochrogaster; assembly: GCF_000317375.1. Classification (NCBI taxonomy): domain Eukaryota; kingdom Metazoa; phylum Chordata; class Mammalia; order Rodentia; family Cricetidae; genus Microtus; species Microtus ochrogaster. The sequence goes on along the minus strand of NC_022010.1, from coordinate 26,765,811 downwards.
CATAATGTCTTAGGTCAGAAAAATGGCTCAGGGAGTAAAGGCACATGCCATCGATCCCAGTGACCTGAGCTCCATATTCAGGACCCACGTGTTCGAAGGGGAAAACCAGTTCCTCTAGGTTGTGTTCAGACACATGTGCATGCATAAACATAAACACGCTAAGTTAATTAACTAGTAGAGATAACAAAATGTTTAAATAGTTATGAGATCTCTCAGAAGAGGTAACATGCACAAATGCCCCCTTTGTAGCTGTTTTTAATGCCACGAGAGTTGGGTGCCCTGAGGTGGGAGAGTTCTGGACAAAAGGAAGCAAGGAATGCAATCCATTCAGCATCTTGAGATAGCAGCCCGTGGTTATAAACTGCATCCCCAAATTCAGTGCAGAATCAGTATTTTTTCTGCAAAAAAAAAAAGACACAAGGGGTATGTTTTGGGGTGGGAAGTGTTATTTTGAGACAGGATGGCACTATATATCCCTGGCTGCTCTGAAATGAGCTATGTAGACCAGGCTGTCCTAGAACTAGCTATGTCGGTCAGGCTAGCTTCAAACTCATAGAGACCCACCTGCCTTGGCCTCAGCCTTCGGAATGCTGGAACCGGAGGTATGCACCACCATGCCCAGCTAGCAGGAATGCTCTCAATGTGTTATAGCAAATCTCAAGTTAAACCCAATGGCTGAGGCGCAGGAAGAAGTCTGGAAGTAAGGGGAGTGAACCTGCTCGTCTCACACCGGGAGGAGAAAGAGGCAATTCCATTTTCCTGCATTTGATCTTATGAAATTGCCAGTTAAGCCATCTATCTGATAACCAGGAAGAGGCCTCCTAGTTTAATCAAAATGAAGCCAGCCATAGGCACTGTGCACAAAAGAAAAAGGAAGACATAAGGATGGGAAAATCTGGCAAGCAGGAAGAAGCGAACAAAGTAGAACCAAGCGTGCATATATTAATATTTGAAAATGGCATGCATTCCCATTACTGGGAAGCAGAGAATGTAAGGCTAATTTTTAATGTGTTTAGTTTACATTTCAAATTATAATTCTGTCACTGTTTCACTTCTCTCTCTTCCCTTCAGTTGCCCGTGTTTCTTCCACCGCCACACATCATGCTGTCAGATTGATAGCCTTTATCACTATGGTTGTTACATATACATTCATATATATGCATATATATGTGGACAAATATATAAATCCTACTGCGGCGTCCACTTTTGTTATTTTGTGTGCACACACACATATATGATTTCAGAGCTGACCACTCAGTATTGGATAACCAATCAGGAGGCTCATCCCTGGGAGAGGTGAACTTTTCCTCTCTAGGCAGTTATTGGTTGTTTTGCAGTATTTTTGTGTAGGGCTGAGACCCTGTGAGATTCCCCACTTTTCCATTAGCCTGTCTTTTGATATTTGCTATTGTTCAGGTCTTGTCTGTGCAGACAGAAAGACACACAGCAGATGTCTTCATATTTCTGTCCCCTCCTCCAAGGTCTTCCTTGAGCCGTAGATGCAGGAGCTGTGCTGCAGGTGTATCCATTGGAGCTGGGAGCCCCACAACACATTGACCCCTGAAGTCCCCAGTTGTAGTTTTCTGGGATGGTCTCCATTTGCTACAAAGAGACCTTTTTGATGGAAGGTGGTAGCTATATGTATCTGTGGGTATAAGGATAAGATTTAGGATGTAGTTAATAACTATACTCGTCTAGCAAAGTGGCAATAGTAGATTCTTTTCTAAGGTCCATGACCACACTAGCACTGGGGAGTTGACTAGACCAGGCATAATTCCCCTCCTACTGAGCAGGCCCTAAGTCCACTTAGGCAACTGTTGGTTACCACTAGTATGTAGGTGCCACTATTGCTCCTTGGTGGTAATCTTGTCATGCTGGTCATGGTTGGCATAATTCCTTTCCTATTGAGCCGACCCTAAGCCCACTTAGGCAATTGTTGGTTACTGCCAGCATGCGGGTGCCACTATTGTGCCTTTGTGGCGATCTTGCCATGCTGGGCATTAATGTGGTTCCTAGGTGTCACAGCTGGATAGGACTTTTAACTGTTCTCCTCCCTTAGCAACTTGCATAATCCTTTCTGGTACTCTCAAAGCTAGACTGCAGGAAGGTGGCTTCAGATTCAACCCAGCTAGAATAATCTGAGTTCTGTGTCCTAAGCAGATAAGGTCCCACATAACCCAGGCTGGCCTCAGACTAAGGATGACCTTGAATTTCCGATCATCCCAGGGCCTGGGGTTACAGGTGAGTATCAGAAAACCTGGCTTATGGGGTCCTAGGGATAGAGCCAAGGATTCCGTGCATCTACGCAAACACTCTACTAACTGAGCGGCAGCCACACCCAATTCCAATTTATTATATGAACGCTGTTCTTCTTTCTAAATCTATGCCTGTAAAACACACGGGGAGGTTGGGAACCAGAAAAGGGACAACCTTAGTTGTCATTCTTCAAGTGCTGTCTGCTTTTCTGACACTGCCTGGAACTTGTCAAGCAGGCTGGCTTGGCTGTAACAAATTCATACAGAAAGAAAACAACGTGTCTGTCCCAATGTCAGTGTAGCATTCTGCAAAAAGCCTAGGTCATTTCAAGAAACCTTTAGATATTTTGTGTTGCATCCAAGACACTCCCTGAATGTTCTGTGGTGGAGGCTGCTCACCTGCTGACCCTTTGTGACCTCTGAGCCCTTCTCCAGGCATCTTCATGCTCATATACTCTTCTCCGGGGTTGTCATCCCTTCAGGTGACTTTTATTGTCAACCTAGCACAAGTGGCTTCCAAATCCGTATCATTAGGCTGTCACGTCTACACTCCATCCCCTAGTTGTTATGCGGGAATTGTCGCTCAGGGAGCGCCAGGGAACACACCCCAAATTTACCTTGTCACCCCTCTCTAAGTCAGAGGCAGAGGATGAGAGAGGAGAGTGTGTGGGGAAACATGATCCGGCTTTGGTCATTTTCTGGAAGTGAGGAGAGAAGAAGAAGAAGCGGGGTGGGGGCTGGAAGGATGGCTCGGCGGTTATGACACAGGGCAGCTTTTACAGAGGACCAGAGTTTGTGCCCCAACACCCACACTGGGTGGCTCACTTGCCTCAGGAGACCTAATGCCCTTCTCTTGACTCTATGGGGATCCATACAACATGTGGTATATATACGCACACACAAACACTAATGATGATAGTTATATCTTCAAAGATAAAGAAAAGGTTACACTTTTCTAAGTAACTCAGAAAAGTAGTGAGCCACAGTGCTACAGGATGCTCTGAGAGCAACTGTATGGAGAAAGGAATGGAGATGGAAGGCCTCACGAAGGGGATAGTTATTCATCTCATCTCCTTAGCCTGCCTCTGCCTCCCAAGTGCTAGGATTAAAGGCATGCATCACCATCTCCCAGCCTGGACTCTTAAAAGAGAAAACAATAGCATGAAATAATAATTTGAATAGCTTCAAAATAAAGTCTCTGCTTAAGGCCAGAGCTAGATTTCATTCTTTTTTAAATTAGTGCTTATTTTTATTTTTAGTTGTGTTTATGTATGCACTTGAGTGCAGTACCAGAAGAGGACAGAAGAAGGCATCAAACCCCCTGCAGCTGGAGTTACAGGGAGTTGTGAGCCTACTCACCAATGTGCTCTGTAAGGGCAGCATATCTATGCTTAGCAGCTGAACCATTCTCCAGCATCCAGATATCGTTCTTTTGACCAGAAAGAAGTAGCTTTGTCCTAATGGACCTCAACACAGCTCAGACTCCTCCACCTAGGAGCAACTGTGACGTTGACCTTTTCAATGTCACCAGGGGACTAGACACAGGAGGTGGGGGTCCATCTTCAGTGGCCTTTAAGGCCAGTACACTTTTGTATTTTTGGTACTTCTGTGGTTGCGGGAAGATCAGCTGGTCATAGTAGGGAATAAGTAGTGGTATAAAATGCCCACCCATAGTCATAAAGAAAAGGGAAGGGAAGAGCCTAGAGTCCTGCAATCCTTTTAAAGTGACTGTAATCCCTCTGTAGTAACCAGAGGACCTCCTACTAGAGGTCCATCTCTTAAAATATTCCAACACCTTTCAATAACATCATGACAGTAAACCATGCCTTTAACACATGGGCTTTTGAGGGATATGTGGACGCAGGTTTGACCAGTCAGTGACTATGCCCAGGCTTCTGCACCACTGGGTCTTGGGATACTCCCCACCCCCTCAAAACAAAAACAACAAAAACAAAACAAAGAAAAAAAAAGACAAAAAGTGATGTGGGATGCCCTCTGTATGCTGTGAATATGTTTGATTATCATTGGTTAATGAAGAAGCTGATTTGGCCAATGGTCAGGCAGAATAGAGCCAGGTGGAAATCCAAACAGAGATACAGGGAGAAAAAGGGTGAAGTCAAGGAGATGCCAGCAAGCTGGGGAAGCAAGATGTGAGGTAAGACCATGACCACACGGTAAAATATAGAGTAATAGAATGGGTTAATTTAAGTTGTAAGAACTAGATAATAATAATCTTGAGCTAATAGGCCAAACAGTTTGTAATTAATATTAAGTCTCAGAGTGGTTATTCTGGAACTGGCAGGCAGGAGGGAAACCTCCAGTTACAAAAAAAGCAACTTGCTCACAGGAGGAAAAGGTTTATTTTAGTTTATACTTGCAAGCCATAATCCTCTTGGAGGGAAATTAGGGCAGGAACTCAGGACTGGAGGCAGGAACCATAGAGCATCCTTGCTCAAAGACTATGCTCAGCCAACTGCTTTGTATACAGCCTAGGACCATCAGTCCAGAGAATGGTGCCACAGTGGGCTGGGCCCTACATCAACTAAGAATCAAGATAGTCCCTATAGAGATGTCCACAGATCGACTGCTCAGGTCAGTCCTCCAGCAAGGCTTTCCTCTCTAGGTGTGTCAAGAGGACAATGGAAGATAAATAGTGTGCCATCCATCCTAACATACCTGGAACTCTAATTGCTTGCTTTTCTTTTATATTCTGTTCTGTTCTATTCTTTCTTTTCCTTTTCTGTTCCTTTCTTTTTCTGTTTCTTTTCTTTTCTCTTCTCTTCTTTTTCCTTCCTTTCATTTTTTCATTCCTTCCTACTTTTTCGCACACACACACACACACACACACACACACACACACACACACACACAAGTGCACACATGTATGGAGGTCAGAGGACCACTTCTCATGTCCTTCCTCAGGAACACCATCCACCAGGTTTCCTACTGGGAGGAGAGACCTGGTCAGTCATCCTCATCAACTTAGACCATGAAGCCCAATATGGACAAGTTCAACAGAACTGCCATACACGAGCTGCCATGCATGCTTCAGCATTGCCAGGGCATACATCTCATTCAGTTGTCTTTCTCATTGGCCTGAAGCTCACCCAGCAGTCTAACTGGGTGAGCCTCCTGTCTCTACCCACTTCCTCACCAGTGCTGGGATTACATGTACAATTGTGTCCAACTGCTCCATTTAATTGTTCATTGCTGTAATCAAATAACTTGACAAACAATGACTTATGGGGGAGAGGATCTATTTTAGCTCACAATTCAGGTTACAATCCATCACTTAGGGGAAGCAGGAAGTCATGCCACACCCATAGTCTACAGCACAGAAAAGTAAATCATGGATGCTCATGTGTTTGCTTTCTCCTCACTCAAACAGCTCAGGCCCCCTCGCCTAGGGAATGGTGCCACCCACGGTGGGCTGGGTCCTTCCATACCAGTCAACAATCAAGATAAGCCCCACAGACATACCCATAGGTCATCCTGATCTGGACAATTCCTCAATTAAGACCTCCTCTCTAGTTAGTGTCAAGTTGACAAAGCTAACCGTTGTGTCCATTTCTTAACATGAGTCTTGGGGTTTGGATTCAGGTCCCCACCCTTGTGCAGCAAGCACTTTATGGGCCGAGCCATCTCCCTCTGAACATTGACTTTCGGTCTTCAATTCCAGACACATTTTTAAGAAACCGTCTGTGATTCATTCCTGACTTACTGGGGGCTATCCATCCATTCTTGTCACAATGTGTACCAATCTGAATTTGAATTTTCTTGTGAGTGGGGTTTGCTATGACTTGCTCACATCTGCTTCTCTATGACTTGAAACAGAAACATCTGCTTCTCTGTCTCAGTGCCATCCTCCATAGCTGTTCATTTCATTAAAGACGAATTTTTCACACTAAGGACAAACTCATTGGAAACAGTATTATGACTAGAAGGATAATTAATGGGCAGACATTTCTTTTCACAGGCTATGAAATGTTACAGTTTTTGATAAACATGTAAATAAAAATAAGGGTATGGGAAGGAACGAGTACAATTTCATGACTACATAATGTAATTAGTAAAGATAAAATAATTATTATAAATTAGTTTAATGGAGATTTACTATAATGGAAAATGCCTTAGCTGTCCAAAGCATGAATATGTAAGGGCTACATTCTCTATGAGCCACAAAACAAAACACAATTACATCAAAAATAGAAAAGAGAAACACGTAAAATTATAAGAGACAGGGCATAAATGATTTTTTTTTTGTTTTAGAAAAAAATCATGCTACCAAGATTGACCTCAAACTTGCTATGTAGCCAAAGGTAACTTTGAACTTCTGATCCTCTTGCCCCTCTTCCCTAGTGCTGGTGTTGTGGGCAGATTGGGCACCACACATGATTTACATAGTGCTGAGATAGCTCCCAGGGCTTTGTGTATGCTAAGTGAGGACTCTACCAACTGTGCCACAGCCACTATGCTATTGTCAGTCTTGAGAGGAATTTTAAAATATGGGTCTACTGTGCATAATGACATGCTAAAAATAATGAGAAGCTTGTGGATAAAATTCTAAAAGTAACTCAAGAAAAATATGAAAACCGAAGTGATGGGTCATCATGGGAGAAGTACCTATTGGTGCCATGTTCCTGTTCTATAAACTTTTTAAAGTTTGTTAAAAAGAAAAAAAATTAAGAGAGGAGTGGTACCCTGCCAATAGAGATGAAATATGGGAAGTTGCTCTGCCAGGTATGTTTCGGTGTTCGTACCCTATGTTAGACAGTCATGTGTCACTGTGACAAAATAGTCAAGAGACACTATTGTAAGGAGGAGAGTCTATCTGAGCTTGAGGTTGAAAGTGTTTCAGTTCATGATCCCCTGAGTCTGTTAATATGAGCTTGAGATGAAGTTGGAGGAGAGTGGCAGATGAATATTGCCCACCTCATGATGGCCAGGAGAGAAAGAGAAAAGAGAGAAAAGAGAGAGAGAGAGTCAGAGATAGACAGAGACAGAGAGAGACAGTCAGAGACAGAGAAACAAAGATAAACATAGACACACAGAGAGAACATGAAATAAAGATAGAGATGGAAAGGGGGGAAGTGGGGAGAGATGGGGCACAGAGACTTAAAGAAGAAAATACAGAGAAAGACAGAAACTCACAGAAGAAGACTCTCAAGTCTTGAAATACACACTTCCAGGGACTCACCAAGCAGGGCTGTTGGCCTACAAAAGAGCTCCACAATAGGCCAGAACGGAGTATAACAAAGGTTTATTTATCTGGGGATAAACTCACAGAAGGGGTAGCGACCCGAAGTCCTCTGAATTCACTGGGAACTGGAATCCAATCCAGCAGCCAAGAGGGCCACACACGCTTTTTGTCTGCATTTGTAGTACATGAGACCACACTCAAAGTAGGCCGGTATCTTAAAGGCTATTGGCTGAAGGAATCCCTACAGCACCTCCCCTTTTGTCTAAATAAGAGAGTTCTAAGCTTAATAGAAACTATATACAATAAGAACAAAAAGGGGCTTGAGAAATGTCTCAATAGTTAAGAATACTACTGACTGCTCTTCCAGAGGCCCTGAGTTCAATTCCCAGCAACCACATGGTGACTCACAACTATCTGTAATGGGACATGATTCCCTTTTCTGGTGTGCATGAAGACAGGTCACTCATGTACATAAAATAAATAAATTTTTTTTAAAAAGAACAAATATAAAGTATTGTCCAAGGGAAAGAAGAGGCAAAAACATACATAAAATTAGAACTACAGCCAGTATGAATAACATCAAGCAAGAAATATATTCTAGTATCCTATTCTAAGAAGTTTGTCTTATATTAAAAATGACTTGGCTAAATCATGAGAGGAAAGTAACTATGGCTATTTAGTCTTCAACCCCATCAAACACCTGAGAAGGGAAATAATATTGCTTGAGTAAACAGGAAGTACTATGTAAGCAACTTCCAAAGTTTTAGAATTGACAGAGACATCTTACTGCCTGGGCAATTCTCCAAAGTCTTCTGTAATGTTGGGGTATCCATCTTCAGCCTATGTATCTTGCAGACTTTTCCATGAAGCAGGAAATTTGAAGATCTATTCTACCTTGTAAAGTTTATCAGTTGCTTTCTTCTGTGTCCTGCAGAATGTCTGGCAGTTTCTTCTGTGAACTAGGAACCCTGAAGGACTGTCCCATCTTTTGAAAAGTTCAGCAGTTGCTTTTATTTTAGTCACAACACTGTTTGACTGATGACGCAGGCATATTTCTAGCGAACTCTTACATCTTAAATTAATCCATTTCTATTAATCTGTGTATCACCTCGAGGCTGTGGCTTACTGCAAAGTTTCTGTAGCTGCTGAATGTCTGTTTCATTCAGCAGCTACATGGCATCTCCTTGACTTCGCCTACTCTCTCTCTATATCTCTTCCAGTCTGGCTATATTGTGCCCTAGGCCAAATCAGCTTTATTCATCAACCAATAAAAGCAACACATATACAGAAACACACCTCACATTACAGGATCCATTCAGCTATGGTCTCATTAATAGATTAATCCATTGATGAAGTCAACGCCTTCATGTCCAGTCTCCTCTCAACATCACCAGCTGCTGGATACCAAGCCTTCTACCCATTGCTGCTGAGGACCATTTGTTTTACAAGCCACAGTGTGTTTTGTTTGTCTTGTTTTTCTAGACAAGGCTTCTCTCTGCAGCCTTAGCTATCTTTGAACTCAGAAACCTGCCTGCTTCTACCTCCCAAGTGCTGGTATTAAAGGCACATGCCGTCACTTCCCAGCATGCCACAGTATTTTCTAATGATTATAAGACTCAGACTAAACAGTGGAGCCAGGGAACCTGTATCTTTATTTCCCATCTCCTAGCCTCTGGTCAATCTTTTTGCCTAGTTTTTGAATGTCAGAAAGCTCTTAAAAGTAGTCTAATTTTTTTCCAGGCAGCACTCTACCTCTTCTTGCATTGGTCTTCTAAGAAGTAATGACTCATTTCTTCCCCCAAAGAATCTGATTGACGTCAACATTACTCATCTCTGACCATGGCAGAGGAGCTGTTCTGACTTGATTCTGTTGCCCTGATAAATCACTCTGACCCAAAACTTGGATAGGAAAGGGCTTATCTGGGCTTGCTCATAGCCCCAGAGCCACCTATCCATGGAATGGTACCACCCACAGTGGTGTGTGTGTGTGTGTGTGTGTGTGTGTGTGTGTGTGTGTGTGTGCGTGCACCATCCATTAACAGTCAAGACAGTTCCCCATAAATATTTGCACAGGCTGATCTGATCTGGACCATGCCTCCCTTTGAGACTCCTTTCTCAGGAGGCTCTAGGCTGTGTCAAGTTGACAGTTAAGCCTAACTAAGACAAGAGGATCCCATTTCCGCATCAGAATTATTCTCCTCTGCCTTCTTTGTGCCTCGTTCCTGCACATGGGTTACTTTCCTCGTTTATCCAATGTGAAGGGGGACATTGTGCCTAGTTTTGTGACAGGTCGCTAAACTATAATGCAGAAAACACATCCAACATCCAAATGCCCATCTGTTGCTCTGACTCATACAGGGCTTTCGACTTGAATCATCTTGACTTTCCCGACAAGTTTCAGTAACTCAGTTTAATTTCCTAGAACTAGGTGCATGCTTCTTAAATGCTTGAAAAGACAGGAAGGGGAGCAAAATGTGTAGGACTTGGCTTTCAGTGTTGTATGTACTCATTTCAACCATGGGCCCTCGTTATCCCCATTTGTGTGATGGTTAATTAATCTTGACTGTCGACTCGATAGGATGCAGACTCACACAGGACATAAGCCTCTGGTGCGTGTCTGGGAAGAAGTTCCCAGGTCAGGTTCACTGATGGAGCTGAATCCACCTTCCATCCCGTGGGCTGAGATCTGAGACTGGATACAAAGGCGAGAGTGAGCTGAGCACCAGCATCCCTCTCTCTGTTATTCTGGACGCAAAGTGACTGGCTGCCTCAAGTTCCTGCTGCCCGTGCCTTCCCCCCACCTTGGTGGACTGTGTCATTTTGAACTGTGAACTCAGATAAACCAATGCTTCTTTATGTCGCCTTGCCGGGTGTTCAGTCATAGCAATGAGAAAAATAACGACTCTACTGTACTAGGTCATTAGTGGAATCCCTTCTGCAGAGGAGACACTGATGCAGGCTCTAGCTTTGGAAAGGCAAGAGCAGGGTACCGCCGCTCCCTTACCCCTAATGAAGGCCTTGAGGTAGACATTATCACAATGGCAGGAACACATGCAGGAGAGATCATATGGGAAGACAGGAGGTCAGAAAGTGACTCGGGCTTTTATAACAGTTATACTTGTGGGGCTGGGAAGATAACTCAGTGGTTAAAGTCCTCACCATGCAGGCCTGAAGACCAGTGTCCAGTGCCTTAGTACCCAAGGAGATGCTCAGTTGGCATGGTGGCATACACACCTGTAATCCTGCCTTGGGGATGTGGGGACAGGGAATCGAGCTATCTGGCTAGGGGAATTAGCCCTATTGGCAAGCTCTGGATTTGATTGAGAGAGCCTGCCTCAGTGAGTTAGGTGGAAAAGCGGTAGAGGATGACACCAGACATCAGGCTTCCACATGCATGTGCACCCATGTATATATGTGTGTGCATACACATACATAGACTCACTTGTGTGCATCCATGCACACACACACACACACACACACACAGAAAAAAAAAACCCTGAGACCTAGCTTGGAACTGAGGCACCCTTCAGTGACCTAACCAGCCACCAAGTCCCACCTCTTTTTTTAAAAAAAATATCCAGTCTTTATTATCTGTGTATGTATGTGGTCCTGAATATATGCATGTGTACCATGTGTGAGCATGCACTCTCAGAGACCAGGAGAAGGAACCTGATTCCCTTTAGCTGGAGTTGCAGACAGTGGTGAGGTGCCCAACATAGATGCTAGTAACCAAACTCAGGTCCTCTGAACACGCAGAAAGTGTTCTCAACACAGAACAAGCTCTCTAGCCCCATGACCCACTTCTTAAAGTTTCCCCTACCTCAGCATCATAGCACCAAGACTTCTAACATGTAATGCTGTTGGAGGGATGGTGGGGAGGGAATTCACAGTCAAACCCCAGCAGACATGTCTAAGTTCACACTTTAAAGCAAAATCGGAATTGCTGCTTCCTTCAGAAATGATGAAAAAAAAACCCGGAAACATATGCATTGTCCAAAGTGGAAACTCAAGATGGGAATGGCTGGTTTCCTGCGAAATGATAGAATGTTAGAAACATATGCGCCGTCTAAAGTATGGCACCACGCTATAGTACCTAAAATGTGGAGGGTTGACAGCAGATGGCTGGCCGATGATCAATCCAGCCAGCAAGTAGCTTTTACTCTTTGTCTCCTAAATGAAGGACACTATACTTCACTCACTCTGTCCCCAGTAAGACCTCACATATGCTGGGAGCCGAGCAGACGGAATGCTGCTCATCTGGTATCCCAAAACTCTTTTTCTTGGGGAGCTTCCGGGCACGCCGATGGCACCCCAGCTGAGTTTGCACCCATTTTCACAGCCCTCTTCCGGTTCTTTATCTCCGCAGTTTGATATGCAAAGGGTCACCCTGGAGGAGCTGAAGCACATCCTGTACCACGCCTTCCGGGACCACTTGACGATGAAGGACATAGAGAACATCATTATCAACGAGGAGGAGAGTCTGAACGAGACCTCGGGGAATTGCCAGACAGAGTTTGAAGGAGGTAGGTGAACCTGCCTGGGCGGCTCACCCAGGGCCTCCACATGCCCTATAGTTACCAATCTTCAGGACAAAAAGCAGCCTTGTCCCAACGCTTAAAAAATCAGGGCTAAGTTAACAGATCAGCTCAGAGAACATACAGGGTCTCTATTTCTGCCTTATGGGTTTGTTTTCACTTCTTCCTCCTTTCTTTTTCCTTTTGTGTGCAGATGTTGGGGTCGTGTACACACATGTGTGCAGGTGCATGAGAATGGAATGCAAACGCCCATTCCTGTGGCGACCAGAAGTTGGTGCCAGGCACCTTCAGCTATCAAGTTCTTGTTTAGGGAGACAGGGTCTTTCACTGAATCTGGAGCTCACTGTTTCAGTGTGGTTGGCTCTAACCAGTGAGTTCCTAGAGCCCAACCCTCGCTGCCTCACCAGTGCTGGAGTTAGAGACCTGTGGTGCTGGGCCAGCCTTTCTGTGACTGCTAGGGATCAAACTTGGGTTCTCATCTTATACAGCAGGCACCTCAAGCCAACACGGAGCCATCGCTCTGGTCCCTCTTTCCCTCCTTCTCCTCCTCCTCCTCCTCCTCCTCCTC
>NC_022010.1:26737767-26753153 GCF_000317375.1 Microtus ochrogaster | reverse complement strand
CTCCTCCTCCTCCTCCTCCTCCTCCTCCTCCTTCTTTCTTCCCGTTCCCCTCCTCCTCTTTCTTCCCCTTCTCCTCCTTTCCCCTCCTCCTTCTCCTTCTCCTCCTCTTCCTCCTCCTCTTCATCTTCTCCTTCTTCTCCTCCTTTCCCCTCCTCTCTTGCCCCTCCTGCTTTCTTCTCCTCCTGTTCCTCTTCCTCTCCCTTCTCCTCCTCCTTTTTGTTAGATTTTCTTGTTCTTGCTGCTGCTGCTATCTGGCATTTTTGTGATATATAGTCTCCATATGTAGCCTAGGTTATACTCAGACTCATTCAAACTCAAGATTCTCCTGTCTCAAACCCTAGAGCTCTCAGATTGTTGCACATCCCACCATATAGGGCTCAGACTTACATTTTCAGAAGATCTTGTATGGACCTTGTCCTTTCTGGGATCATTCTGAGTCTGGAGTTGGCTCTGTGGCTTTGGGGAGATTTGCTGTTGCTCACTGGAGGCTAGCTGCTTCAGGGATGGTGGAAGGAGCCCGCGGAATCTGCCATTGGCTAATTGAATGACCTTGGGCAGGCTGTGTAGCTCCTCTGTGTTCCCTCATCTACATATGTCAGGCTAATTACATCTGCTTCACAGAATCCCTGGGAAGGATGAGCTCTGGGCTTCTCAGCTGCATCGAGCAGAAAGAGCTCAGGGATGGAGCCCTTTCAGCAACCTGACCAAAGGGCTATCAGAAGGAGCAAGTCATCTGAACTCCAAGAAAAGACACAGGGAGGGTCAACATTTCTTGGCCTCATGAAAAAAAAAATGAGGGGAACACAAAGTTTATTTCCTAATCACTCAAGAGGTCCTGGGAAGCTAAAAGTCTATCCCTGTTTCAGGCTTTGAAAACCAACTGTTTGGGGGGCTAGAGAGGTGGCTCAGTGTCTAAGAAGACATGGTGCTTGCAAAGGCCCCAAGTTGGGTTCCAACACCCACAGCAGGTGTATCACAGCCGCCAGTATCTTCATCTCCAGTGGATCTCCTGAGGGCACCCATGCTCTCATCACACGCACCTCCGCACACACATACACACAAACTTGCATGCGCGCACGCACACACACACACACACATACACAGCTAAAAAAAAAGTATTTTAGAGGAAAACAGCTGGTCTAACGAATAGAGGGAAACTGGTATGTGGTAATTACATTAAAATATCATACTTAGCCATCAGCAAAGTTTTTATTACATACTCAATGCTGAGGCTTCTTGAGGTTGATTAATTTTTTAATTAATATTATTTTTGTGTGTGTGTATGTGAGCGTGGAGGGGAGTTGTGCATGCACGTGTGTGTATGAGGGGCCAGGTATTGACATCCTGTGACCATCCACCTTATTTTTGGGTCAGAGTCTCTTGCTGAAACTGAAGTCCGTTCACTCAGCTACCCTGACTGGCAAGCAAACCCCAGAGATCCTGCCGTGTCTCTCCTCAGCAGCGGGATGACAGATGTGTGCTGTCATGCTTGGCATTTTTCCATGGGTCTTAGGGGATCGTAATTCAGGTCTCCATGAACTTTTCTGACCGAGCCATCTCCCCAGTTCCCTGGTTTCTTCATTTGTCTCTAGAGGTCCTTTGCCCGAGACATTCCCAAATCTCCCTATCAAGTAGCATCCCATCGTCCTTTTCCGTTTTCTATCTCACGGCTGGTGGAACCAAATGGTGTCTGGAAGCCAAGTAGAGAAGAGCAGCAGGGTTGTGTGATCCTCTCTGGAAAAGTTCCCCACTCTCTGTTTTCTGTCACTGGAGTCCCACCTTGCAGAACTCCCCTAGACATTCTGATAACAGGCACAGGAGGGGAAGCGAAACAAAAGTCACCGCCTGGGCGTGATGGTTAGCTTTTTTAATATTTTCATCTCCAATTGTGTGTGTATCTGTGTGCATATAAGTAGAGTGCTTTTGGAAGCCAGAAGAGGGCATCTGGTCCCCTGGAGTTACAGGCAGCTGCCTGATGTGAGTGCTGGAACCAAACTGTAGGGTTTTTTGGTTTGGTTTTGTTTTCTGGTTTTTTGAGACAAGGTTTCTCTGTGTGACAGTCCTGGCTGTCCTGGAACTCTGTAGACCAGGCTGGCCTTGAACTCACAGAGATCCACCGTCTCTGCCTCCCATGCGCTGGGATGAAAGGTGTGCATCACCGCTGCCTGGTCAAACTATAGTTCTTAAGAGAAGTACACGTTCTTAAACATCTGTCCCACCTGGTTAGTTTTTAATTGTCAACTTGTCACAACCTACAGTCGCCTGAGAGGAGATTCTCAGTGTGGGATTATCTAGTCAGGTGTCTGTGGGGAATTGTCTTAACTAAGCCAACTGATAAGAGAGGACCCAGACACTGTGAGCAGCATCATTCCTGGGGCACGGAGTTTTGAACTGTAAAACAGAGAAGAAAGCTAGCTGAGAACAGGCAAGCAAGGACCAATGCACTTTCTCTCTCTGCTCTCAATAGCAGATATGATGCCTCAAGTGCCTCCTGCAACTTCCTCACAACGCTGGCCTGTAACTGGGGACTGGGAGCCAAAGCAGGCCCTTCCTTCCCTAAGTCGCTTTTTCCTGCAGGCATCTGTCACAGCAACAGAGATGAAACTAGGACACTGAGAAATAAGTAGTTTCTGGGGCTGAGGCTCTCTGTGCCCCTGAGTCTCCATCAGATGAAAGAGGAGCAAAGGTCAAGGAAGGTCGATCTCTGGAGTACTCGGACACAGTTCTGTCCTGACTGTGATACGGCTTGAACATGAAGGTCACATAGACTCATGATTTTCTTCTTATTTATTTATTTATTCTTTTTTTTCCATTGGTTTTTGGTTTGTTGAGACAGAGTTGCTCTGTGTGGCCCTGGCTGTTCTAGAACTCGCTCTGTAGATCAGGTTGGCTCCAAACTCACAGAGATCCACCTGCCTCTGCCTCCTGAGTGCTGGGATTAAAGGTGTGTGCCACCACTGCCTGGCTTAGACGCACAATTTGAACACTGGTCCCCAGATGGTGATGCTGTTTGGGGAATTCTGGAAAGTCTGTGGTATGGGACATCAGACCTGAGGTAACGTGACCTACAGGGAAGTATGTCACCGGGGTTGGATCCTTGGGAGTATATTATCTCTGGCCACTTCCTGGCTCACTCCGGGCTTCTAATCAGCAATGATGTGATCAGCTCTCCTCTGCCATAACTTCTAACACCATAATGTTTTGCCTGAGCATGGGGGACCAAGAGACTGTGGACCGAAGTCTCTGAAGCCAGGAGCCACCATTAACCTGTCTTTCTTTGTTTCTGTCAGACATTTGGCTACTTGGTTCACTTTCTGTTGCTGTGGTAAAATATCCTCGCCAAAACGGCCTAAGGAAGAAAGGGTTGGTTGGGCTCACTGTTCCAGGGTACGGTCCACCACGTTGAGGAAGTCTAGGCAACAGAAGCGCAAGGCAGCTGGACATGTTGCACCTACAGTTAGGAAGCAGGGAGTAATGAATGCTCTTGTTCTCCTAGCTTTTCCCCTCTTTATGCAACCCAAGCCCAGGGAACGGTACCGCCCACTTTTAGGACTCCTCCCACCTTAATTAACATAACCAAGAGCATCTCTCACAGGTGTGCCCAGAGGTTCACTGAAGAGCCAGTGACATTAATAATTAATATTAGCCAGCACAGTCACACTGGTGAGGAATGAAATATGCTCTGTGGTCTTGTCATTTGGTCTCTCTGAGTTTTGTTTCTTCTTATCTATTCAATTCAAATATTTTACAGTGGCAGTTATACTTAGATACAAACATGTCGGGGCACAATAGGAGATCAGGGAGAATTTTGTAGTCAAATCCAAGGTCACCAGGGCAGTCATCCCTTCTGAAGTCACAATGTTCCTGTCCCGTCAGCAAGTGCTCACCTGGATGATGCCACCTCCCTTGTCACCTGGGAGTTCATTATGGATGCGTTGGGCCCATCCAAATGAAAAGGGCACAAGATGTCACCCAGACCATCTGCTTCCAGCTGGCCTGCCCTGTGACTTTCCTGAAATAAAACCTAAGCCTTTGGCTTGAGCAGGAGGTAAATGTGAAGCTGACCCTGGTAGCCTGTGGAAAACTTACAAAGCAATATTTGAAAACAGACTTAGGGTGTCAGTTGGAGAGTGAGGAATTTTTATTCTATCTGGGACCCCACTAGGTTTTCTACAACAACTTTGTACATAGATTTTTCTGAGGACCAATTGAGATCCTAAGACACCAAAGACCCAGAGAGTTTTTGATAAGTATGCAAAACAGCTCCTCTCCCTCATCTTCCTTAACTTCATTTGTTCTCTTTCCCCTTCTCCCCCTCCCTCTTCCTCCTCCTCCATTCTCCCCCTCCTTCCCTGTATCTTATCTTCTTACTACTGTCACTCTCTCTTCCTCTCCTTCCTCTCTATTGGCTTCACTCTTGGCCAAGCTCAGAAGATAACAGGATTCCCCCTCCCAGGACTCTTCCTCATGCCCCCAAAGGGCCCTTTCTCAAACCTATTTGACCCCCATGTCCACCCCCAGACATACCAAGAGCTGGGTACCATTCTCCGTCCTTCTGGCTTGTGATGGAGTAGAAGGTGAAGTCTTGGGATGAGAGTCTCACTGCATGGAGCAGTACAGATCCCAGAAACAGAATGTGCAAGATACCATCAACAGGAAGGGAAGGACAGTTAGGTCAACACAAAGTGCTACTTGTACACCAGGAGCCCAGGGTAGGACCCTCGGAAGTGAGGCACAGCTATCTAAAGAGCATAGGAGTTAAGAGGAGGAGAGTGAGATTTTGTGGTACCAAGTGAACTGGCTTTGAATTGTACAAGCAGAGGTTATGATGCACAAAAACATCATAAAACGCCAACCTCATTCCACTCCCTACAATTCCATCCTCTATCTCCCCCTGCAGGTCTCCCCTGGTAATGCTAGCTAATATCATCAAGGTAGAGTTCTATTTTCCCTTTCCGGGCTGGAGTGATAGCTCAGTGGTTAAGAGAGCTTGTTGTGGAATCGTAAGGACTCGAGCTTAGATCCCAGGGCCAAAACACGTTGGCTTCAAATGCTTACCTGCAACTCCAGCTCTGAGGGATCAGATGCCCTCCTCTGGCCTCTGTGTGCAAAGGCATGCATGCACACAGTCACACACACACAAAAAATAAATCTTTAAATCTTTACTGGAAAGATTGCTCAGTGGTTAAGGACACATACTGCTCAAGTTTGAGGGCAGCTCACAACCACTTGTAACTCCAGCTTCAGGGGATCTAACATCCTGCACATTTGGGCATATACACAGGTGCATAAATAAAAATAAATTCTTTTTTAAAAGTAAAAAGAAAAGTCCCTTTCAGTTTGCTCCATTTGTGTCAAGAGCCAATTTCCTAAACCGGGTATTACTTTGCTCAGTGCTGTGATCAAACACTTGAGATAAAACAGGTTGATGGAGAAGGGCTTATTTTCTCTCACAGTTTAAAGAGCCAGGGTGGGGAAGGCATGATGCTGTTCATGTTAGTAGGTGCCTGTGTCTGAGACACCTCATATCTCGATAGACCAAAAAGGAGAGAGTGGACAGGAAGTGGGGCTCATGTCTCCTCCCACCAATACTCGATCCCTCCTGTAAGGCCCATCTCCTAAAGGTTCCACACTTTCCCCCAGATTGAAAAGCACCACCTAGTGGAGACCACGTGTTCAAACACACAAGCCTGTGAGGGACATCTCACATTCAAAACCAAGGACACTCAAAGTATCTAACCAAAAGGATCCAAAAGCAATTATAGCTTCCAAACTTGCTCATCCTGAGAATCACAGGAGCTGGAATTGGTTTCACCCACTTCGTATACCTATTCCTGAAACTCAGAGTTCCTACTGGAATGCTAGTGTGGAAGATCTGCACCAGGATCATGAATCAGTTCCCCTCATCCTCAAGCCATTAGCTCTACAGACAAGCTGCCCAGTTGCCAGCATCCACACTGAACCAGAGGGATTGCAAACTCATTAGACCTTGTAAGTTGCTCAGCTAGCCAGTGTCAACATCTGTGCAGACTCCTGTGTCCAAGGGAAGAATCCCAGAGCCACCCTGTCATCTGCCAAGTGGAGCTGTGTGAGTTGGTGTGAAAATAAGAAGTGCAAAGACAGACTGTCTCTAAAGGACACCCTTGCAAACCCAGGTCCTGCCAGCAGACAGAGTCCATTGGTTTATAGAGATGGTTAACAAGTTGGGAGATAGGGGTGGGGATAAGAAAACAGAAGCTCAACTGGTACACCCTGCACAGCCTCCTGCAGCCCACTTGCTCACTTGATCTGTCGATTACTAAAAAGAATGCTTGAAATATAATGGGAAGACGGACATAAAAACAGTCTATATAGCATGACCCCTGACAGAGCCAACTCGCCAAGGTCAAACATGGGATTAATATATAAAACAGCCATCCTACTCTTAAGTTTGTAGCCAGGGGATCTCAGAAGTTAGGGCTATCTGAAAACATGTACATGAGGGTTGTGGAGATGATTTAGTGGATAAAATGCTTCCCAAGAAATCGATATCAGCCTGGAGCGTCCATGTGCATGTTAACACATGCACACATGCCCTCAAACAGAAAGCACCTACACACGTGTACATTTGCACACATACATACACAAGCACACACACAAAAGAACCCATGTACACAAATGTTCAAAATAGACCAAAAAAAATCAAAACCATCCAAATGCCCTAAAATAATGAACTTAAAAACAAAATGTATCATGTCATATTATTAATCAGTAGAAAGAAATGGGATGATGCCAGGCATAGGGGTTCATGCCCGTAATGCCAGACCTGATGAGGATCAGGAGTTCAAGGTCATCCTTGGCTGCATAGCGAGAACGAGGCGAGCCTGGGCTACATGAGACACTGTCTCAAAAGTTTTAAAAAAAATGAAATGCTTAGGCAACCCCCAATACAGACAGAATTCCAGTCTGTAAAGTAGACAGAAGGAGCCACAAGAGTCCACAGTCTGCAGTGCTTTGCCATGCAACAACACATGCAGCAGACAAATCCACAGGACCAGAAAGGTCAGTGGCTGCCTGGGGCTGGGGACAGAGGAGAATGATAAGTGATGTTCATGAGCATCGGGTCTCTTCTTCGGGTAGCCGAAATGTTTCTGTGTTAAACAGTGAGGATGGTCACACAGCTTTAGAAGTGTGTGGTTTTTGATGTGTGAACTATGCAGCTAGACTATTAAGAAGATATTAAGCATCGGGTTATTAAAATCAAGGAGGGAGCTAGGTGGTACAGAGTGTGCTTAAGATGTGTGGGGCCCCAGATTCAATAGTCCAGCACCGCGGTAACATGGGAGAATGGGAGGGGAGGGCAAAAAAGGGAAGGGAAAGGGAAAGGGGAAGAAGGAAGGGAAGGAGAGGATAAGAAAGGAGAAAAGAAGTAGGGAAGGGAAGGGATGTGGAAAAGTCAGCAAGAAGGGTCTAGGAGGGAGATGTGGCCTTTCCAGCTGAGCGGGGCAGCTGGAGACTGCGACTCCTGGGATGGCAGCCAGCGCAGGGATGTGCAGGATGTCTGCAGGGAGCGGGGCTGCATACCAAGCAGGGCCCTGGCAAGGTGAGCCTGGCGGCAGTTCAGGAAGAATTGATGAAGGTAAGAAGTGCAGGAGAGGCCTGCAAGCATCTGAGGTGTGCTGGGCTAGGCACTGGAAGTCTCAGCGAATGGGAAAATAAAGAAGCAGGCATTTCCTTCAGCCCCAAGGGAGACAAGTAGGCAGGCTGGTGTTTCTCTAGCCACTCATGGTGGGCCATAGCTCTCTGTTGGGACAGCTCAGCAATCTTTGTGGTGATTTGGTTTTGCTTCACTATTTTTATTTTATTTATTTTGGCTTTTCGAGACAAGAATTTCTCTGTGTAGCTCCGACTGTCCTGGAACTCACTCTGTAGACCAGGCTAGCCTCGAACTTATAGCGATCCACGTACCTCTGCTTCCCGAGTGCTGAGATTAAAGGCGTGGGCTACCACTGCCCAGACGATCTGATTATTTTTAAGTTTCATGCATGTGTGTGTATACCTGTGTGTGGGCCAGAGGTCACCCTAAGGTTTCATCTTCACCTTTCTAGAGCCAGGTTTCTCTCACTAGCCTGGTGCTCAGCAATTCAGCTACACTGGCTGGCAGGTGAGCCCCAGGAATGCACCTGTCTCTGCCTCCCCAGTACTGGGAGTTCAGGCCTGTGAAACGGGGCTTCAGGTGCCATCCGGCCCAGCTTTTTACATAGGTTTTGGTGATTCAGTCCAGGTCCTCACACATGTGTGACAAGCACTCGATGGAATGAACCATGTCCCCAGCTTCTGAATTAATTCTGTTAGTGCCTAGGACTCCTACTGTTAGCTCCTTTGACAGAAAAGGAAACTAAAGTTCAGAGTTTAGACTTTTCAGAGCTCCTAAGTGCCAGACTGAGAGACATAGTGAGTTCAAAGCCTGCTGGGGACATAGCAAGGTTAATAAGTACAGATGGCTCAGCGATTAAGAGGACATGCTGCTCTCTTGCAAAGGAGTTCAGTTCCCTGCACCCATATTGAGTGACTCACAACTTCCTGCAACTCCAGCATTAAGGGATCTGGCGCCCTCTTCTGGCCTCCTTGGGAACTCACAACTACACGCTATACACAGGCATACACATAAATAAAACAAAAATAAATCTTTAAGTAAATAAACATGCTGTGGTGCCTCGTGCCTAAATCCCAGTCTGAGAGGCTGAGGCAGCCTCTGGCTTCAGTTGCTGCAAGCTGAAGGAAATCCTGGACTCCATAGTAAGATAGATACTGTCTCCAAAACAATGATATCAAGTTACAAAATAAAACAAGCAAGGGGTGAAACTGTGGCTCAGAGGCTGTAGCTCAGCTGCAATGACTTCTCCAGCAGACAAGGGGCTCTAGGTTCAAGGCCAGGACTCAGAAAGAAAAGAATAGACACTAAGAATACATAATATTTATTTGATGCAATATAATGCAAAGCAAATATAAAATTGCCAATGATGGGCCTTAAGAGAGTTGCAAGAAAATGAACCAGGTCCTGGCTCAGGCCCCTGCCAGCCACACCAAGTTTCTGATACCTGTTCGCTGTCACCAAGCAGAGGGTCAGGGAGAGTGTATACAGAGGTTTTGAGCTTGTAAGGCAGAGCAAACCATGGGTTCAAATCTCATCTCTGTGACTTGTCAAATGCCTTTGGTGTTTGCTGTTTGGCCCTGGAGGCCCTGCATCTATTCAAAGACACCACACCCAGCCTGTGCGAGATCCAACTCTGCATGCACCATGCACATAAAATCAGCACAATAACCAACTCATTGAGGGATGTCCAATAACTCAGCATGAATTCTAGGGCTAGGGAGATGGCTCGGTCTATAGAGTATCTGCCTTGTAAGTATAAGGACCTACATTCCATCCCCAGAATCTGCGTGAACTAGGCAGGACATGGTGGCATGTTCCTGTAACCCCATGCTGCAGAAGTAGGGACATGACTAGTCAGTCAAACCTAAATGACAAGTTCCTGTCTCAACAAGAAGGTGAGTGGTACTGGGGAAAGACACCCAAGGTGGTTGTTCAAATACTAGTGCACACACACGCATGCCCACACGTATGAAACAAACCAGCTTGGGTTTTTAAAAAAGAAAGTCAGCTGGAATTGGGCACAAGCAATATCCTTTCTCGAAGTTAAATTCTTTCTTGTCTTTAAATCTCTTGCAAGGTGACTCTTATCATCCCCAATTTATAGATAAGGAAATTGAGTGTTAGGTCCAGCCACAAAAGACATTATATTTTTGCTCCACCGTACAATTTCTGCTCTCTGGTGATGTCCGGGTTCACTGCAAAACAATCTTCCACCCAGTACTGAGCTGGACTTACAGGTTTCAGTTCAGATCTGTTTCCAAGTTACTATGGCCTCAGAATGTTCTAGAAGGCCTCCTCCGCTTATAGGACATTGTTCTAACTGTGGCATGCCCAGTTTGCAGCTGTTCTAGCTTATTTGGCAGGCCCAGCTTGCAACTGATGATAGCTACAGACACAGCCCAACACGAAACTGTGAAGTTAGTTAAAACATTGTATCGCTTGCGGGCATGATTTAAAAAAAAAAAAAACCACCAACAACAACGAATAGCACAGTTGTCTAGCATGAACTTTATAGATGACAGCATTGTTCCAGGGTGTCAGAAGGCTGGACACGCCTGTCTGGATTCTCAGGCACCTCTTATCTCTCCCTTCCCAGGCTTTGAAGGATTCCAAGATCAAAGAGGAAGCGGCCCTGGTGGGATCTGTTAGTCACCTTTCTCTTCTGTGTGACTGAATCCTCACAGGAAGTCATCTAAGGGAGAGCAGATTTATTTGGTCTCAGGGTTTAATACAGTCCCTCAGAGGGGCAGGGCTCCGGGTAGAGGCAGCTCATCACTGCAGACATGAGTACCTCGCTTAGGGAGGCCAGGATCAGGAAGATAGGAAGTGTGGCTGTGTCCACCCCCTGAGTGACTCACTCCCATCTCCGAAGGGTCCCCAGACAGCACCACCAGCAAGGGACCACGTGTTCACACACATCAGTGTGTAGGAGACACATCATAGCCACAACTTAACGGGGGAATAAAAGCCTGTCACCTGTTATTTTGTTTCCTGAGTATCCTTCAAAAAGAGAGGTTTTTATGAACTCATTCCCCCTTGGGCCAGCATTTTCTGTGGCTGAAGGTTTCCACAGACCTTCAGGATGGAGTGTGGCAGGACAGTTTTTACACAGGCACAGGCTCAGAAAACCTCAGCTGGTCCTCAACAAGCCACAAACACATTTGCAGTTGTTTTGTTTTGTTTTGTTTGGCCTGGTTCATCATTTGTTTAGCTAGGGTCTCATGTATCCCCGGGAATACAAAAAAATTGAACTGCAAATGCATAGCCAAGGATGACCTTGAACAACTGACCCTCTTGCCTCCACCTCCTGGGTGCTGAGTTTGCAGGTGTGTACCCCACCCTTTCTTAATGCAGCACTGAGGATGGAGCCCAGGGCATCAACATGCTGGGCAAGCACTTCACCAACTGAGCCCCATCCTTTCCTTCTTAAAAGCCATCTCCTTTGCCCTAAGAGCTGGCATTTTGTTCCTTCAGTGTGCCCACTCCCAGAAGAAGCCCATCTCCACACCAAACAAAACTTCCTCCTTCAGCTAAGAGCTTAAAACCCAGAGTTAATCAGGAATTGGAGAATCGAACCACAAAAACACTCCTAAATCACCCAGGGGAAGCACAAGCCTGGTGGATCCAGGAGGATTAACGATAACAAGACGAGACTTAGGGGATTCTGGGTAGAGGGTCTTGGCAAGTTGGAGAGGGAACCAGAGCCATGGCTGGGGGCACAGGCTCACGGAGAATCTGGCTTGACCCTTGGGCCCTTTCTCCCATGGAAGGCTCTTTTTGGCTTTGAAAACATGGCCTGATTCCTACTCGTTAGTCTGTTATTTCCACAGGGCCCGGGGGAGTCCCAACACGGCGGGAGACACCGGAGCATGACACTGGGCTTCCTGTTCTTGAGAGGCCCGACTGGTCCATTCCTCTTTCCAGCCTTCTATGTATTTGCTTCCTTTAAGCGTTATTTATTTACTTATTTAATTTATTGTGTTAATGGTGTGGGGGAGGTCGCTCTTGCGGTGCTCAGAGGCCAACTTTCAGGCATCAGTTGTCACCCTTGTACCATGTGGGTCTCCAGGAGCAAACTCAGGTGGTCAGGCCAGATGGCAAGCTCCTTGCCCATGAGCCGTCTTGCTAGCCTGCTTTTTTTCCTCCCTCCCTCCCTCCCTACCTCCCTCCCTCTTTCTCTCTCTCCCTTTCTTCTTCTCTCTCCCTCCCTCTCTCTCTTTCTTACTTTTCAAAAAGTGCTTTATTTTTTTTTTGAGACAGAGTCTTACCATGTAGCCAACCCATGCCCCAAACTGCCTTCATGTAGCTAGCATTGTAATGCACCACCATGTCTGCTTTTGCCAGTCTTCTTGGTGTGTGTTGTGTGTGTTGTGTGGATGTGCAGGTACATAGAGGCCACCCGCCTGGTTGGTCTGGAACTCATCAAGTATGCTGGGCTGGCTGGCCAGGGAGCCCCAGGACCTACCTGCCTCTCTCTCTTCAGCTCTGGGGCCACAAGCATTTGCCACCATGGCCAGTTCTTTATGTGGTTGCTGGGGATCGAACTCAGGTCCTCATGCTTGCACAGCAAACACTTTCCTAGCCAAGTCTTTTTTTTTTCATTTTTTTTTAAATTTATTTATTTATTAAGGATTTCTGCCTCCTCCCCGCCACCGCCTCCCATTTCCCTCCCCCTCCCCCGTTCAAGTCCCCCTCCCTCATCAGCTCGAAGAGCAATCAGGGTTCCCTGACCTGTGGGAAGTCCAAGGACCGCCCACCTCCATCCAGGTCTAGTAAGGTGAGCATCCAAACTGCCTAGGCTCCCCCAAAGTCAGTACGTGCAGTACGATCAAAAACCCATTGCCATTGTTCTTGAGTTCTCAGCAGTCCTCATTGTCCGCTATGTTCAGCGAGTCTGGTTTTATCCCAGGCTTTTCCAGACCCAGGCCAGCTGGCCTTGGTGAGTTCCCGATAGAACATCCCCATTGTCTCCGTGTAGAAACAGAAGAGTCATTGCCAAATTCCTAGCCAAGTCTTATCCCAAGCCCCTAGTCTTCTTTAGCAGGTAAATCTGAAAGACCATATTTCCCAACAGCCCAAGCAAAAACCACAGACACTACACACTCACTCACGCACCCATGCTCACACACCCCTCTTTTGTCTCTGGCAATCCAACCTCCATCCATGCCTATCAAATCAACCAAAAGTTGCCCAGACCCTGGGAGAGCTTATTAAGATGCGAACTCCCAGACTCCCTCCCGGTGACCTGGTTCAGTGACTCCACAATGAACAGGACAGCGCCTTTTGTATCAACCTCCCACCATGTCCTGTTTAGCTATGAGGTGTCTTCTTGATGCTCCTATGTTGAAGACTTGCTTCCCAAGTGGTGGCACTATTGAGGGGTGATTGAGTCTCCAAAAGCACACCAGGGAGCCAGCTTGGTTTGGTAAAATGCTTGCCTTGCAGGCAGGAGAACCTGATTTTCACATAGCTATGGTAGCGTGTGCTTATAATGCCAGGACTGAGGAGGTAGACAGGTGGATTGCTGGGGCTCGCTACACAGCCAGCCTAGGCTACTAGGCAATTTCCCAGCTGGTCAGAGTGTATCAACAAACAAGATGGACTGTCCTCTTGGGCAGCCATGTGACAGGTACAAACAAGACACACACATACCATATGCCGGAAAGCTTCCAGACCTCATTCTATCAGTGCTGGTTACAGAAAGGGGGTGATAATGGCTGCACGGTGTCTTTTCAGGAACTCATTCTAGAATGTTACAGAAATTGTTGTCTCTGAGACTCACTGTAGGTCTGTTATATCCAGATGTCTAAACCTTTCTCTAAACATCTCATGGACCACAGTTCTGGTAGGGATGGTTTACCATCGTATACCTTTCGCCAGAAGTCTCTGCTCAGCAGTTGCTAAGAGCCCCATAGTATCCGTCCCCTGAGTTGGTTAGACCAGCCACAGTCTATGCTGTGTAGAAAACACACAGCTGTCTCAAGCTATCTCTCTGTTCTCTCTCCTCCCACCCCTTCCCCCAGTTCATTCACAGAAGCAGAACCGGCAGACCTGCGTCCGCAAGAGCCTCATATGCGCCTTCGCCATGGCCTTCATCATAAGCGTCATGCTGATTGCAGCCAACCAGATCCTGCGGAGCGGCATGGAGTAGCAGCAGCCTCCCACCAGCCACAACCGCGTTGCCAGCTCACTGCGCATGTGCATGCCCCGCGGGCAGACTCTGTTCCTCCACATCGGAGATCTGGACCTATGGATGGATGCAGTCGTTGGTACAGTTCAGTAAAGAACTCAAGTTTGCAGGGTAACCGGGATCACGGATCAACTCCATCTCCTTGGCAGGGACACTAAAGGGCTGTCTTCAAATGCTTTCATGGTTTTGTTTCCCAATGCAATAAATACCCGGGAGTTCTCAATTATTGCTTCAACCGCCAGTAGCAACTCCGAAGGGGGAAAAATACTGCTTTCTTTTCGTCTTGGAATTCTAGTAGCCATCCAAGTATCGCGGTGGCATCACAGAGCGAGAAAGAAAAGACAAGTATGAACAACACTCACCTCCATCCATGCCCCGATTCTTTCAACCCAGGGACCCAAAGAAACTTCCTGCTGAGGTTGACCTCTGGGTTGCTACAGGAAAGGGGACTTTCCATCTCACCCTGGCTTCCTTCCTCCACCCCGTGGAGACCCCTCCCCCCAAGGCATGAGGGGGAAAGCCATTAGGCAGGGCTCAAGCTCCTTGCAGCACTGCTGGTCTTATTGCCTTTTCTACAGGACTCCTGACGGAAGAGCTGGGGCGCTCTCGGTTGGTTTCCTTGGCACTTGGCTTTCTGTTTCTGAAGTCCATCCCGCACCAGCATCTTGGAATCTGCAGAGAGCCTGGCTCCCAGCTTTTCTTGCCTGTGCCACCATTAGAGAAAAGAAAAAAAAAAATTCATAGCCCGGGTGTGTCTGTAACCCAGAAGCATAGACAGACAAGAGACTTCTCCGTGTTTGATGCTGTTCTTCCCTAACCGCTTACTTTGGACGGGAATTTGTTCTCTAACTCACACCCATCCCTGCTTCTTGGGAGCAAAGGGTGAAGCTACTGGGGGAGGGGAAGAATTGAGCCTGGTCGCAAGGAGGCCCACACCCTGAGCATCCAAAGTAACAGAGCCCTTCTGAGTCTCCTTGCTAGACAACATCTGTAAGTTAAGATTGGTGTACACCTAAACCCTTCCCTCATCTCGGACTTTCTTAGTGAGTCTTTCCCCAGCTAAAAGAAAGAGACCTAGAACCTGGAGCAAAAAAGCTGGAAAGATTAACTTGGCTGTATGGGCTGGATTTTGCTTAATATCTCAAGATATTCAGATTGTGCCAGTGACTCGTTAAAAAAAAAGAGAGAGAGCATGTGGTGTTTAGTAGGCGTGGCTGATGTGATGGAGACTTGACTCCTGATCACAGGACACTTCTGTTGGGGTCTGTTTTCAGCAGCAGGCTGAGACTCATTTCTTTCAGTTTTCCTAGATTCACTATGAATTCAAGTGTGAGTGGTCAGATTGCCTGTCATCTATAGATGTGCTAGCTCCCTTTGTGTTTCTCTGAGCCCAGGTCTTTATCTCTGTAGTGAAATCGTCCTGCCCCTGCTTCTTTGGATCGCAGGCGGAAGCTTCCTGATTCTCCTTCCCCCTTCCTTACCTTTTCCTCCAGCCACATTGAGGCCAACAGCTTCTCTCTCTCTCTCTCTCTCTCTCTCTCTCTCTCTCTCTCTCTCTCT
>NC_022010.1:26724054-26737667 GCF_000317375.1 Microtus ochrogaster | reverse complement strand
GCTAGTGACTGGGGTAGAACTTCATGATGGGAGATTAGAGGAAGTTAGGTCTTAGGAGGCTTAGATGTTCTTGAAGAGGACCAGAGCACCAGCTTGTCTCTCTCTCTCTCTCTCTCTCTCTCTCTCTCTCTCTCTCTCTCTTTCCCTCTCTCTCCTGCAGCCAGGTAGGGTTTTTCTGGTGCGATGCAATTCCTCTAGCCTAGCTTCCCTCCCTTCTCCCTCCTTACTGCCGCCTTAGACTTGGATCATGCAAGTCATGCAAGTTCTCCTTCTAGGGTCTTCCTCTAGCTCACCTCTACAGCCCTCCGCACAGGAGTGTGGAGGGCGGCTGTTGATATGTTCCCACTGTAGGGTGAGAATATTCACTAAGAGCACAAGTCAAACTAGGTTTGAGCCATAGCATAGGCAAGAGAGAGCAAGTCAGAGGTCCCAAGAGCCCGAAGGGGCACAGAGTCACTTCCTAAAACTGCCTGGAGTCTGGCACATCCAGGCAGCAGCCTGCCTGCCTTTCTCGCGGTGCCCTCTGCAAACCTGCCCTTTCCGTTTCTTCCCTAGGCTGAGTCACCATGGTCCCCATAGGACCAGACTCCTGCACTAGAACAGGAAGAGACACAGAATATTAATACACCGCACAACTTCCCACCCCCTAAGTTTCTTCCTGGAGCCATCGCCTTCTCTCTGCCGGGTGTGAGCGAGAAGGCAAGCATAGCTGGCAGTGGCATGCTTCCCTATCGCTTGCTGATGGTTGAAACTCCAAACTGCATCCTCTCGGGAGCATGCTGGAGAAACCAGGCAAATGCATCTGGAAGTACAGAATTCTAAGGACCCGAAAGGGGGCGGAAGCCATGCTGCAGCTGAGATTAGCTACTGAGGGGGGGGACATACAGATGTCTTCAAATGTTGCTTTCTGCAACATCTGCCCCATACCGAAGGAGGCTGATCCCCAAAGATGAAGAGTTTAGATTCCTTCAGCAATGAGTGGAGATATAATAATATAAAGGGCATGAGCACCCATTCCCTTTAAAAACAAAAAGCAAAACCGAACCCTCCAGCATCTTTCCCGATTGCATGGAAGAAACGATAGGAAAACAGCCATCAGATTCTCTCCGATGGCCCAGAAGTTAGTCTCCCAGCATCCTCCTCATCTGCGGCACCCAGCGACTGAATACAGCAGGGCAAGAAACCAGGTCTAGTGGCATTTCGTTGGCCTGCCTGCTAACTGCTTTGCTTGTATTATCTGCCTTTGACGTATTTAGGGTGTCGGGATCCTTTTCCAGGCAGCCCCACTCCCAGGTCTGTTCACACAAATGCTACCCCGAGGTTCATGACCCCCCTAACATTCTCAGGACAGTTGGTTGGCTGATGGTTCCAGAAAGTTCTGTCTCCCTCTGTAGGAGAGGCAGGGGCCTCAGCCTTTGCTGCCTTAGGAATCGGTGACAGAGGCTGCCTGGCCATGAGGTGACTCGGTGACTGGCTCATACTTGCTACCAGCTCAGCTCCACACCCCCAGGCCTCCATGAATGTCAGACAGTAGGACAGCATTTGACCTGGGATAGAAAGACAGGCTGCCTCTGAACCCTGTCACCTTCAAACAAGCTATCCCCCTCACTGTCCCTGGAGGTAGATCGAATCCCCAGTCAGGACTCCACCCTGGAACTGTTAACGATGGCTTCCAGAAAGTGTACAAGTTCCACATGACAACTATAAGAGATTGCCATGGAAACATTGCATCTAAGGTATAAACATAGGGGAACACTTTCTTAAAAGACACTGTATATCCTACCTGCCTGCACTCTGACTCCCAGAATCCATCTCCCGCTGGGATGGAGAATTAACCTCCCAAGAATATGCATGACTTCCCTACCTTTTTCCCTGTTGTATTTGAAAGAGTCCTTGCCCCAACTCAGGAGAAAAGGAGTAAGCCCTGCCTGGGTAGCCTCCTCACCTCTGCCCTTTTTCTCACCTCGAAGAACAAGACTGTCTCCATATGGGAGGGGTAAAACCACCCTACATCATCTGGCGGGCCAAAACGCGTTAAGCTTGTAATCTTTAATAATAGCATTTGCTTGCTTGTTGACGCGCTCCCATCCTGTAAGCTAGAAATAAGAATTGAGGTGAACCGCGGTTCTCAGGAGTTCTTGGACAAGCTCAGCGATTGCAAGACGTTCTGGGTGACCTATATGCAGGGACCAGGACATTGACTAGGTGTCTGCCATACCTGCTCCTGTCTCAAAGTTTACATGACGGGTGATCTAGTATCTGAAAGGGTGGAATCAGAAAGAAAGGAAGGAAGGAAGGAAGGAAGGAAGGAAGGAAGGAAGGAAGGAAGGAAGGAAGGAAGGCAAAGAATGTTGAGGAGAGCATCCTTTCTAGCCCCAGCAACCAGTCCCAGTCCCAGCCCTCATTGTCCCAGGTCAGTGGACTTTCAAAGGGATTGGAAAATCTAAGAGCAGGGAGAGAAACAACTGGCTTTTATTGCAGTCTCCTGCTACGGGCTCAAATCCAGACTCAGGTCATAAATCAAAGAGTATTGTGTACATTGTTTTTGAATCTAAGATAGTGTCCCCAGGACCCTATGAGGGCATCATGAGAAGATGAACAAGGTGATTGTTGGGTGTGCTTCCTGGGTTGGGTTGGCTTGGCTATGTCTGGCTGCATGTCATATGTGGACTGTTTCCTCGTGTGCCCTTGATGACAGTGCTAAGTTTTGTACCTCAAACCATATTAGGTCCTGTCCCTACACTATGTCACTAATGGTCCACAGTGACTCGATCTACCCTGTTACCTAAGATACATAGAGAGTCTGGAACCTTCTCGTGAAAAGGGTCCTTATTTTTATATAACGCTATGATAACGATAACTGGTGAGCTCCGATGAATCTTCTAGACTTTGGCACATACTGTTTATAATGATCTGGAAGACCACAGAACTCCATTCCCTGGGAAGTATCCGTCACAAACAACTTCAGATCAGCAATTTTCACTGGCCTCTTCCAGGATGCCCTGCAGGGCTGAGAGTCCAGAATTCACAGCCATTTTTCTTCCCTCCAGGTTGATTCCCCGGTTCCCCCTCCTCCACGAGGAGAAAAATCCATGTGCAGTAGACGAGCTATGCAGCCATTAGAGTTTTTCACTTGAATTATTTATAGTCAGGACAGAATAGAGACGCTAGGCCACCCTATCCCCACGATCATGTAAATGTCACAATTGCTTAGCTTCATTCCATCCACGCTTTGACTAACACTCAGGGGGCTGTTCTCAGCTATGTGGCCTTTGCCACGCACAGTTGGTTTGGAGGAAGGGGACAGGTGGACCAGCTAACCAGGCCTTCTCCTTGGATCCTATGCTTCCTGCAAATGCATTACCGTCATGTTAATATGAATGGTTTATATTTAATATTGGTTCTGTCTTAAAATGCTACAAAGAGTAGTGGATTCAGCCAGACATGGGAGAACATGCTTGCAGGGTCTGGCAGTTGACAAACTGAGGTGGGAGGATTGAAGTTCAACATTTGCCTGGATTGTGGAGCAAGTTTAGCCAGTCTGAGCTAAATAGTTAAGCTCTAGGCAAGCCTGGGCTACATAGAGTGTTCTGGGCTAGCATGAGTTACCACAATAAAACTCCTTCCCACTCAAAGGGGAAAGAAAAATCAGTTTCACAAAACAGCCCCCTGTTTCTCAACATTACTTATCCAGCTCCTCCCTTGGGGAGTTTGTCAAGAGAAGACATCCCACGTTCTGGATATAGGGTCAACCTTTTCTTCAGGTGGATGTCTTGGCTTCCAAACCAGTCCTTCATATGTTTTCAGAAGTTATCCAAGCAGGGCTAATAGGGCATGCCTATAATTCTAGCAGTTGGGAGGTGCAGGAACTCGGAATAGGAGTTCAAGGACATCCTCTTCTACAGAACAAGTTGGACTGAGCTACGAGTACAAACACAGAGTGGGGGGAGGGGCAGGGAGAGGGAGGAGATGTCTAGAAAGTAGGAAGGTACTAGAATTTTCCAGAAAGTATGGGCTAATTGGGAAAGAATATTTCAGAGAATGCAGTTTTCACCCGGATGTTTGCTCCATTCTTGGACCTGACAGAGAATGTTCTTTAAGGGCTGCTAGATTCTAGGCCCTGTATATCTGGCCTACTTTGGGAATGTCCAAGGGATGCACCTCCCATCAGCATGTTCCCAAATCACAAGCTCTATGCCACCAATAGGAGGGTAGTACCTCCTCTGGGTGGATGCTGACTCCTGCCAGCTTCAGCAGGTCTTGCCCAAGGCTCTGAAACCTGTGAACAAAGGCCAGAAAACAGAATAGAAAAACCAAAGGGAGGGTGCCAGAAATAGGATCCTTGCTGCTAGAAGCCAGGGGAAAGTCCATCTCCAGTAGAGAAGGTTGCGAAGTCCTGTGTGTTATATCGTTCGGGGTAGCTTGTTTTGTGGCATGAGTCCCAAGGGCAGCTGTGTGTTCCTGTCGGTGTCTACTATCTGTGAAGGAAACTGTGCCCTCTGGTTCCCAGCCAACATGTCGCATGTCACACACAGGGGAGATGCATTTTTGTTTGTTGTCCAAAAGTTTGCTGAATCAAGATGAGCTTCTATGTCTTCTTATCTTCCAGCCTGACAATGAAGGAGCTTTGGTTCCCGATAAAGGTTATATGGAATCTGAATTTATGAGATTGTAGGTTGAGATAAAATCCAGATTCCAAAAAAAAAATGATGCTACCAAAATCTCTCTGAGGATGTCTAATTGGAAACTCCCCCAAATAAAGTGTGTGCACGCCCATGCTGTCTCCCCACCATTAGTTACCACCTTACTTTCCCCTGGCCACTGGACTTGGAAGCAGTTCAGGTGGATGTGGTCCTGCAGAGGGCAGAAAGCTACCATCTCTAATGACAAGTCTGGGGTGCAGAACCAGCAACCTGAAGCTGTTCTTTACATGGCCAAGACTGGGATTGGACATAGATGCCTGCCACAGCAATGCTTCAACCATAGCAAGAGACCTAGGCAGGGACACAGCAGTTCGCGGGTACCCAAGTCTTTGTCCCTTCTTCTTCATGCCACCTCCTAGCCTGTTTGAGCCAGGCACAGAGGCGTAGACCCACAATCCCAAAACATGGGAGCAGAGGCAGAGGCAGGAAGATTGTGGCAAGTTCCAGAGTAGCCTGTGTGTTCCAGGTCAGCCTGGGCTAAAGCAGGAGGCCTTGTCTCCTAAACAAAACCATGGGAATAATAAACTCCTGCTTCATGCTCTTAGTTCTTGATCCCTGAAGCAGTCTGAGATCCAGTCGATGCTCACAGGTGACCCCATTGCTCTTTCCTGAAAAGACCTGTTGAGAAAAGATTCACTCAGCTCCTGGTACAAGTTCACATAGATGGAAAACTCTGGAACCATTTGAGAGCTGTCCAGTGGCTCCTCAGGCCCTGGGGGTGTGTGTGTGATTTCTCTGACCCAAATTCTGAATTCAGAAAGAAGCTAATTGGCCAAGGACTGATCCAAGGTCATGTTCGCAGAAGCTGTTCAGACTCTGAAGGGCTGGTCCTGCCAGGTATGGGAGAGCTTAGCCCACAGGTGGGGACAGGTCATTGACATAGTTAATTCTCAAAGCACAGATGTAAATGGCTGGGATTTGGACCCCTACATGCCGGGTGTCTCAGAAGCACAGGTAAAGACTGTTCTAAACAGGAGCTTCTTGCCTCTCCTTCCAGAATGTTCCAGTCAGATGTCAATCATGCATCTTGATTTCCCACCTTACCTCATTTACATTCTTTTGTTTCCTTCATGTAGTGTGAGTTTGGTGATTTTTCTGCTATTAAGTGGTGAGACAGCAGGTTAGTGAAATAAAAAAAATTATCTTTATATCAAATGTAAATATTAATATAAATGAACTCGGCATGCAACATAAGTGATCCAATGAAGCGATATTATTCACATGTTATCTTACTGTATAAAGGGAAAATGACTGCCATATATGTACCAGATGTTTTCTGTAACTAATCTTGTCTGTAAATATATAATCTTATTAAAAAAAAAGGAGTCTAATTTACCATTATTTATGCAATAGAAAAAATAAAAGTTCTTTTTTTTTCCTTTTGATGAGAGAATCGGTTCATTATTGACGATCTGGTTTGCAGTGGGTCTTGAGATGTGTTCCCAGGGCCCCATAGGAGACAGTTCCACAGATCTGAGGAGCAGCGGGTGCAAAAGGTGGCCCAGCCTACTGAGCGGAGGGACTCTGATGCAGGATGATTGGCATCCAGAAAATAAACCGACGGTGGCGGAACATATGGTAGGAAATATGATTTGTCTCCTGGCTTTGAAGCAGACATGGTAATCAAGACAACCTTGGGCCTGGGGAGATGACTCAGGCAGTAAAACGCTTGTATAAACATGAGGACCTGAGCCATCCCCAGCACCTAAATCAGAAAGAGGCTTAGCGGCCCATGCCTGTAATTTCCACTCTGGGGGAGATGGAGACAGGCGGATACCTAGGACTCATGGGTCAGGTACTCTAGGTGAGTTGATGAGTTCCAGGATCAGTGAGGGATGTGTCTCAAATAATAGGGCCAGGGAGAGAGAGAGATGGCTCAATAGGTTAAGGCATTTGTGGCCAAGCCTGCTGATCTGAGTTCAGTTCTTAGGACAGACATGTGGAAGGAGAGAGAAAATCCTATAAGTGTGTCCTCTAACTACACACAAACCAGGGTGAGAGTGTAACACACACACACTCACACACACACACACAATGCTAAACTCACTTTGACAGACTACCCACAGGCGAGCTTTCCTGGAAAGGCAGGCTGGCACAGTGACTACCAGGCAGGGGATCAGCATATGTGGAGATACAGAGGCACACATGAAGAGACCACATGAATCCATGAGAGACACAGTGGGTGTCTGAGCTTACCCAGCGGAAATAGGGTGCACACAGGAAGACCAATTCAAAACAGGATGAGAGAGGACAGCCAGCCGGGCCTTGTGTTCGTGACTTTGACATTCCTGTCACCAAAGTACCTGACAGGGACAATTCCAGGGAGTGACTTTTGTTTTGGCTCTTGGTTTTAAAGGGCTCAATCCTTGGCGGCCCAGCCCTGTGTGTTTGAGTGGACATCAGCATGACAGCAGCAGTATGTGAAGTCTGTGAAGGGTCTCTCTGCATCGCAGCAGACCTGGAAGCCGGAAGAGAGGCAGGAAGCAGCGACTATAGGGAACCACAACCAACCAGAAAAGTTGGAGTCTGTTTACTTCATTTCTCTATTTACAGAAATGGTGGTGTGTAGCCCAGGCTGCCTTTGAACTCGCCATGTAGCCAAGGATATCCTGTTACCCCTGCTTCCCCAGACCCGGATTTTGTAGGCACGTGTCATGGCCCCCAGCTTTATGCTTATTTGTTTGTTTTGAGACAAGATCTCATGTAGCCCGGGCAGCTCTCAGAGTCTCTATGGAGCCTCAGAAGATCATCTGTAGTTTATGATCTCCTGGGTGTCACCGTTCTGCTCGCTGCCCATAGTGCTATGATTATAAGCATGTGACACCCAGCCTGGTTTCTAGAACCCTGCAATGGGATCTGGGGCTTCTTGGATGCTAGGTGAGCACCTTACCAACTGAGCCATGTCCTCAGTCTCCGAGTTCATGTTTCGAGTCTGTGTCCACTGTCCACATCTTTCTCCCTTCTC
The DNA here is from genome assembly GCF_000317375.1 of Microtus ochrogaster. Lineage (NCBI taxonomy): Eukaryota > Metazoa > Chordata > Mammalia > Rodentia > Cricetidae > Microtus > Microtus ochrogaster. Next base: position 26,729,999 of record NC_022010.1, on the reverse strand, counting down.
CCCCTTGCAGGGGCGTGTGTAGATTCTTACCATAGATTGTCACCTTCCTCTTCACGAACAGAGAGTACAGGAAGGCACCAGGGATCCTTGGGAGCCTGCACGGTAGGGATCAAAGCAAAGTCATCCCCTAAGAGTGAGGAGGCTAGTTCCAGGAGGCACCTGACCTTGTGTGCCTCCTCAGGGAGGAACCTAAGGCTGTTAGTGTCCTCTCTGCGGTCACAGACTTACTGAGGAGAAGAAGACTCAGCGAGTTAAGCCTCCCCGTAGGACAGGAGGTATTCTAAAGAGACACATGCCCTCCCTCTGGTTAGTGGACTGTTACAAAGGACCCCAGGGAATTGGCATTTCCCACAGGGAATCTCAAGCTAAAGTAGGAAGAGGCTGATGCCTGGTGCCAGTTAGACGGGGAGCTTGTCTCCCAGGTCGACATTATACACCGTTCTGAAAATGGTCAGACCACCTTGCGGGAGAGACTGGAGCTGGAGCAAAGATGGGCCAGCGATGAGAGAGACCACATGTGACCAAGAACTGCTTAGTTGTGTGTATGTATGCATGCATGTGTGTGTGTGTGTGTGCACTGGAGAGATTGGAGCTGGAGCAAAGATGGGCTGGCCATGAGGGAGACTGCACCTGACCAAGAACTGCTTAGGTGTGTGTGTGTGTGTGTGTGTGTGTGTGTGTGTGTGTGTGTGTGTGTATGCACATCTGTGTATACAGACACTCCCATGCATGCATTTGGAGGTCAGAGAACAATGTCCAGTGTCCTCTCCCGTTCTCTACCTTATTGAGGCAGAGTCCCTCACTCAACTTGGAGTTCAGATGACAGCCAGCAAGCCCAGAGTACCTCCCATCTCTCCCCACACAGCCCTACAAGCAACAGGCACCGGCGTGAGCATGCTCAGCTTTTGGTTCTTGGGTGCTGGGGATTAGAACTCAAGGCCGCATGCTTATGTAGCGAACTCTCTTACCCATTAAGTGATCTGCACCCAGCCCTCTAGCCTTCTCTTTAAATCTAAATCTCATGTCAGGGCCCTGAACTCGGTGGGGGTCACTGGACCTCTTTGTCCCTTTTTGGATAAATGTCTGTTCTCTGCATTTCATTTGAACTAAGTGGCCAAACCCGGCTTGGTAGGGCTGCCCTGGTAACAGTCACGCCTTCACCCCAAAGGCCAAGGATATGCTTTGGAGAAGGAGGCTGGAGAACCACGGGCTTGGGCCAAATGAGGCTACACGATGAACGCCAAAATCCCCTGACCTACATAGCAAGGGCCTCTCTCAGTAAGCTCTAAGAACCGAGCCCAGACAAGACAGAGCTCAACTCTGAGAAGGACCTGGGGCTGCATAATCTTAAGTCCTCCAAATGCCTCACATGGCTACACAGTGTGGCACCAGCCTCCTGCCGCCCCAGCCTGCGTGGAACTAAGTGTGACCTTTCGTTCAGTAGCTGAACCAACTCATTGCCAAACCTGGGCTTTCCTACATGAGTTCCAGGAACTTCGAGGGCTGAAATGAAGTTAATCTCATGTGGTTTGGCTTTTTTTTCCCCTGTGAGTTTTCTCTGTGGTTTCTGAAAGGTCTCACAGCCCCAACTTGGGCAAGTTTGGTTGTTTTGACTTCCACAAACACCAAGGTCAGCTGGCTCACTTAAATCCAAGCCGATTGGCAAGGAAGTCTCAACTCAACCCACACAAAGCATTGATCTTGCCCCAAAATGAAACGCCAAATAGTCTATCATTAGAGGGAACTTTCTTCAGGCTTTGGAGAAGAAGGTTGGAGGATAAAACATAGCTGAATTTTCTACCCAGGTGTTTAAACACACATACACACACACACACACAGAGCTAAAAACACACAACCCTGTGGGGGGGTGGTCCATGCTTTTAATTCCTGAACTCAGGAGACAGAGGCAGGCAGATCTCAGTGAGTTTGAGGCCAGCCTGGTCTACAAAGTTCTAGGATAGCCAGTTTCTCAGTTACACAGAGAAACCCTGTCTTGAAATGAACAAAACAAAACAAACAAACAAACAAACAAAAGCACACAAACAAACCCCAGAAAACAGAATAACAAAGCCCAGAAAGATGTCTCTGGCTGAATCAGTGTGGCCATAGTGCCCCCCTACCCTTGCTCCCTCTCTGGAGTGTGGGACCCTCAGCATGGTTCCGACAGAGCCTGGGAAGATTTTCTAAGTGTCCTCATGACAAATGCGTGTTCACACATCCAATGACCCAAAAATCCATTTGCAGTCACTTCTCAGTATAGACACACTCAGGGTCATGCTATGTGGAGGAGGGGTTCCGGTTTACCAGGCAGGGTCCCTGCAGAAACCCTGGGTTCTGTCCCCAGAACCACATAAAACTGGCATGGAGGTGCAAGCCTGTAACCCTAGCACATAGAGGGTGGAGGCAGGAAGATCAGAAGTTCGAGGTCAGTGTCTACTGCATATCAGGTTTGAGGTCAGTCTGGCCTACCTGAGACCCAGTCTCAGAAATGAAGTAAAGGATAGCAAGATGGCTTCATGGGCAGAGGGTCTTATCACGCACGTCTGGTGGCCTGATTTCCGACTCTGGGAACCACATGATAGAGAGAGTCAACTCCTGCAAGGTGATTGACTTCCTGGACCACACACATGCACCACAGTGTTCCATCTGAAAATCTAATCCTCAGGTAGGAAGACCAAATCCACAACTGTCCAACTGACGCCGATTTATTTTTGGGTGCCCCGGGACTGGTTCACTCGCTGCCCTCCAAACGTGCCCTCCAAACGCCCTGCTGCTGGCATCCATCCCAGTCTGTGTTTCCACACAGGAGATGCATTGGACAGGGACTCACCAGTTTGCAGAGTTCCCAGAAGGGGAATTTGACGCCAGAGGTTCTGAACTCAGTAGTGCACCAGAGTCACCCAGGGATCTTTTTTAAAAAAAAAAAAAAAAAAAAAAAAAACAACTTTGCAGCATTGCTCCACCACAGACCTCTGCTCTGCAGGGATGGGGTTGGGGGAGTGTCTAGGTCATAATAGTCTAAAACTCCCCTGGCACTGCTAACGTCTGAGCTGGGGGAAGGTTAGGACCCTGACTGTTTGAAATACCAAGGTAAAAACCAATGGAGTTGTTTTTTTATTCTATGTTCAGATGGGGAAACTGAGGCCAGGGAATCTATGGAGGGACCACACTGCAGAGGTACTTTCTTTCTATCAGGACTGGATCTGGATGCCCTGGCTGTGCGGTACTGAGGGAGGAGATGCTAAAAAGACTTGGTGTGTGTGGGGGGGGGCACATGGAAATGCCAACAGCTGGCATTAAAAAGAAGCTTCCAGATTCACCACTGCATCTTCATGATGCCACCATGAGGGGCTTCGCCAGGATTAAAGTTTTATTGCTGTTTGAAACAGGAGCTTCCTATGCAGCTCAGGCTGGCCTTGAACTCACTATTTTCTCGGCCTCAAGCCCGAATGCTGACATGACAGGTGAGCACCACATCTAACTCAGGGTTAGATTGTCGCTGGAGCTGTCTTCTCTCTTGCTTCTGCTTTATTTGGTGGAGGTGGAGAGTCGAACTCGGTGCCTTGTTTATGTTAGGCAAGCCCCTTACTCCTGAGCCACATCCTCGGTCCCACACGGCCTGGGGAAGGGGGGAAGGGGGCGGGACGGGAGGGGCGTATAAGTTGCTCGGGCTAGCCTCAATCTCAGGTTTCCAAGTAGCTGAGGTGACTGGAGTGGATCTCTCTATTCCCTGCTTTCTACTCTGCTTTCTTCCCTTTTCATTTCTCCCTTCCTTCTTTTCTTTCTTTCCCTTTACTCCTGAAATGGCCTTTATCCAAAACTCTCCCTCCTAGGTCTTTCCAGAGACTCAGAAAATCATAGTCCTGAAGTTAGAATTTTTGCAGATGAAACATAAAGTTAGAAAGATGGGCCTCTTGTCTGATGGTTACACAACTAATCTTTCTGGCCTGTTTGGGGAACTTTCTGCAGGCGGCGTGCGCCCCCTACCGATAGGTCCGACGCATTTGTACGCGGCATGTCGACAGCCCTCTGGTGGCACAGAGCTGTCATTGCGGAATCCATCTGCCTGTTCTGAGTCGGGGGCTGGCTGCTTGAGCCAAGCTCAGGACAGGAAATGCTGAAGAGTCTTCAAGAATCACGCTACCCTGGACTGATTCCAGGCTCTCGCTGCTTCTTACTGCATTTCATTAGCAGAGCTCTGGAAACTTTTATTTAATGCAGTTATTAAATAACACTTCACAGTTAAGGCAAATCAGAATTCCAGGTTGCAGATATAATCGCAGGAGTGCTGGGGGATAGCTTTAACCAGTTTGCAGCCCAAAGCAGAGAGAGGATTATATTTGGTTAACCTAGACTGGAGCAGTGTATCAGAATGTGCCGTGTTTACCAATTACAGAGTTGTGCCCTCTGACACACCCTGACCTCCACAGTGCCTTATGCAGGTGTTCTTCTGCCTGTCTGTCTATCATCTGTCTATATAGCTATTTATCTATTATATGTCTGTGTATGTGAATGGAGGTCAGAGAATAACCTTTAAGAGCCCGTTTTCCCCTCACACCATGTGGGTTCTGGGAATGGAACACAGATGGTCAAGTATCTACGATAAGCCACTCCCCCAGTCCCTGCCCATGAATCTCTGGTCTCTCAAACCTCTGGGAACACAATGAGCAAGGTTCTGTCTGCACCTCAGTCCTGAGAACCTGCCCCTGGCCTCTCTTAATCGTTGGTCCTGGCCTCCTTCTGTCATGTGGAGGTCACCGTTCTTGTGTGTCCAGCATAGAAATGCCATGTTCTGGGAGGCAGGAGGGTCAAAGGTCCTGAGTACTGGGATTGCAAACCATTCAGGACCAAAGGGAGATCAGCTACAGAGATGCATACTGTGTTCTGAATCCAACCCCTAAATGCCGATCATTCCTGGTTTATTGGATTATGCTATATTTGTGCTGTCTGCCCCCTACCCACCTACAAACACTGGTGTGCCTTTGAGATGGAATGGCCCTGCCAGAAGATCTGAGGCATATTGTTGAATATCACTTTAGCTATATAAAGATGTGCTGCATTTGTTTAATTATGTAAAGATGTGTTGCTGTTGTACCTTGCCTGACTAAGGCATCTGATTGGACTAATAAAAAGCTGAATGACCAATAGCTAGACCGGAGAGGGATGGGTGGTTAGGGGGCAGAGAGAATAAATGGGAGGAATTTTAGAGAGGAGAGAAGGAGAAAATAACAATGGGAAAAGAGAGGGACATGCCTGTGGCCAGAAGCCAAGTGGCTGCCAGACAGACAAACACTGGAAAGCTGGAAAGTAAGACATACAGAAAGAGAGAAAGGTAAAATGCCCCGAGGCAAAAGGTACATGAAGAGAAACAGGATAGTTTGAGTTAAAGAGAGCAATCCAGAAATTAGCCTAAGTGAGGCCGAGCATTCATAACTTATAATAATAAGTCTCGGAGTCATGATTTAGGAGCCGGTTGGTGGCCCAAAAGAAAAAGCCTGGTACAGAGGCAGGCACAGAGGAAATCAAGACAGAGGTTTTCTGACTCAAACAGAAGTCACCCACTCTGAGACACACCCACAGATCTCATTTAGAATACACAGAACAGAACATCTCCCGTCTGCCTGAGTCACACACATGGCCCAACCAGCTCCGATGAAGCCAGGGCTGAGACTTAGTTTCTCTGTCGTCCATTTCTAACGGGGGTGGACACATCCTCCTCCTCACTTCTTAGTAATTGTGCTTTCGAGAATTGAAGACCAGGGCGAAAGAAATGCTACAAAGTATTTGATGCCACCAGGGACTGCTCTGGGTACACTAGTCCCACCCTTATTTCCTGTAACTGTCACAGACGGGGAAGTTGGTGGTGGAAAGGGATGTGTCTCGTGCCTGGGTCCTGGAGGCTGGGGGGGAGTCTATGGTGAGGTGGGGGTTGGGGGTCTATGGTG
>NC_022010.1:26722060-26723402 GCF_000317375.1 Microtus ochrogaster | reverse complement strand
TGGGGGGGTCTATGGTGAGATGGTAAAAATGACCAGGCCTGTGTGCTTGATCCTGAATTAGGGAACACAGCCTGTGCCCCAATCCACATCTTCAATAAGCCAATTAAGACAGCCACACTTTTGGTGGAAAGCAGCAGAAAAGGGATATTTATTCAATGTGGACACTTTGGGAAGAAGGATAAAAAGATCTGGTGAGCCCCTGTGGTGGTCTGAATAAAAATGGCCCCCAAAGACCCTAGAGAGTGGCACTATTTGAAGGTGTGGCCTTGTTGGGGTAGATGTGGTTTGTTGGAGGAAGCGTGACACTGGAGTGGGCTTTGAAGTGTCAGACTCAGGCTTGGCCAGTGTGTCACTGTTTCTTCCTGCTGCCTGAGGACCCAGATGCCCAAAGGCCACCATGTCATAGTGGGAACACTTTGACAAGAATGGACTAAACCTCTGAACTGTAAGCCGGTCCCAGTTAAAAGGTCTCCTTTATAAGAACTGCCGTGGTCATGGTGTCTCTTCACACCAATAGAAACCTAACTAGGACGCCCCCTCATGTCCGTCTTTGGGCTCCTGAATTAAATTTAAGCTTAAGTAGAGAGCTAGGGGTATGAGTCCCTAAGTTGTCCCGGCCAAGGTGTGGTCCTGTCCTCCAGTGACCCATCCTTGTCTGGGCTTCAGTCTTGTCCTGTACGGTGTAAGTTAGCTCTATGAGTCTCTTCCCAGATGTTCTCCTCTGGCTGGTGCCTCTTCCTTTTCCCAGCGTGAGATTCCTGGAGAAATTCACATTTGGGGGGGGGGGGGTCTATTGTCTCACGAGTCTTACAGTCAGATTGAGATGCCAGGGTCTCTTTATAATATCCTCATTCCTACCGCGCCAATCACATTCTGTTTCAACTATGGGCAAAGGTGGAAAAGCGAGAGGACACATCGGAGGCCAGACACACCAGACGTGGTATCACATACCTGTCATCCCTCTACTCACAGGCACTGAGGCAGGAGGATCACCTGAGTTCACAAGTGTCTTGTGTAGAGGTGGGAGTGGGGGAGAGGAAACAAGGAAGAAAGGGAGGGAGGGAAGGAGGGGGAAAAAGCCGAGCATCATGGTGTACTCTTATATATCTGGCATTTAGGTAGCTGAGGCAGGAGGATCACCAGGTTAAGGTTAGCCTGGGCCAACTTTGTCTCAGGATAAGACTTTGTCTCAACAATGGGGATGTTCTATCGGGAACTCACCAAGGCCAGCTGGCCTGGGTCTGAAAAAGCATGGGATAAAACCGGACTCGCTGAACATGGCGGGCAATGAGGACTACTGAGAACTCAAGAACAATGGCAATGGGTTTTTGATCCTACTGCA
>NC_022010.1:26705562-26720837 GCF_000317375.1 Microtus ochrogaster | reverse complement strand
GAGAGAGAGAGAGAGAGAGAGAGAGAGAGAGAGAGAGAGAGAGAGAACTGGGCAGCCGGCTCTGTTAGTAAGGTGCTCACTGCACACGTGAGAAGACCTGAGTTTGGGCTTCACTGACCAGGTAGTACAGCTGGTGGTGAGCCCCAGCTCCAGCAACGATGTTAGTGGTGTGTCCCTTAGAATGAAACCCCAGTCGTCTATTGTGGCTGCTGGGCCCTTTATCTATCGCTCGCCCCCTCTTTCCACCAGGGCGCCACTATTTTTCTCTTAGTTCCGTGGAAACAATGTGGCCCTAGGTGTCTGGAGGAAGTCAAATCCAGGAAGACTGCCCTCATTGGTGGGCTCGCTTTGCACCCTGGTAGGTGGGTCTGAAGCACTTTCCTGTTTGTGGGGATCCCAGGCAGCTTGTTCTAGCCACGGAGCATGTTAGGTCACAGCCTCTCTAGCTGCTGCGAGGAGCCTCACAGATGACGGCCACCCTCCCCTCCTTTTTTCTTCATCATTTAACAGGTAAGACTCATCCACCCACTGTGAGCCTTACCCCTAATCCAGTATTTCCAGACAAACGAAGAGCTGCAGAGAGAACAACCTAGTCACTCGACTCTGCTCGTTTCCTTATCCGGGATGCCCCTATCCAGAAGTACCCTCAGGACCGTTTCCACAGTGGCTTCAGCCAAAGAGCCAAGAAAGTCCCTAAGTCCCGTTAGATGGTGGCAGGCCCCACCTTTAGGCAAGACACCTTCTCCACCCTCCCCCCTCTCAAGGAACCTTCAAAGGACTAGCTCCTCACTCTGACCAGCTCACTGATCAACCCCAGGCTCATAAACTAAAAGCCTTGTGTGTGTGTGTGTGTGTGTGTGTGTGTGTGTGTGTGTGTGTGTGTGTGTGTCGGGGGTGGGTCCTCACTATGTAATTCGGTTTGGCCTTAAACTGCAGATCAGAAGGTCTCCTTACTCCAGGAACAAATGTCACAGCAGAGACATCTAGTGGACAAAAGGTGCAGCATGCAACCTCCGGCTTGTGAGAAATCTAGGCTTAGGGGTGAGGAGACCCCTGGCTTCTCTTTTCACTTAACATTTACTTTAGGAGACTTATTGCTGCAGACAGGCTCTTGTACACTGTAAAGATTTGTCGCTCGTATTGCTTTAATAAAATGCTGATTGGCCAGTATTGGTTTAATAAAACACTGGTCAGTAGCCAGGCAGGAAGTATAGGCGGAACAAGAAGACTAGGAGGATTCTGGGAAGAGGGAAGGCAGAGAGTCAGTTACCACCCAGACACAGAGGAAGCAAGATGAGAAGACTGCACTGAAAAAAGCACCAAGCCACGTGGCTAAACATAGATAAGAATTATGGGTTAATTTAAATTGTAAGAGCTAGTTAATAGTAAGTCTGAGCTAAGAGTTTATAATTAGTATAAGCCTCTATGTATTTTGTTGGAACTGAATGACTGTGGCACTGAGCAAGACGGAAGCTTCTGTTTACACAGGCAGAATGTCAGAGCCCACACTGGGCTGGAAGAATGATCAGAGCCACTCCCAGGTAGATGCACTCCCTGTCATAAGAGCTATAGAGTACCAATTCTGTCTAGAAGAAAGGCCACTATGATTTTAGGAAATGAAAAAAAAATGTTTTTCTAAGAAGGTAGTTTATAGGCATCAACAGACTTCCAAAGTGTCTATGGTATGGAAAAGGTTAAAAATGTTTGAAAATACCAGCAGAGATGGTACAGTAAAATGGTAAAGTGTCTCCTATGCAGTCATGAGTTGTGGTCCTTGGGGTGCAAATACAAGCAAACAAACAAACAAACAAAACCAGGCACGGTATCCTTTGTTTGTAACCTCATCCCTGGAAACAGAAGCAGGAGGATCCCTGGGGCCCAGCTAGTTTAGTTTAACCAATGAGCTCCAGATTCACTAAGAGATGCTATCTCAAATAAGTTGGAGGGGCTGGAGAGGTGGCTGGGAGCTGGGGGAAGATACCTCACTGCACAAGTATGAGGACCTGAGTTCAGATCCCAGCACCCACAGAAAAAGCCTGATGTAGCCACATGTAATCCCAGTGTTGGGGTGGTGGGGGGCGGTGTCATGTCACTGGGGTTTGCTGCTGCCTCACTCTAGGCTCAGTGAGAGATGTCCTGTCTTAAGAAAGGATAAGGTAGATAGAGCTGGACACCCAACATTTTCTACTGAACCTTCATGCGTGCACCTGCACACATACAGACACACACAACAGGTACACACATACGCATATATGACACATACATACATGCACATACAACACATAAACACATGCACATATAACAATACATACATACACAATAAAACCATAAGATGGAAAGCAATAGAGGAAGACATTTGATACTGACTTCTGGTCTCCACACATACACACACACACACACACACACACACAGAAGTATGTGCGTGTATGCCTGAAGGTTTCCATAAATGCTTGGAGGCCCAAGGTCAACTCAGTCAGAGCCCAAGACCAAGGTCCCTCCTGGCTCTGTTCTCCACAGATCATTGCCTTCCAGAAACCATCCAGGAGGCATCGCAACCACCAGGCTTTTTTTTTTTTTTTTGGTGAATAACTCGAGATAATTTCATTCTTAATTTGCAATGTTACAACTCTGCACACTCATAAAATTCTCATGTCAGCCTGCAGGCTTTTCAACGCAGAGGCGGCTTCTTCAGTGAAGATCCGTTCACGGGCACTAAAAACAAATGGATAAATTAAAGAGAACTGTGTCTAGTTCCACGGGCTTTTTATCTCAGCTGCTCCTATTCAGGAGAATGAGGCAGGAGAATCAAAAGTTCAAAGTCCATAGTCGGAGCCTGGAGGGGTGGCTCAGCAGTTAAGAGGAAAGGAAGCCACAGACATCAAATTCAGGTGCCAGCAGGGGGTGCCAGAGACTCGCTCTCAGACCTTCGGCTGCCCCAAGCTCTCAGCACCCATCTCTCTCCTAGTGCGTGGTCCTCTGGCCCCGCGACGAGTCTCTAGAAAGGAGGACTGAGCACCGCCCCTTCATTTTACACTGCATCATCGTCCTTGGTACCCTCCACACTGCACCCGACTTCGGGACTAGACCCAGCTTCGGGTCACGTGCTCTGCTTTGAGGCTGGTGGGGCTTAGATGGATGCGGTTGAAAATAACATGAATGTCCAACAGGGGGAGCCGGTGAGCAGGCAGATGTCTGCCGAGCCAGGGAGGGAAATTGTCTTTTTCAGGTTTGTTTCTCCTTCAGTCTCTTCCCCTTTTCCTCTTCCCTTCTCTGTTCATCCCCTCCTCTCCTCCATCTCCTCTCCCGTCTCTTTTCTTCTCTTTCCTCTCCTCCCTTCCTCTCCCCTTCCTCCTTTCCTCCAGTGTTAGGGGCGGACTTCAAAGCCCCACACGTACTAAGCATGCTCTACCACTGAGTTCATCTCCAACTTTCTTTTTCCTTTTTCTTTTGAGACAGTGTCTCACTGGGTCCTCCCCAGGCTGCCTTGAACTCACTCTGCAGCCAAGGGTTGTTTTCTTCTTCTTCCTCTTCCTCTTCCTCTTCTTTCTTCTTTTCTTCTTCTTCTTCTTCTTCTTCTTCTTCTTCTTCTTCTTCTTCTTCTTCTTCTTCTTCTTCTTCTTCTTCTTCTTCTTCTTCTTCTTCTTCTTCTTCTTCTTCTTCTTCTTCTTCTTCTTCTCTTGTTAGCTTCTTTAAAATTGGGCATATGTGCCTGCCTATGTCTGGTACATGCACATGACTGCAGGGTGTGCTCAGAGGCCAGAGGCATCAAATGCCCTAAAGCTGGAGTCCCAGGCAGTTGTGAGCCATCCAAAGTGAGACCTAGGAAAGGAGCTTACATCCTCTGCAGGGTTCTTGACGGCTGAAAATTCCCTGTCTTCTCCTGCCTCGCCCTCCTGAGTAGGAGTGACTGAGATTAAAAGCCTGTGGAACTAGACACAGCTCTTTGTAGATTTACTTATTCATCTTTAGCCTCTGGGAACTGAAGTTCTCTGGAAAGGCCACCTCTGTATTGTATATCCTGCAGATGACTGATTGCTGAGAGATGACTGACTTGGGATTGGAGAGAGCTGGAATATTGCAAATCAAAACCCCAAACCATCTTCCGCTATCTGTACTCCTTGTAGTAGCTGTGTATTACTGACCTCTGTAGTTATATGTAGTATTTAATTATGCAGGTATTCTATCTGTCCTAACTGCTCAGGCAGTGTGGTGCCCCCATCAGCAGACTTGAAGAATGTCCTGCTTCTTTGTTTCCCCCAAGCACCTGGCAGAGGCTGTATTTCCTTCTGACTACCTCGGGAAGAGGCACCTGGATCAACTGGTTTAACCCACCTCCCCTCATACTGCTCTGCATTTATTTTGATGCTGGCTGTTGGCTTGCTGTATATTGCTTTTATCATGGTTAGGTATGTTCCTTTTATTCCTGATCTCTCCAAGACTTCCATCATGAGAAAGGGATGTTGGATTTTGTCAAAGGCTTTTTCAGCATCTACTAAGATAATCATGTGTTTTTTTTTTTTCCTTTCACTTTGTTTATATGGTGGTTTACATTGTCAGATTTTCCTGTGTTGGAACATCCCTGCATCTCGGGAGTGAAGCCTACTTGATCATGGTGGATGATTTTCTTTTGTGTGCTTTTTATTGAGTATTTTTGCATCAATGTTCATGAAGGAGATTAGTGTGTAATTCTCTTTCTTTGAGTCATTTGGGTATAAGGGTAATCGTAATCTCATAAAAAGAATTGGCAATGTTTCTGCTGTTTCTGTTGAAGAGTATTGGTATTCTTTGAAATTCTGGTAGAATTCTATTCTGAAACCACCTGACCCTGGGCTTCTCTGGTTGGGAGGTTTTTAATGACGACTCCTACTTCCTTAGGGGTTATAGGTCTATTTAAATTGTTTACCTGGTCTTGATTTAATTTTGGTATTGTTTATGTCTTGTAGACTTTCCAATTTTGTGCAGAACAGATTTTGAAGTATGACCTAAAGATTCTCTGGATTTCCTCAGTGTCTGTTATGTTCCCTCCTTTCATCTCTGATTTTGTTGTGTTGTTTTTTCAAAGTTTTTTTTGTTTGTTTGTTTTGGTTTTTCGATACAGGGTTTCTTTGTAGTTTTGGAGCCTGTCCTGGCACCAGCTCTTGTAGACCAGGCTGGCCTCGAACTCACAGAGATCTGCCTGCCTCTGCCTCCCAACTGCTGGGATTAAAGGCGTGTGCCATCACTGCTCGGCTTTTTTCAAAGATTTATTTATTATGTATACAGTGTTCTGTCTGCAGGCCAAAGGAGGGCACCAGATCTCATCCCATTATAGATGATTACTGGGAATTGAACTTGGGACCTTTGAAAGAACAACCAGTGCTCTTAACCGCTGAGCCATCTGTCCAGGCTGGGGATATAGCTTACTTAGTTGGTAGAGTGTTTGCCTAGCATGTACAGGGCTCTGGGTTTGATCCCCAGTGTTGCATAAAACTGGGTATGATGGAACACATCTGATTTTGCTAATTTCAGCATTTTTTTTCTCTGCCCTTTGGTTAGTTTAGATAAGGGTTTGTCTATCTTGTTGATTTTCTCAGAGAACCAACTCCTTTTTTCCTTGATTCTTTGTAGTGTTCTCTTTGTTTCTATTCGATTGATTTCAGCCCTGAGTTTGATTATTTCCTTCCGTCTACTCCTCCTGGGTGAGTTTGCTTCTTTTTGTTCTAGAGCTTTCAGGTGTGCTGTTAAGTCACTAGTGTGAGATTTCTCCACTTTATTTATATAGGCACTTAGTGTTTGGTTGGAAGCGACACCTCAGCTCCCTGGCACCTCCTTTACACAAGGAGTCTGGAATGTTTGGTGGAAAGTTCCAAACCCCCCTCCCCTGGGAGTTGCCACAGTTCAGACTCCACCTCCAAGAAAGCTGGCCAAATGGTGACCCTCCCCAGGGAGATTCAAGACCACTCCCATGGGTTATTTAAGCTGCCCCCTCCCCCCGAACAAATATGTGGTCTTCCTGGTTTTCCTTCCCCCACCTTCCTATTTTCCTGGAGAGTGCTGGCATCTGTTAAACCTGGGCTTCTTCTAATTTGATTTGATTTGGTCTGATTTGGATTATTGTATTGGAGGAGAGGTTTGTTGGGCTGAAAAAACTTAACATTTAGTGCTATGACCGTTCCTCTTAGCACTGCTTTCATAGTTCCCATAAACTTAGGTATGTTGTGAATTCATTTTCACTGAATTCTAGGAAGTCTTTAATTTCTTTCTTACTTCTTCCTTGACCCAGTTGGGAGTTGTTCAGTGTCCATGGGTTTGTAGACTTTCTGTAGTTTGTGTTGTTGAATTCTAACTTTAACCCACGGTGATCTGATAAGATACAGAGGGTTATTCCATTTTTTTTTTGTATCTGTTGAGATTTGCTCTGTGACAGAGTCTGCGGTCAGTTTTAGAGAAGGTTCCATGAGGTGCTGAGAAGAATGTATATTCTTTTGTGTTGAGGTGAAATGTTCCATAGATGTCTGTTAAGTCCATTTGAGTCATAACATCTGTTAGTTCCCTTATTTCTCTGTTAAGTTTCTGCCTGGCAGATCCTTCCATTGGTGAGAGTGGGGTGTTGAAGTCTCCCACTATTAGTGTATGGGGTTTGATGTGTGATCAAACGTTAGCCATGTTTCTTTTGCAGATGTGGGTGCCATTGTATTTGTGGCATAAATGTTCAGAATCAAGACTTCACCTTGATGGATATTTCCTGTGGTGAATATGAAATGTCCTTCTCCATCTCTTTTGATTAATTTTAGTCTGAATTCTGTTTTGTTAAATATTAGGATAGCTACACCAGCTTGCTTCTTAGGTCCATTTGATTGGAAAATCTTTTTGCAACCCTTTATGTTCTTCTTTGAGGTTGAGGTGTGTTTCTTGTAAACAGCAGAATGTTGGCTCCTGTTTTCGTATCCATTCTGTTAGCCTGTATCTTTTCATAGGCAAATTGAGTCCATTGATATTAAGAAATTAATGACCAGTGGTTGTTAATTCCTGTTATTTTCTTGGTTTTGTTGGTGATGGTGGTAGTATGTGGGTGTTTCCCTTCTTTGGGTTTTGCTGGTGTGAGATTATCTATTGCCTGTGTTTTAATGGGAAGCTAACTAACTTCCTTGGGTTGGAGTTTTCCTTTTTTTTTTTTTTTTTTTTTTTGGTTTTTCGAGACAGGGTTTCTCTGTGGCTTTGGAGCCTGTCCTGGAACTAGCTCTGTAGACCAGGCTGGTCTCGAACTCACAGAGATCCACCTGCCTCTGCCTCCCGAGTGCTGGGATTAAAGGCGTGCGCCACCATCACCCAGCTTTTTTTTTTTTTTTTTTTTTTTGGAGTTTTCCTTTTAGTAGTTTTCTTCTGTAGAGCTGGATTTTTGAATAGGTATTGTTTAAATCTGGTTTTGTCATGGAATATCTTGTTTTCTCTGTCTGTGATAACTGAAAATTTTGCTGGCTGTAGTAGTCTGGGATGGCATCTGTGGTCCCTTAGTGTATGCAAACACCTGTCCAGGACCTTCTGTCTTTTAGAGTCTCCATTGAGAAGCTGGGTGTATTTCTGATATATCTATCTGCTTTTATATGTTACTAGGCTATTTTATTTTTGATTATTATGTGGCGAGGGTACTTTTTTGTTGTTGTTGTTTTTGGTCCAGTCTATTTAGTGCTCTGTAAGCTTCTTGTACCTTCATATGCATGTCCTTCCTTAGGTTGGGAAAGTTTTCTTCTATGATTTTGTTGAATATATTTTCTGTGCCTTTGAACTAGCTGGACTTCTTCTATCCCTATTATTTTTAGATTTGGTCTTTTCATGATGTCCCAGATTTCCTGGATGTTTTGTGTTAATAATTTTTTAGATGTAGCATTTTCTTTGATCAATAAATCTATTTCCTCTATCATATCCTCATTGCCTGAGATTCTCTCTTCCATCTCTTGTGTTCTGTTGATGATGCTTGCATCTGTAGTTCCTGTTTGCTTACCCAGATTTTCCATTTCCAGAATTGACTTGATTTGTGTGTGTGTGTGTGTGTGTGTGTGTGTTTTGCTTGTTTGTTTGTTTGTTTTTTTGGTTAAGTTTCTCTTTGGGGCTTGTACTGGAACTCACTCTGTAGACCAGGTTGGCCTCGAACTACAGAGATCTGGCTGTCTCTGCCTTCCAAGCACTGAGATTAAAGGCATGTGCCACCACCACCCAGCAGTTTGTGTTTTCTGTATTGCCTCTAGATTTCAATTTTCAAGTCTTGGACTGTTTTCTTCATCTGTTTGAGTATTTTTTCTTGCCTTTCTTTAAGGGATTTATTGATTTCTTCCATTATTTGTCTTTTCCTTAATTTCTTTAAGGGCCTCTATTATCATCATCAAGTTAGTGTTAGTTTTAAGGCTTTTTTCTTCGGCTTTGACTGCATTGGGATGTCCAAGTCTTGCTGTTGTAGGACCACTGGGTCTGGTGGTGCCATGTCGCCCTTTATGTTGTTGAATGTATTCTTTTTTTAAAATTTATTTATTTATTATGTATACAATATTCTGTCTACATGTATGCCTGCACCAGAAGAGGGCACCAGGCCTCATTACAGATGGTTGTGAGCCACCATGTGGTTGCTGGGAATTGAACTCAGGACCTCTGGAAGAGCAGCCAGTGCTCTTAACCACTGAGCCATCTCTCCAGCCCTGTTGAATGTATTCTTACACTGGCATTTACTCATCTGGGGTTGGGACAATTATAGGCACAATTATAGGTGTTGATTCTTACAATGTCTTTATTGGATGGGTCTTTTGTTCCTTTATTATTTGTCTCATTTATTGTGTTTTGGCCTGAATGACCAAGAGTTCTGGCGATTGGTTGGTTGTCAGGTCCAGTAAGGTTGTCTCAGATGAGGTTCGTGAGCGTTTGGGTGCCTAAATCCATCGTATCCTCTAGTTCTTCTGGCTGATGTGGTCTTTACTTGTGCCTGTGGAGTCTGTTCTTCCAACTGGTGTGGTTTGTGCCTGTCCCACCTGTTCTTCCAATTGGTGCAGGTGGTATCTGTGCCTGTAGGATCTGCTGACCAGCTGCTGGGAACTGTTCTTCCAACTAGCGTGGGTAGTACTTGTACCTATAGGGTCTGCTGATGTTGCAGGGAAGGGGCTGCCCATGGGGAGGATGCCGGGGTAGGTGGATTTGGGTGGTGGAGTGGGTCTTGTGGAAACAGTGTCCAGTGGGTGGCCGCGGTGGTGGTGCAGCCTGCTTGGAGGTCTTTCAACTGCTGGGGACTGCACAAGAGCAGTGGAGTTCCACCAGAGTTGAGGGTAGGGTTCAGCTGTCTTGCTGGGGCTGAGATAGGAGGGGGAGGGGCACAGGATGTACCCTGGCTTAGGGCCTGGAGGTTGGGGCAGTTCAGGTGGGAGACCCTTCCTTCACTTGTTCTTCCAACCCTTCTGTGCGGCGCTTGGGCCTATAGCATACCCTGCTTCTTGTATGTGTTTTGGGGATTGAATTCAGGCCCTCGAGAACCTTACCAGCTGTCTTAGTTTGCGTCTCTGTTGCTGTGATAAAACACTGAGCAAAAGCAACTTGGGGATGAAACAGTTTATTTGGCTTCCAGGAAAGCTGAAGTAGGAGCTCAGGGCAGGGACTGAAACAAGAGAGCATGGTTACTGGCTTGCTTCCCATGGCTTGCTCAGCCCCCTGGCCTTCATTTCTTTCTTCAAACAATTTTTTTTTAAAAAAAAGCTTTAATTTTGTCTTTATTTTATGTGTATGGTTGTTTTGCCTTGTGTTTGTCTATCACTTCAGTGTTGGGTGCCAAAAGAGGCCAGAAGAGGGCGTCAGATCACCCTGGAACTAGATGTAACTGGCTGTGGGCCATCACAGAGATGATGGGGATTGAACCCGAGTCCTCTGGCAAAGCACCCAGTGCTCGTGCCCAGTCAGCCTGCTTTCTTATGCAACTCAGGGACAGCAAGCCCACAGTGTGCTGGGTCCTCCCACATCAATGGCCAGTCAAGAAAATGCCCACTCCAGACTTGCTGGCAGGATAATGTGATGGAGGGCTTATCTCCACGGAGGTTCTCTTTTCTCGGGTGATTCTAGCCCATGTCCAGCTGACAAAAGCACCCTAACTGAGCCGTCTCTCCAGCCTGAGAGTGGAGGTTGTAATACAAATGTGTTCATTTAAAACAAACACCATTAGAGACAAATCCCCAGAGACCAGGGTCTGTCCACTTCGTCCCCTTTACTCGCCTCACCACCATATTCACGCAAAGATGTGACCGATTAATTTCTCCCGCAGACGTTGCAGCTGTGTTTGTTGCTGTGTGTGTTTACACATACTTCAGGGCATTTGCACAGTGACACGATTGCCTAGCAGTACAATATGAGAATGTATTCTGTCCCATAATACATACGTGCCTATCCATTATCCTTAGCCATGCGATGGGCGGATAGTGGACACTCAATGGATAAATAAATGCTCAAAATCTGTGAGCTGTGGGACAGTGGGGGAAGAACCATTATTACCAGGCATCGAGGAAACTCTGGTGCCATTGGTTGGTACCACATTCACGGCATAAGCAGTAACTGGCTCCAACGAGTCACGATGCAGGCAGGTGTAATGGATGCTGCTAATTTGAATTCTGTTAGCATTGTAGCAATGCTTGTATTCAATTGCAAATTTATTTTTATTTGATAGGTGTCACAGACCTAGAAGCAGAAGCCATCTTGTGCTTATATAAGACATTACAGTAATAAGTAAGGGTCAATCCTGACCCGAGGATTGTGAGTTATTTACTTTTCTATTCCTTATGGATCCCACCTGTGCCACGGAGGAGAATCATTAAGTGAACTCAGTCTCAGAGAGACAGCTAATAAATACGTCCTTCCTGATGTGTGGTTCCTAGACTTTATATAGTCACATGAAAAAATCATGTGTGAACATATCTCAAAAGTTTTTTTTATATCTATCTATGTGTTTTGCGTGTGAAGGGTGACACTTGTGACAGTGCGCATGTGGAGTCAGAGGGCAACCTTCAGGTGGTCTCTTTTCCACACGTGGGGGTTCTGGGAATCAAACTCAGATTGCCAGGCCTCTTAGCAAGTGGCTTAGCCTCCTCAGCCTTCTCCCCAGGTCCCACATTTTGTGTTTGAACAAGATAATTACTCATATCTTCGGCTAAATTTCTCTTGCTTTAAGAAAAGATTTGTTTTTATTTTTATTTATGTATACAGGGCAGGGGTGAGGGGATTGGGTGTGTGCACGTGAATGCAGGTGTGCTCTGAGGGGTAGGGTGGGGGTTGGGTGTGTGCACATGAATGCAGGTGTGCTCTGAGGGGTAGGGTGGGGGTTGGGTGTGTGCACGTGAATGCAGCTGTGCTTGAAGGGTAGGGTGGGGGTTTGGTTGTGTGTATGTGAATGCAGCTGTGCTCCGAGGCCAGAAAAGGGCAACCATTCCTTTGCAGGGGGAGGTGTCACAGGTGGTTGTGAGCCTCCTGAGGGTGCTGGGAACTGAACTCACTTCCTCTTCAGGAGCAGGAGGCACTTCCCACTGATAAACTATCTCTCCAGTCCCCCTGCCAGGCCTTCCATTGCTGGGAAACCGAGTCTAAGCAAATTCAGACTCTGTTTCAATTAAGAAACTCAGCTAAAACTTTTCCACTGCTTAGTCCGGCAGGAAATGTCAGGTGGCTTTCCTATCAAGGACAGTTAACTCTTTCTCCACGGGGGAGAAGCAGACTGATGCACTGATGGTTTTGCTGTCAGTAGAACAGTTTGTCTCCCTTCCAGGTAAAGGCAGTGGCTTGAAAAAGGCACACTGAGCCTTGAAGCGTTCCTTTTTTGCTTTACTTCTGTCACGAGTCTGACAAGACACCTCACAGAAGCAACTTAAAGGGACAAGGTTTTATCTTGGCTCAGGGCTTCAGCCCATCACAGTAGGGAAGACACTGTTGGTGTAGGGGGTCCTTCTGTATTTGTGTTGCTTTCATTGGTTGAATAAAGGAACTGCCTTGGCCTTTTGATAGGGCAGCACTTAGGTAGGCAGAGTAGACAGAACAGGATGCTGGGAAGAAGGATAGACAGAGAGAGAGCCACCATGGAGCTCCCAGGTCAGACATGCTGAATCTTTCCCGGTAAGCCACGACCTCGTGGTGACATACAGATTATTAGAAATGGGTTGAATCAATGTGTGAGAGTTAGCCAATAAGAGGATAGAGCTTATGGGCCAAGCAATAATTTAATTAATACAATTTCTGTGTGGCTATTTCGGGGTTAAGCCAGCCGGGCAGCAGGATGCAGCCTGCTTGCCTCATACTACACACTGTGGAATCCATAGTGACAGGAGCAGGTGGTGGAGGTGCCTCCCATGGTAGACAAGGAAGAACCAAAACTGGGACCAGAATGGGGCTGGGCTACAAACCTCCAGGCTCACCCCCAACGCCTCCATCCACTGGGCAAATCCCATGCTGGAAGGGTTCTATCTACAACTTTACCCCAACACACCACTACCTGGGACTCCCATGTTCAAATACATGAGCCTATGGGAGACACTTCACATCGAACGGTCTCTCTCTCTCTCTCTCTCTCTCTCTCTCTCTCTCTCTCTCTCACACACACACACACACACACACACACACACACACACACACACACAGGCTTGCTCTATAGCCCAGGATGCCCTGGAGCTCACTATGTAGCTCAGGCTGGACTTTTACTTTTGATACTCTATTCTTCACCCTTCTGAGTGCTGAGATTCCAGGTGGATCTCACCACATCTGGCCTGCTTTGGCCTCAGTGAATAGTTATTACTGACAAATCGAGGAGGCCTTTGTTATTCTTCTTAAAACACAGGACACACAGGACAAACTTAGACACACACGGCGGAACAAACACAGACACGGCACGGCGGCTCCCACGTGGGTCCACTTTAATGGGGGAGGGGAACACAGAAGGGCGGGGACAAGGAAAGGCAAAGGAGAGAGCGAGCCTTGTGTGGCCCTGCCTTTTTAATGGGGAGCGCAAGGGTGTCTGGGAAGGATGTCTCATACCACCTGCGCACAGGTATCCATAGTCCAGGAGGCGTCTGGGAGTTGTAGTTTCCAAAGGAACAACAGCCTTGGTACTGCAGAGGACTGGGCAGTGAGAAGAGGCCCTTTTCAGCTTCCTGACAGGAAAAGACTTTCTGCCCTAAAGTAACCTGTCTCCAGAATATGACAGGCTGGCCCTGGACAGATGAGCAATCACACACAGGGAACATAATTGTTAGTTTTGTCAACTTGACAGGGTCGATAATCACTATAGAAACAGACCTCTGGCTACATCTCTGAGGAAGTTGTCTGACTGGGTTAACTGAGGGAGGAAGGCCCACCCCTAACTGTGAGTGGCACCATCCCATGGGATGGGGTCCTGGAGAGAATATAAAGGAGAAAGCAAGCCCCAGCATCCATCTCTCTCTGCTTCCTGACTGCAGATGCCACGTGACCAGCTGCCTTAAATACCAGCTGCCAACCATCCCATGAGGGACTGTATCCTTTCAAACTGAGAGCCACGGCAAGCCCTCAGATCCTTAAACTGCTTTAATCGGGCATGTTGTCACAGCAGCAAGGAGAGAAGCTAATACAGGGTGGGTAGTTAGATGATATTTTGATCTTGTGGCAATAGGAACCCTTGATAATTTATTAAGGACAGTGGTAACAAGAGTCTGGATGGCAGCCTTCTGAGTTCAGAAAACACCTGTAGTATCCACATTTCCTCTCTGGCTTCTTCTTCTACTCCTTGGCCTTCTCTGCTTGAGAAATGAGCATTAGGAGCCACTGTCAACTGAAAGCAGAGGCGTCAAGCTGAGAGTGCTGTGTGCAAGACCCATCAATTGGCCTTTTCAGGGGCAAGAGTAAGAGAATCTGCTGATGCTGAATGCTTAGATTGATTCCCCCTCCTCCTTCCAGACCCATACCAACCCTGGAATAGGAACTTTAAGTAATTGCATCTGTTTTTATCTCTCAAGTATGAGTTCTAAAGATTTTAGCTATTAAAGTTTTTTATTACATATATGTCAGGGGCTGTGTTCACATGAGTGCAGTGCCTCCAGGGGCCAGAAGAGGGCATCAGATCCCATGGAGTTGGTTGTCGTGAACTGATTGGTGATTGATGTGGGTGCTAGGAACTGAACTCATGAATTCTAGAAGGACAGCAATGTGCTCTTAACCACTGAACCCCCTCTCTAGCCCCTTAGATACGAGTTGCAAAAGACAGAGATATTGACATCTGTTTGTCATCACAACTTGCAAATTCTCAATACATTTTACTGTGATTTTATCCTTCCCACATGCCTTCTTTTCCCCTTCCCCCTTCCTGCTCTTTCTTTCACTTTTAATTAAGAGTACACAAATGTGTGTGTGTGTGTGTGTAGGCAGGTGCATATATGTCCACATATTAATGCATGTGTAAGTGGCACACAGATTAACCCTTGCTGTAGTTCCTCAGGTATTGTCCACTATGGTTTTGAGGCAGTACCCTCATTGACCTGGTACTTGTTGAAAAGGCCAGATTGGCAGCCAACAAGCCCCAGGGAACCTTTTCTCTCTTCCCCAGTGCGGAATTACAAGAACAAATTACTATGCGTGCTGATTTCTGTTTGTTTTGCTGAGATGATACTTGACTATATATATTTGGCTGGTCTGGAACTTAACTATGTAGACCAGTCTGACTCAAACTTACAGAGATTCATCTTCCTCTACCTATGAGTGCTGGGTTTAAAGGTGGGCACCATCATGCCCAGGTATGCCTAGGTTTGTATTTAAAATAATAGGGTCTAAAGGGATGGTTCCATGGATAAGGGAGTTTGGTACTCTGGCACAGGACCTGAGCTTGGTTCCCAGCGTCTACATTGGATGACTCACAACCACCTGCATCAACCGGTTCCAGGGATCCTGATGCTTCTGGCTGTTGCAAGCACCTGTAGTCACATGCTCATACCCACACACCAATGCATGCACACACATACAGGGGTTTATCTTAAATGTTTAACAATTTTTATTTTATATATGTGAATGTTTTGCCTGCAGATATGTCTGTGCACTGTATACATACAACACCACAGAGGCTGGGGACAGTTTTGGATCCCCTAGAACTAGAGTTACGGGTGGTTGTGAGCTGCCACGTGGGTGCTGCGAATTGAAACCTCTGTAAGAGCAGCAAGTTGTCTTAATCGCTGAACCATCTCTCCAGTCCCTTAAACATTTTATCAGTTAACATCTCTCTCTCTCTCTCTCTCTCTCTCTCTCTCTCTCTCTCTCTCTCTCTC
>NC_022010.1:26704662-26705462 GCF_000317375.1 Microtus ochrogaster | reverse complement strand
CTCCCTCCCTCCCTGTCTGTCTGTCTGTCTGTCTGTCTGTCTCTCTCTCTCTCTGTGTGTGTGTGTTTTGTACATGTCTTTTTTAGCTTTCTTTGTTGTTGTTCAAAACAGGGTTTCTCTGTGTAGCCCAGCCTGCCCCTGGAACTTGCTCTGTAGACCAAGCTATCTTCATCTGCCTCTGCCTCCCAAGTACTGGGACTAATGGCGTGCACCACCACTGCCCGGCTTTAATTTCTAGAAGAAATTGCGCAAAGCTCCCCCACAGGAGAAGTGATTAAATACACTTGTCAAATGGCATTGAAGTGGTGTTACAGAATGAAAAATTTCCCGTCGGCCCTTAACTCAGATCTAGAAAACTTACATGATCAATGAAAAAGCAGTTTTCAAACGAGGAGAGGAGAAGCCAGCGGATTGGGAGCTGGTGACTTGGAGCCCAGATCAGAACGGGAGGCTGGCCCTGAGCAGGCTCTGGGCACCTGGCTACCTCAGCAGGCTCCAACAGCCCTGGCCCCAGCCAGCTGTCATTTAGTTCAAGAAAGGTGCATGGCGTATAAACTGGGGACAACGTGTGCCTGCACAGTCTTAGCAGAGTGGCCTGGTCTTATGGGGCTCACTTTGTAAAACAGGAATTTTTTCAAGTATAGCGGGAAACGTAGCAGGTGAACGAAGTGGGCTTAGAAATCACAGTAGATGGCAAGATGACCGCCAGTTTCCACGCTGCTGCGTCTGCCTTTTCTACCTCTCCTCTCCCTTCCCCCCCTCTCTTCCCTCCCCTCTCCTCCCCTCCCTTTCCTGCTCCC
>NC_022010.1:26674410-26704417 GCF_000317375.1 Microtus ochrogaster | reverse complement strand
GTGTGCATACTTTCCTTTTTCTTTTTGTTCTTTTGGTCACTTTCCTCCCCTTCTTTCCCTCCCCTCTCCTCCCTCCTCCCCTCCCCTTCCCTCCCCTCTTCTCCCCTCCCCTTCCCTCCCCTCTCCTCTCCTCTTCCCTCCCCTCCCCTCTCCCTCTTCCTCTCCTCTTTCTTCTCTTTGTTCCCTTCTCTTTCCATCTCTCATCCTCCTTCCCTTCCTCCCTCCCTCCCTTTTATTGTTTCTCTTCCATGGCCTTTGAAACTTGGTCTCCCCGCTGACCTAGCACTAACAATATGTCTGGCCTCAAACTCACGGCTTACCTCCTGCCTCAGCCTTCTGAATGCTGGGATTACAGATCTATGTCACCATGCCCAGCTTCATGTTGTCCCTTTTCTAGGCCCCAGAGTTAAGCACAGCCATAATGAAGACATTTGCGACGTAACACGCAGATTCAAAGGCACAGGATTTGACAGCTTGGGCATTTCTCAGAAGTACTATTTATGAGATTAAGGGATCAATTGGAGAAAAGAAAACGGGTCTGTGTGTGTGTATGTGTGTGTGTGTGTGTGTGTGTGTGTGTGTGTGTGTGCTCAGTGTGGGGAGGAAGAAGGGGACAGTGAAAGGGATTTACAGTCCAACACCTCCTGCCACAGCCACCTCTGAGGCCAAGATGGGGTGACAGTAAGAAACCGATATGCTATGTCTCTGACTATGCCATGCACAGGTTTTTGGTGGAAGACCACATGCTCTCTTTGAGCTGAATGCTTGGAGCTTGCTGCTCTACTGTTATTGGGCAAAATGGCTTCACTGGGATATTCCCACACTCCCAAAGGACTTGGGATCAAAGATTCACCTAACTTTCCTTTTTTACAACAAAGCACCTGATTAAAAGCAATGTTGGCTCATGGTTTGAGAAGGGGTATAGTCCATTATGGTAGAAAAGGGATGGCTGCAGGATTGTGAGTGGTCTGGGCATATTGTATCCACAGTCTAGAAGCAGAGTGTTGATGGGAGGTCTGTACCAGAAGAGTGGCTGGGCTAGCTGGGTGTGGTGGCGTGCGCCTTAAATCCCAGCCTTTGGGAGGCTGAGGCAGGAGGGTCTGAGTTCAAGGCCAGCCTGGTCTACACAGAGAAGCTCAGTCAGGAGGGGGGGAATCACAGGGCTGGGGAGATAGCTAATGCAGTACAGGGTTCCCCAAAAGCCATGCAAAACTTGTTGTGGTAACACACGTCTGTAATCCCAGCACTCTATAGTAAGCCGGGAAGAAGAGGCAAAAGAGTTCCCACAAGTTCACACGCCAGGTATTCTGGCATATGAACAGCAAGAGGCACTGCCTCAAGCATGGTAGAAGGTCAGGTCTAACACTCAGATTGTCCTCTGACCTCTGCACAGTCAGACACACCAGTGAGAACAAAAGCTCTCAAAGCCTGTCCCCAGTGGCTCATATCCTTTGGCAAGGTCTTAGTTCCTGAGGTTTAAGAACCTTCTGCGGACCAAGTGTTCAAACCAATGACCCTCTGGGGGACATTTCCCATTCAAATCCACTTCAGCCGATCTTTCTGTTCTCTCCCCCCTTTTCCGGCTTCACCAATTCCTCTTTTCTCCCTTGACCTCCAGCCGCTTGCAACCTGTGTCATTGGGCAGAACCACAGGATAACCTGGCTGCTGACCCCAGGCTTTGGGAGGAAGTTGATGATCTAGTGCTTATGAGAATGGCCATCCCGGCTCCTGGACCCTGGAACCAAAGACCACTGCTCAGATTTAAAGCCTGGGTGCTGATGCCCATAGGGGATTCACCTCCCAGGGGACCAAGCCCAGCATTCACCACCACACGGCAACCCTGCCCCATGCTTCACGGTACTGAAGTTCCAGGACACCAGCTGTTCTTCCCCACACGGATGCTGCCTCAGGAGGTTTTATACAGTAGTCTAGTGAAGCTTGCATGGTCTCTGGCCTGCCAACTGTCTTCTCCCCTTCTCCATCACTCCCTAAACCCAAAGTTCTCAAGCTGTTTGCCCTTCAGTTACCCCGAGACAAGGGTACTTAAGGTGACAGCTGAGGATAAACATTTTCCATGAATCTACAGTCAGAGCCCAGTTCTCAAAGAACACACTAGGAATATGGTAACTGATACCTGTGTTTACCTCTATATCCATCTCTCTCTCCCTTTCCTTCTCCCTCTCCCTCTCTCTGTCTCTCTACATTAACGAAGATGGTCCTTCCTGGTTTCTTCCTATAAAAGAGTCATGACACAGGGCCCACCATTACCACAACAAGGCATCTTGTGGGATTCAGCTTCTTTATGAAGGCCTGGTAGGCGCTGTGTGCACCAAGGACGGTGGAAGTTGCTGGAGGCAATAGAAGGGGAAGGTGAGGTGGCCAGGCCAGGTCTGCAGTGCCAGAACAACTTGACCTCGTAACCTGAGGTCAGCAAAGGAGGTGGGGGTGAGCCAGGGTTAAAAGTCAAGTTCTATGCAGGTTTGAATAGATGTTGGAGGAGTAGGCAGGCTTTGTCTCAAACCTAGCTGTGAGAATGTTTGTTTGTTTATCTTTAGTAAGACCAAACCCAGACGTGACTAGCTTCAGTTGTCAACTTGACACTGGGAAGACAGTCTTGGTAGGGATTGTCTATACTGCATTGCATGGTGGGAAGGTCTGTGAGGATTGTCTTAATTGATGTGGGAAGACCCAGCCCACTGTGGGCAGCATCATTCCCTAGGCAGGGGGTCCTGAACTATATAACAGCGGAGAAACTGTGTTTAGCACAAGTTAACACACCTATGTTCCTTTCTCTCTGATTTTGACTGGACATAAAGGTGACTAGCTGCTGCAGATTCCTGCTTTGATTGCCCTGCAATGACAGATTGTAACCTGGAATTGTGAGCCACTTATGCATTTCCTCCCGAATGTACTTTTTGTCAGAGGATGTTAACCCTGGTCTACAGAGCAAGGCTTTGTCTTAAACCAAACTTAACTGCCTCTAAGCCAAAGAAACACTCTATGTCTCAGAAATTCTCCTGTGGTCACTGGGTATGGGAAGAATGAAGCCTAAGTGTTGGGGATATGTAGTTTGAGGGTAGAGTGCTTGAGTTGAATGTGATCCACAATTGCAAAATAATAAAAAAAGCAAACACCAACATGAAAACGAAAAGGCAGGTGAGGCTGACGTATGCATTGTGGGATTGCTAACACATTTATTTCACAAGGAGGGGAGATGAGGAATGATCCCCAATAGAGATACCACCAAATGAGACACTGGATCCCATACTGGGCACCTATAGGATTTGGCTCTGGGCAGGAGTTGGCCAAGGGCAGTAGTGGATGGGGGTGGGGATTCAGAGAAGGGGTACCCTAGCAGGCAAGACCCAGCCACGTCCTCTGGGCCAGTGATCCAGGGACATGGGACCACCCACCCCGTACATCTAGGCATCCTCGTCCCCATCCAGTCAGCAATGAAGCCACAAGCCCAAGACCACACTGCTACTTCTGCGCTAGCACACTCACGCACTCAGGCACACCAACACGGCACCCAGTCACACGCATCGCCCAGGCAGGCACGCACTCTCGCTTTCCCGCGCATGCCGACACATCCATATATTAACTCTGATTTATAAGTGCACCCTAACCAGAGGGCAATCGGAAAGCAGCCATCACCCTTACAAGAGGAAACTGCTGCTTCTGTCCCCCATCAGCCAGCAGAGCGTGGGGTGATATGAGCTGAGGGCTAAGCATCGCGGAGGGTCCTGTGCCCTTTGCTAGGCTGACTCTTCAGCCCTTCTGTCCTGCACGGAGGACCCTTGCTGCTCCCTGAAACCAGGACACCTTGGCCTTGGCTGTACTGACTAGGTACTGGGAACATCTTGCATGCTTAGTCGATTTGGCTCCCTCTAGACGCAGGCAGGTGCTGTTCATATTTGGGACTCCAGGTGATGGAGACAAGGAGCCTCAAGAGGAACCCAGAGGAGTCCAGAACGCTTGTCCCAAATCCACCTTGCTGGGATGGTCTGGGTGGTGGCTGCCTTGGCATACAGCCAGGTATCTGGGCCAAAGTGTCCTCAGCAGAAATGAAGTCTCAGGGCCTCATTGCCTCCTCCTTCTTCAAGAGGGAGCTAGGATGTGGTTAAAGCCCCAATGCCCACCCCTCATTTCTTGGAGGGCTAGGGTGAGTTTCACAAGCAGCTGCAGCAAAGAATGAGATGAGGGAGAAGGAGAGGGAGAGGGAGAGGGAGAGGGAGAGAGAGAGAGACCCTGCCAGACCCAGCTGCTGGCGCTGGGTGGGAGATGATACGGCAGAGAGAGAAGAGCAGTCTCGCCCCTTGGTATGCAGCAGATGCAGCTCCTGGTCTCCCAGACAAGAGTGAAGGGAGATCTTTGAAGTGTACAGGCTGAATGCCTGAGAGGGACTTAGCATCTTTATCCAGGGCTGTCCTGAAGGAGCCCTGGGAGGCCCGCTGAGCACTCTCTGGGCGCCTGCTGTCTCTCCACCATGTGGCTGGTTCTGAGGACCGCCAGGCCCCGTCCTGGCTCTGGGCTCCATATGCCCTCGTCCCTTCCATCTACTTGATGGAGTTCTTGATTGTCCACCTCTGTCCCGTACAGCTTCGGAGGATGAGGTCAATGCCGGCCAAGCCCCGGTTCTCCACCTCCAGGCAGCGCCCGGTGCCCTTATTCATTATGGCTCCATTCTGGGAGGAAAGAAAAGAAAGAAACAAGGGGGGAGAGAGAGTCAGACAGAGCTTTTACCATCATAGCACCTGTATTTGGGACTTCTTGTCAGGGAACAAATCCCACCCACATTCTCCCACAGTAGAAGGGAACATGGGAGCCACTGTGTTCGAGTGGCTGAACCAGGTGGGGGAAACTGGTAGTGACTGAGGCAGGATAGAGATTTCCTGAGGTCAGGATGGGGAGAGAGCTTGCCACGCCTGATGACTGGAAGTCCATCTTGGAAGAGAAGAGCTAACCCCTTCAGATTGTTTTCTGGCAGCTGTGTGTGTGTGTGTGTGTGTGTGTGTGTGTGTGTACCTGTGTGTATGTACGTGCACATGTTTGCCATGCAGGCATGCAGACCTGAGTTTGATTTTCAAAACCTACATTAAAAAGCTATGCATAGCGATGTGTATCTGTAATCTCAGTTCTGGGGAGGCTGAAGCAGGAAGATCCCTGGAGCTCACTGGCTAGCAAGGCTCGCCTACTTGGCAAGTTCCAAGCAGGTAAGAGCGCTGTCTCAAAAACAAATACAAAACAAAACCCACTAGGGTCTGGGTTGGAGGGGCTGGAGAAAAGGCTCTTAACAGCACTTGCTGCTCTTCCAGAGGATCCAAGTTCAGTTCCCAGCCCACCCTATGGGCAGCTCCCACCATGTGTAGTAACTTCTGCTCCAAAGGATCTGGCGCCTTCTTGTGGCCTCTATGAACAGGGCACTCATGTGCACTCACACATAATTGAAAATAAAATAAAATCTTGAAAATATCTAGGTAGTAGGTAGCTGAAGGTTCCCCTCTGACCTCCATAAGTATGTATATGTATGCATACCTGCATACATAGGAGTGTGTACATACACAGAAATTTCCAAAGCTATCTGAGAGCTGACTCTCTCAACCCTGCTCGAGAGTGCATAGCAGCATTCAGGAATCCTCTCTATGGGTTTACCCAAAGCAGCCCCAACACTGGCAATGGAATCAGACAGGCTACTTCTCACAGAAACCCTTCCTCCAGTGGTCCTGGAATCAAGTCTGTGAGCTTGGCCCAGGACTGGCAGAGCTGACTCCCCAGTGGCATGATGTGGGGAGCCTTGGGGACATAGCACCATTAACCCCTCCCCTGTGCTTGGTAGGATCTTGCTCCTCCCTCAGCCCCGCCCCCGGAGAGCTCACCTGAATGAAGTTCCACCGCTTGTACAAGCTGCTCTTGACCTTGTCACAGTCCAGGAGCTGTGGCAGCCGGCTCTTGGAGTTGTCCACCAGGCAGCGGGTGTCAGGCAGGAGCGTGGTGGTCCCCAGAGCACCCAAGTGCAGGAAGCCTTCCTTGGTGTAGCGGGCGAGCTGTGGAGGAGGGAGAGTAGCAAGAGAGAGGGAAAGGGTGAGGCCCTAAGAGGCACCATAGCTCAGGTCCCCAGCTTTACCTCAACTCTCTGTCCGTTCCACAGTCGCTCCCGAATGCCTAACACACAGGACAGCCTGCTCTAGGAGAACCATGAGCTAGCTGCGCCCGGACATTGACACACCACATCACAACTCCTCCCTCCCTGGCCCTATAGCTCAGCAGAAGTGACTGTTTAGACTTCTGGAAAACCCCTGAACCTTCTACAGAGCCTGGGAGTTTCTGCTTAGGAATCAGCCAAGAAGATAGTAGGAGACGGTGGGTAATATCGAACGGCAAGTTGACAGGATCTAGAATCATCCAGAACCCAAACCTCTGCGCATGCCCGCAAAGGTTTCTCTGGGAGTGAACTGAGGTGGGGAGGCCCACCTTAAATGTGAGTGGCACCGTTCTCAGATCGGGATCCTGAGCTGAAGAAAAAGGAGAAAGTGAGCCGAGCCCAGCCATCCATCTTCCTCTGCTTCCTGACTCCGGATTCCGTGTGACCCGTTGTTATCACACCATTGCCAGCATGACTGTCCCTTAGGCTGGGGGCCCCCAATTAGCCCTTTCTTCCTTATGTTTTGTGGTCAGGTGTTTTTGTCACAGCAGTGAGCGAAGGGACCAGAGACGAGGGCTGTGCGCAGAAGCGGGAGCGACTCTTCTCAGGTGCCGAGATTTCCAAGAGGGGTTCTCATCTCTCGGTGAATGCTACTCAGAAACCCTTGGCTCTGATCCCCAACGGGAGCCTTGCCGCTCCCCTCGCACAGGCAATAGCGAGCTTATTAAGTGTCCTTGAGAGAGATGCTATGAATGTGTGCTCTACACGCAAATTAGTTCCAAATCAGAGTAATTGTTCGCGGCAAAGTCGTGGGAAACTCAGAAGCCCTCCCCTCCCCTCCCCAAACAACATTGCCCCGAGTAGGTTTCAATTCACCCAAATGCAAATTGATGAATGACAGCAGGCCGCCTTTATGTTCCAGGGAAAGATATACACAGCTGCTTATTGAAATTATGAATCAATCTATTATCCAGCAGGCAAATGAGCAGCGCTAAGAACATTAATTAACTGAGCATATCTGTGACCCAGATGTTTAAAGAGCAGCGCTTAATGCAGCTCGGAGTGAGAGGTTCCCTTCGGAGGACTGCTAGGGTATGACAGACAGACCCACTGTACTGAAACCAGTGAAAATCAGATACTAGCCCAAGCCATGCTGGCCCCAGAGAGGGCAGGCAAGGGGGCTGTGTTCTAGTTTCCTTTCTGCTGCTGCGGGAAAAAAAATCTGACCAAAAGCCACTTAAGGAGCCGGGCTGTGGTGGTACATCCTCTTTAATCAGGAGGCAGAGGCAGGTGGATCGCAGTGAGTTCGAGGCCAGCCTGGTCTATAAAGCAAGTTCCAGGACAGTCAAGACGTTACACAGAGAAATTCTGTCTTGAAAAAACAAAACCAAAAAAGAAAGAAGAGGGGGAAAACAACACGGGGAAGACAGAGTTTATTTCATCTTATACTTCCAGGTTATAGTTCATCCCTGAGGGGAGTAAGGCAAAAACTCAAGCAAGAACTTGAAGCAGAAACCACGGAAGAATGCTGCTTTCTGGACGGCTCATAGGTTTGTGCTCAGTTCAGGACCACCTGCCCAGGGAATGGAGCCGCCCACAGTGGGCTGGGCCCTCCTGCATCCATTAGCAGTCTCTCACAGACACACCCACAAGCCAATGAAATATGTGCAACCCCCCCCCCCCCCAAATGAGACTCAGTTTTCAGGCGACTCTAGGCTGTGCCAAGCAGACAGTTAAGTTCAGATGATCTCTTGGTAGGATTTTCACATCTATATACAGAGGTTCTGCTGGGTTCGTGGGCTTTCATGGCCTGAAAGATGGTAGATGTTACGGATTTGAGTGAAATGGACTCAGGGGTTCATGTTTTGGTCCCCCATTCGTGACGCCATTTTCGGAGCTTGTCAAACATTTAGGGGGTAGGGGCATTGCCAGAGGAAGGGAGTAGGTCACCAGGGGACATCTTTGCAGATCTGTTATCCTTGACTGCTTGCTACCTCACGCTGGGTCATGGTCAGTCATGATGTAGACGGTCTCCACATGTACCATCTGCCAGGATGTGAGTTGCCCCACCACGCTTCTCCCTTGGTGATGCCCTAAGGCCCTCTGAAACCATGAGTTAAAACGAATCTGTCTACTACCGCGTTTGTGGCTGGTATTTTTGTAGCAGAGATGAGAAAAGGAAGCGATGTCATAAGACCCACTTTTTGTCTACTTTTCTGTTGCAAGGTAGGAGAGTAGAGGACCCAGGACCCGCTGTCAAAGTCTGCTTTGTCTCAGGCCTAGGTTGGGCGCTATCTTGGTGTAGACTGCCTACTGCTGTGGCTTCTAACCCACATTCCTCATGCTGTGGTTCCCCGCCTTGAAGACATCACTTCAGGTATTTCCGTGCGTGGACAGAATACTCCTTGGCTTTCCTCCAGAATGTTCCGGCTTCACGTTCCCAAGCCAAGCCCCCTGTGTGGTTCTCTCTCTTCCTCCGTGAATCCTCTCATTGTTCCAGCCACAACTCTTCGGGTGCGTGGGGATCCGGGCACCCTGGTCCCTCCTTCTCAGATGTGATTAAGCCGCAGTCTTTTGCCTTCACTTACCACTCAATGGCATTTGGGTTGTTTCCTCTCTGGGCATTATGACTCTCACTGGCATGGAATGTCATTGTGTGTGCGTGTGTGTGTGTGTGTGTGGTCTTTACATGTTGTGTACTAATTCTCTCTAAACTGAAAACATCCCTTCCTCCCAAGGAAGCATCTTAAAACTCAGGAAGGAAACAAAATGGAAATTCCAGGAAGCTCCCGAAACTCAGGAGACTCCAAAGCGGGACGGGGAGATGATAAGAACAGTAACAGACGATGGAGAAGAAGGCCTGTAACCAGCTGAGCTGCCTGTTTGTTGGACACGGTGACTTCATGAGCCATCACACAAACTGGTGGGTGGGTGTCTTGCTGGCAGTACCCACTCATCGGCAACTCTGCAGTCACCCCCAAAGGTTCACTGGCTCACCGAGAGTTTCTTTGGTTTCTTGTCACCCCTATCTGGGGTGAGTAGAGTCTGCTCACGTCTCCCCAGTAAGACACAGGCCACAGATGTTCCCTTTTCTCAGGTGTATAGCAATAGTTGGAATTGCTCATTTGAGGTCATATGGCAACTCTGTGGAATCTCAATCACTGTCTAATTGTCTCCCAAAGCAACGGCACCACTTTACACTCCCATTTAACAAACTGGGGTACACATTTCCCACATACGGACCCCATCTTGTGACTGCCTGCTTTGATTTTTATTTTAGCCATCCTAGAGAGCGAGAACTGGCCGTTGTGGTTTTTATTTGCATTTCTCTGCTAATTTACAGTGTTAAACATCATATTGGCTGTTTCATATATTCTTCAGGAAAATGCCCACTGAGGACCTCTGTCTGCTTTAAAAACGAGTTGTCTGAGTTGTGCTTCTTTGTGTGCATGTGTGTGTGCATGTGTATGTGCATGTGTATGTGCATGTGTATGTGCATGTGTGCATGGAGGAGCGGAGGTCAAAGGACAAACAGGTTTTCTACTCCAACACGTGGGTCCTGGGATTGAATACAATTAGCCAGACTTGGAAGCACGCGTCTTCCCTCGCAGAGCCATCCCGCAGGCCTTTCCTTTGCTTTCCTTTTTCTCTTCCTCCTTCCTCCCCCTCTCCCCTCCTGTCTTCTTTCCCTTTCTTCCATGAGATGCATGGAATTCCTCACATCTGGACACTCGAGCTTTTTCAGATGACGGAACACTGAACACTTCCCTCCGTCCTGTGAGTTTCTCACTGTATTGACAGTGTCCTTTGAAGCAGGGTGTCTTTAATTTTGGTAATAATGTTTGTTCTCTCTGTTTGTTTGCACTTTTGATGTATCTAAGAAACCATCGACAACGCCAAGGTCAGGAGCATTTATCCCTCCCTGTGTTTCCTATGGCTTTCATCATTTTTGCTCTTATATGTAGTTAGGCCTTTGATCCATTTTGAGCTCTTTTTCCAGATGATCTAAGGGAAGCGTGCAAATCCGCTCTTTCTCATGTGTGTGTCTAGTTGTCTCGGTGCCATTTGTTGAAAAGACTCTCATGTCACCCTTGTCACAAGTCAGTTGCCTGTGAATGTAAGGATTTACTTAGGGGCTTTCAATGCCATTCCATTGATCTCTGGGTCTTTCTTCCATTATAGCCACCTCTGTGTGTGTGCGTGTGTGTTCATACGTGTGTGTTATGTGCGTATGCATGAATGTTTTTGCATTTATAGGGTGTGTTTGAAGGTATGTTTACACATGTGGGGGGACTGATGTTGACATTAGGCATCTGTCTTGATTGCATTTTGTTTTAATCATTGAGGCAGGGTCTGTCAGTCAAAACGGATGTGGCTACTCTCGCGAGCTTGCCTGCTTTGAGGATCTGCTTGTCTCTGCCTTCTGAGGCTGGAGTTACAAATGGATCACCATGTCGACTTGGCATTTTTCTGCGGTTCTGGGAGCCTGACCTCCTGCCTCCACATTTGTACAGAAAGCCCTCTCACCTCTGGCCCACTTCTCTGGCCCTCACAGCGTGGATCGCCACAGCTCTGGAGTGACTTCAGAACTGGAGTGCATGTTTTAAATTTAATTCCTTGCAATCAACACTGTTTTGTCTATGCTGCACCTCCTATGTTTTCAAATCAATTTTAGAATTGCATTTTCAATTTCTGGGGAAAAATAAGGTAGGTAGAATTCTGGCAGGATTGCATTGCACCTGGGCACCGTCTTGGAGGAGGGGAGCCACTTTAATAGTGTTTGTCCCTCTACTTCATGCTCCCAGATCTTTCCCCCTGGGGCTGTAATGCCGTTCTATGATGTTTTATATTTTTTCAGTGGATAAGTCTTGTGTGTCATTGGTTGGATTTATTCTCAAGCATTTTGTCTTTTTTTTTTTTAATGCTGCGGCAGCTAGTATTATTCTTGTTTATGTATTTATTAATTTAGCATTGTATTTAATCTTGGGTGGACAGGTGTGACTGGAAGAAGTCAGAGGACAGCGTGCAGGGATCAGTTCTCTCCTTCCACCATGTGGGTCATGGGGATGGAACCCAGGTTGTTGGGTTTGGTGTGACCACCGTCACCTGCTGAACCATCTCGGTAGCCCTTGCTCTTTGTTGCTGTTCTTTTGCTACATTCCACTGCCAGAATTTTTACCATTCGTGCACAGCTGCTGTCTAGACAGCTTCTCTGAGCACAGTCAGGCCTCTGGGATTTCATGGCCACACCGAACAATGGGTTCTGCATGTTTCCTTAAGGACTGCTTTCTGAAGGCCATGGTCAGGCCCACTGAGCAGATCCACACAGCCTCCCATCCCAAATATGCCCGGGTCTCCATCAGCTTCATCGTCATCCCATGACTCTGTTAGATGGCATCTCTTCCATACCTGCAGGGGACACCATTGCCCTGCAGTCTCCTGCCCCACAGCCTGGGCCTTGGGTACCTCTGTTTCCATTTGTTTTAGACAGTCTCTCCCAGTTCGTCGAAATCTGCCTCACTCACCTTCTCCCAGTCTCTCTGCTCTCGACCCCCTGGCCCCACTATGCAGACCGTGAGCCGTTCTCGACCAGTTCATGTTTCTACTCTAGCCACAGGTATAACCATATTGTCTCCGTGTGCATGTGTTCATGCGGGTGCACGCATTTGTGTGCAGGTGCACATGTGTGCACGTACGTGTGGAGGTCAGAGGTCAGCCTGGGGTGTCATCCCTCAGGTGCCATGCACCTTACTTTTCGAGATTGGATTCTCACTTTTCCAGAACTCATGGAATAGGCAAGAATGACTGGCCAATGAATACCACGGCTTTCCCTGCATCCATCTCGCCAATGCTGAAATTAAAACCATGAACCACCACACCTGGCCCTTTGGTGTGGGTGCTGGGGATTGAACTCAGGTGCTCGTCCTTGTGTGCCAAGCACTTCAGTGATGAGGTCATCTCCCCAGCCCTGGTAGTTTTTAGGCTAACAACATCCCTCCCATTTTTTAATACCATGAGGACCAAGAAAAGTATGTACAAAGAGCCAATGCTGGCTAAATACCTTTGAATGGGGTAGGATCACTCTAGATTTGCCTGCTGGGCCCAGGAGAAGAAATTATCCACATTATCCACAACCCTAATGCATGAGGAAAACCAAAACCTCCACCATCAAATACAATTAATTCTCATTTAGAGGGGAAAAGCATTTTCTAGTTGAGATGATCTAAGAGAGACTCACAACTATTAACCCAGATTTAGCAGCCTTGAGGGAGAGCTGAAATATTCAGGTTACAGCCAGATAAACAAAAATCTGACAATAATTGCAAAATGGCTCTGGAACGCATTGAAAAATCCATTAAATGGCCAATAAAAACATGGCTCGCAAAGCCTTGGCCATTAAGGAGCTCTCCCGTCACTTTAAAATCAGGCACAGTCAGCATGGAGAGCCAGGCTCAGCGAAGAATGAAGACTGTGTACCTTCTGTTCAGGAGATGGGGGTGTGTCCTGTTGATTCCAACCTGCTCCTTCAGCCACTGTGTGAGCTTAGTGCTCACCTGAGATGTGATAAGAATGGTTTCTTACGACTGTGACTGTCTATCCTGAGTACAGAAATGGTTTTCTCCAGCACCGGTCTTTTTCTAACGTTTTATTTTTAAGTAATGTGCATGTATATGTGCACAGAAGTGCAGTGCCCACAGAGGCCAAGAGGGGGCGTCAGATCCCCTGGAGCCTGAGTGATAAGCAACTGTGTACTGCCCAATATGGATGCTAGGAATTGAGACTGAGTCCTCTGCAAGAGCAGCAAGGACTCTTGTGAATGTTGAGATGTCCCTCCAGAACCTCTCCTGAACTGCTCTGAAGTGGAAGTGGCAGGCTAGCAGTGGACAGGAACCTTCTACACTGGGCACTATTTACATTCGGGTTCAGCATAAAAATAATAATGCATACCATTGGAGAACGGGAGCCTTGCTTCTATTTCACTAAACACTTTGATTATTTTTTAACTATTTATTTGTTTATTATGTATACATAATATTCTGTCTGTGTGTATGCCTGCAGGCCAGAAAAGGGCACCAGATCTCATTACAGATGGTTGTGAGCCACCATGTGGTTGCTGGGAATTGAACTCAGGACCGTTGGAAGAGCAGGCAATGCTCTTAACCACTGAGCCATCTCTCCAGCCCAACACTTTGATTATTTCGTCATTTAGTTATTGTCTTCATAGATGACAGTGTGGCCTCACATGTTTGGTGTTTCCTAGCTCTGGAACATTCCCAGCTGCACGTGGACACTCTGAGTTTCTTGCTCTGGCCTAAAGTCCCCTGTGCAAGAGCTGATGTCCCATGTGCCTCACCAGCCCTGCAGGACAGCAGATTCCAATGACTCCCTCCCACTGGGCACTTATAGGCTGCATGTGTGGGCTGGCTGTGCATCAGGTCCCTCTGCCCCTGTTCTGATCCTACCAGATCTCTCTCTACTGCTATGGATGTCTCTGGTTTTCATTTTTCATGTGCATGTATGTACGCATGTTTAAGGGCACATCTGTGTGTGCATGCATGTAGAGGCCAGGGAGTAATGCCGGGAGTCTTCCTCAATTGCCCTCTACTTCATACTGAGCAGGGTCTCTAACAAACCTAGAGTTCACTGATTGGGCCAGTTGAGCTATCCACCTTGTCCCGGGGCACCTATGTCTCTGTGTGCTGAATGCTCGGATTACAGGTAGCAGCCAAGTTCCTCTTCTGATGGCCTCCTCTGGTGGGAGCCCATTGGCTGAAATGACCAGCACCAACCTTTTTAGGACCCATCACGATTTGCTGCGGACTCAAACCCTCTCCATTTCAAATGAACAAAGTCTTTGGAAATTATCCTCGCACAGACACGGGCTTGGTGACACAGGCCTGGGATCCTACAACTCAGGAATCGGAGGCAGGTTCAAGTTCGAGATGAGACAAGGCTATAATGAGTGATTTCACAGCTAGCTTTAGTGAAGCCTTATTTCAAATGAAAAGGGAAGATGGAGATTGGAGGTGTGTCTCTGCGGTTATGGTACTTGCCTAGAATCCCCCATGAGCCATTGGGGTTGGGACTCAGTGGTCATGGCACCACTTTAGAGTCAAAGGCAAGAGGGGTCACCTGAAATCTGAGGCTGCATTGAAAGACCCCGTCTCAAACAAAACAAAACAAAAATTGAAACCAAAAAAGTCAGTCAAGCAATAGCAACAACCAAAAAGATGAGTGGCGATTTTCCTTATTTGGCTCTTCATCCTGAGGTTTATAAGAAAATAAACGAAGCAATCCAGGGGGAACAAGCTGGTAAGCAGCGCCCCTCCATGGCCTCTGTATCAGCTCCTGCCTCCTGGTTTCTGCCTTGAGTACATTTTAGGACTGGGGACATGGCTCAGTTGGTGAAGTTCTTCTTTTGTGGGCATGAGGACCTGAATTCCATCCCCAGAATCCACCTACAAAAAAGCCAGGTCTGGTGGTAAACACTTGTAATCTCAGGGCTAGGGAAGTAGAAACAGGAGGATCCCTTGGGCTCCCTGGCCAGACAGCCTAGCCTACTTGGTGAGCCCCAGGCCACTGAGAAACCCAGTCCCCAAAACATAAGGTAGAAAGCATCCAAGGCTGATCTCTGGCCTCCACAAGCCTTCGCATGCATGTCTGTGCACACTCCAACATACCAACCCATAAATGCTCATATATACACAGGAACACAACACAACATACACACACACACACACACACACACACACACACACACACCACAAAGACTACATTTTATTTGAAAAAAAACTTTCAAGATGCAATTATATAAAACCGAGATAAAGTTATGCATTTTTAAAGGTGAAGTTAATAGGTCTGGGGATATGGTTCAGTGGTTGTTCTTAAAGAGAACCCAAGGACCTATGTTTGGTTCCCAGCAGCCATGTCAGTCCACTCACAACTGCCAGACTGCTTTAGGGTATCTGGCACCCCCTTCTGGTCTCCACAGGTATTGCACTCATTCATACACACACACACACACACACACACACACACACACACACACACACAATTAAAAAGAAATAAATCTTAAAAAATGAAGCAAGCATAAAGAGGGCATGTCCCAGGCAAAAGGGACATCTATTGTTACCAAACAGCAGAGCCATATTCCTGGCATCCCAAGGCTACTTTCTGTGCAAAAGCATCTTTCCCTGGGAGCTTGCTTCACCATGCTCTCCACGTCTGTCTCCTTCCCTCAGCACTCACAGGATTGTATTTGAAAGGCAACAGCCTTCTGGCTGTCATTCGCTTCTGCCTCTGTCTTCCCTGAGCTAATAGCTCACTGGGCCATGCCATTCCACCAGGGTGTGAATGTCTTATTGGCACAATGCATCATCATGACAAGGCATTTATATGATGCATCGCTTCCAAGATGAAGCCACTGAAGAGGGAGTCCAAGATCAGATTACATTTAATTAGGGGACAAAAAGAATTCTTAGGTGTCATTCCGGTGACAGATTGACTGAGAGAAGGAACGTGAGTGTCTCAGAAAAGAAGGGTGAGAGAGTAAGGCACATGGGGACAATGATGGACCTGGCCCTGAGAATGGCTGATTCCTATTGTCAGCTCAGTTGGATTAAGCAGCACCAAAGGGCCTGGCAAGGTGGCTCACTTAGTGGAGGTGTTTGCTGCCAAGCCTCGGGACTTGAGTTCGATTCTTGGAGTCCAGGTGGAAGAGAGAATGACTCCTGTAGGTTTTCCTCTGACTCTGTGTATGAGCGCATAGGCATGCGTGTGCATGTGCACACACACACAGTAAAAATAAATAAATAAATAAATAAATAAATAAATAAATAAATAAATAAATAATAAATGACTAGGGCAATAATGAGGAACACTTTTATGTTTGTCTGGAAGGGTGTGCCCAGGAAGGTTAACTGAGGAGAGAAAAATCCACCATGTGGGCAGCACCAACCCATAGGCTAGGGTCCCAGAGCGAATAAAAGTGGGAAAAAAAAGATAGTCAGGCCTTGGAGGTGGTTCACTTAGTAAACATGCATGCAAGCATGAGGACTTGAGTTTGATCCCCAGAACCCATGTAAAAAGTCTGTAATCCTCATGATGACGGGATGGGGTTTCTCCATATACATATGTATACAAATTCCTACAATCCCCACAAGTAGGAGAGGAAGAGGGGGAGAGAGAGAGAGAGAGACAGACAGACAGACACACACACACACAGAGAGAAAGAGAGAGAGAGAGAGAGAGAGAGAGAGAGAGAGAGAGAGAGAGAGAGAGAATGGTAATTCCCCTTCTTTTTTCCAGACCCACCAAGAAGTGAAAAAACAATCTTACATCCCCGCTGCCACCTCCCACAGCCCTTTCTGCCACCATGCCTTCCTCGTCATGATGGGTGGTACCCTTGAGCTAGAGTCAGAGTAAACCCCTCTTTCCATCTGACCAGAAAGTTGTCCCCTGCCCCTCACTCCCCAGAGCAGAGCTGCACACCCCTCAAAGAGGAACCAATTCCATGCAAACTTGCTTTTAGAATAGCCAGTCTCTTTCCACAGTGGGCAGTAGTGGATGGAGGGACTCACAATTAGTCAAAACGCTGAGAACGTGTGTCTCTGAGACTAAACCACCGATGAGACAGCTCTATCCCCCTCGCTCCCTCCAAAGTGGAGGAGGCAGAAAGAATGTACGAGAGCCAGAGGATGGGGAGGAGAGCTTAGGATGCTCTCCCCTGGATATGACGCGGCTGTTGTACCCAAGATCTCCCAGCAGCCTCCGTTGCCTACACAGGATCAAGCCAGTCTAAAATCCCACCAGGGATGGACATGCCCTGTTTGTAGGGCTTCTTCACAACCTTCTGTGATGTTTTCAGTTTCCATGCGTTTGGGTGTGGAGGCAAATTCTGTGAACATCCTGGTTAAGCTGGAGGGATTTGAGAGAGTAACCTGCATGCCCTAGGAGAGTGAAGATCTGAGGTCCTGGGGGCAGTGACCTGCCTCCCGGGGTAATTGGAAACTCTGACTGGCTGGACTGGAAGGGACAGAGAAGGGGATAGGAGATGGCCCAGTTGGTCTGCTGTGCAGGCATGAGGACTTGAGTTCAATACCAGAACCTATTACTGTCATGCCAAGTGGCTCACAATCACCTGTTACTCTAGTTCCAGGGGATCTAATGCCATTTTCTGGCCTCGGTGTGACTGAGTACACATGATATATATATACAGACAGACCATCACACACATACACATAAAAAAGTGTTATATATATATACATATATATGTATATATATATTAAAATCTAAGTGTGATGATACACATTTGTAATTCCAGTGTTGGGGAAGAGTAGAGATAGGAGGATCCCAGGTCTCAATATCCAGGTAGCTTTGCCTCCTGGGTGAACTCCAGGCAGGTGAGAGACCCTGTCTCAAATGCAAGGTAGACAGCATGCAAACACACACACACACACACACACACACACACACACACACACACACACACGCCAAGAGGGTACAAATGAAGCCAACATCCATCGTGGTCAGTTAGTACTCTTGTTGGGTTTTCCTGTGACCACCCTAGACACATGAGCCTAGTTCTGGCATAAGGGTGGGATCTATAGCCTACTGCTATGACTTGAATCTGAAATGTCTCCCACATACTTGGTCCCCAGCACTCACATCAGGCAGCTCACAATCACCAGTAACTCCAGCTCCAGGGGATCTGACAGCCTCTTCTGGCCTGTGAGGGCACTGGCAGGCACACTCACAAACACACGTATGCACGCAGGCATGCACATAAATTTTTTTTAAATCTTTAGAAAAATCCTAGGCTCAAGAAAAATGTGGATCTTTGTCTAATGCAAATTATTAATCAGACAAAAATGAGAGTCTTAATGAGCTTGTAGCAGACACTTCAGAGCAAGCAGGCACTCTGAGTGGCCAGGAACTACTTCCATCTTGTTGATAAACACATGCTGCAAGACAGGAAATTATCCTCCATGGTGCCTGTTTTATCTCTGTTTAATTGCTGCTTGATAATAAATTACAACATAGAGTCCATTAATTAAGCTAACAATGACCGTGGAACGCCCGTCTTGTCTTCTGGGACTTGCCTGGGTCTGGAAGCATGATTCAGCCCCTGCCCATGGTATTTATGGAGCAGTGGAGAAAGATGCCAGTGTGCCTGGTAGGGAGAGAGGGAGCCCCTCGATCCGAAGGAACACCTTTGAACAGGAAAGAGAGAACCTCAAGCGGGGAGCGGGGGCTCAGCCTGGTTGGCAGCTGGAGGACGGAGCCAAACACACACTCAGAGCTTGCAGGAGGAACTGCAAACACCATTAGTCCTGCCTTCAAAATCAGTTCAGAGAAAGCAGCCGATGTTGTTAGGGGAGTTCACCCGAGAAGGGTGGGTTAGTGATGGCAGCGAGAAGCCTAAGTCTAGTGCTCTTCTGCAATCAAACAGGTGACGGGGACATCACGTTCACAGGTGGGATGGACGAAAGATGAAGTCTAGTTACTTCACAACAGAAGCCCTGGGACTGTGCCCTGCCAGTCACCTTCCACCAGGAAGGAAAAGCGGTGCCCAGCTCCTCCTGCTCCTATGAGGGAGGGAGGAGAATGTGGATGGCCATTTCCACCTGGATGCATTCTTTCATTTGTAAATGTTTATTGATTGGTCTGTGGGGTGACGGGGGATGTGCACATGGGAATGGACTTTCCCATGGATGCCAGAAGAGGGTAGCAGCTCCCTTGGAGCCGGAGCTGTGAGCTGGCACACATAGATGCTGGCAACCAAACTCCAGAAAGCAAAATCTGCTAGGAACCACGAGCCATCTCATGAGGTCCTGTTGTTTTGTTGTGGTGGTCCTATGTCACCCAGGCTGGCCTCAAACTCAAGATCCTGACTTTCCCAGCTGCTAGTATTACAGGCATGCACCACCATGTCTGGGTCTACTTAGGCCCTCTTTAAAATATTTTTCAATTAAAATTTTGTTTTTATGGTGCAATGTATCTAACTAAGGACTTTGAGCATGCTAGATAAATGATCTACCACTGAACAGTCTTCTCAGTGTGCAGATGTGTGCATGTGAAGGTGTGTGCATGTGTGTGAGGTCAGAGGTCACCATCGGGCTTTTTCCTCTATCATTTTCTACCTTGTCTTTTGAGATAGGGTTTCTTAAAACCTGAAACTCAATGATTGGCCAGACTGGCTGGCCAGAAAGCCCCCAGGGACCCTCTCTTTAGCTCTCTAGCTCTTACGTGGTTTCTTGTCAGGGTTTGGCCACAGCTGTGAGGAAAGTAACTAATACGTCAACTTAGCACTGACTCTCGGTCTTCAGGAAGAGAGCATGAATGCTTTCCCAGTTTGTAACTTGCCTTTTGTGACGGCTGACTGACAGAACATTTAGTCTGTCTGTGAAAGCCAAGTCTAATGGTGTTTGGGTATATATTTCCTTCCTGTTCTTAGGGAAGTTCTGGCAAGCCCTTAGAGGTAGCATGTACGCACACACGCACACACACGTGCGCGCGTGCACACACACACACACACACACACACACACACACACACACATGCTCTTTCTCTGTTTACTCATACCAAGTTATGAAGGGGGATTTATTTCTTCAGCCTCTTCATTATGTCCCCTTTCTTAGGTGCCTTATGTGTTCTCGGACAGCCTGAGAACACTTTCTTCTTTCTTGGTGAGGGCTCTGCCCTTGTACTAGTATTTACCCACCAAAGTAGGGAAGGGCTTTCAGGGTGGGCATGGCAGCTGGCTTCTCAAAAGGGTCTCTGTGGGGCTGAAGAGCTGGTTTAGTAGACAAGAGTGTTTGCTACTCTTGCAGAGAACCCAGGTTCAATTCCAAGCACCCATGTTGTGCAACTAAGAACTAACTCCAAGTTCAAGGGAGCTGATGCCCTCTCCTGGCCTCCCTGGGCATTGCAGGCCCTGGTGCTCATACTAAAACACACACACACACACACACACACACACACAAACACACACATATTTTTAAAGGGTCTCCAGAGAAACCCTGTCTTGAAAAACAAACAAAAATAATTAAGAAGGGTCCTTGTTGTTTCTTCATGGTTGTAGGTAGGTAATTTTGATTTGAATGACACAATATGGTACATCTCTCTCTATTAGCAAATGACTCTAAAGTTTATCGTAGTTTTCTTTTCTATCTGTAACATACGCATTGACACATCGACCCCCTGGACATGTGTATGGATATGACTAGATATGTAGTTACTCTTAGCACTGACATTACAGAGTGCTTGACAAGAGCAGCTGAAGGAAGAAAAGAAGAATGGAGGGGTTTACTGTGGCTCGAAGTTTGAGAGTGCAGCCCATCATGATGGTGAGGGCACAGTGGCAGGAGCCTGCGGCAGCTGGTCATGTCGCATCCACAGTCAGGAAGGGGAAGCAGATGGATGCTAGTGCTCAGCTCACTTTCTCCTGTTTATTCATCCTGGGACCCCCTACTCGTGGAATGGTGCTGTCCACATTCCGTGTGTGCCTTCAAACCCAACTACCACGTTCTAGAACTTCCCTCACAGACACACCCAGAGGGCTGTCTCTTTGGTGATTCCCAAAGAGATGTTTCCAGAAGTCCTATGAGCCTGGGGTTGTTGCTTTTACTTCCTGGTCAGACATGTGATCCTACCTGTGGTCCCCAGCCGTGGCATGGATACAGGATTGCTGTGTGGTTCTCCAGTGGCCCCTGATCCAGGCAGACATCCTTGGCCTTATTGTTACGGAGCTGCAGGAGGGGA
This sequence comes from Microtus ochrogaster, assembly GCF_000317375.1. Classification (NCBI taxonomy): domain Eukaryota; kingdom Metazoa; phylum Chordata; class Mammalia; order Rodentia; family Cricetidae; genus Microtus; species Microtus ochrogaster. The sequence continues at coordinate 26,683,511 of NC_022010.1, read as the reverse complement.
TGAAATGTATCCATCAGAAACCATCTAGGAGAGATGCATCTTCCCAGCCACAGCCATGACGTCCCTTGGCTGTGATTTCATGATAGAGCAGCCACGCACAGTCCTTCCTAGTAAGGATTGGTGCTTGAATCTGTGAGCCAATAAGTCCCACAGCCATGTAGTGGGTGTCTTGGGGGTGAGCCCTGTGTCTGGGTCCTGGAAAGCCTGACCTCCACTCCTGACCCTCTGCCATCTCCCACATCAAGGGACATGTCAGGGGACTGGAGCAATAGCTTAGTGGTTAAGAGCATTAGCCACTCTAAATGAGGGCCTGAGTTCGGTTCCCAGAACCCATGTGTGATGGCTCACAACCACTTGTAACTCCAGCCCAGGGTATCTGCTGCTCTCTTCTGGTCTCCACAGGTACTGCACTCACATGCACATACCTACTCCCACACAAACACATAAGCACATAGATAATAATATTTTTTAAGGAGGCGGGGGGCTGGAGAGATGATTCGTCAGTTAAGAGCGCTTGTAACTCTTGCAGAGGACTCAGCTTTGGCTCTCAGCACCCATACAACAGATAACAACCATCTATAACTCCAGTTCCAGAGGATCTACAGTGCCCTCTTCTGGTCTCTGCAGGTACCGCATGCACATGGTGCACAGGCACACATGCAGAGAAACACCCATACATATAAAATAAAAATACATATATCTTTAACAACAGGCACACATGCAGAGAAACACCCATACATATAAAATAAAAATACATATATCTTTAACAAGAAGACATCAGAGAACTCTGCATGTGCTGTTCATGAATGTGCAGGTGCACATGTACGTGCACATACCTGTGGACACCAGAGGACTACATCAGGTAATATTTATTGAGACAGGGTTTCTAACTACCTGTATCTTGCCAAGTAAGCTAGACCATTGAGCCTGAGGGATCTTCCTGTCTCGGCCTCCCCAGTGCTGCAAGGATTAAAAGTATGTACCACCATGCCCTATGTTTGTTCTTGTTTGTTTACGTGAGTTGTGGGGATCAAACTCAGGCAATCACTTTATCAAATGAACCATCTCTCTAGCCTTTCTAACCCCAACTTTTCATCATCAATCTTTGATTTTTTTTAAAAATATTTTTCCTTCTAATTATGAAGTTATCACAAGAATATTGTGAAAATGGTATCTATGAAAAAACTGCTAGAGCTTGGAGCGATGGCTCTGCATTTGAGAGCACACACCGCTCTTTCAAGGGACCTGGGTTTGCTTTCCAGCAACCATATCAGGTAGCTCACAACCTTTGATAACTACAGTTCCAGGACACCCATATCTGATTCTCTCTGGCTCTGAGGGCACCTGCACACACTTACTTGCATGTATGCAAATAGATAAAATAATAAAAATAAATCTTTAAAAACAAAACACTCAAATCCCCATCCAAACGGTTTATAGGTCTACCATGGGCAACAGCTGCGGCTGTGTCTCTCTGCAGTTTGTCAGTGACAACAGCCCAGGGTCACAGTGTGATGGGCCAGTTTAAACATCCTCTTCTTTCTCTTCAATGTCATGGACTTACCCTCTGAAACTGTAAGCAAGCCCCCAATGAAATGATCTCTCTTCTTCTTCCTCTTTCTCTTGTTTGTTTTGTATTTTTTATGTTTTTCAAGTCAGGGTTTCCCTGTGTAGCTCTGGCTGTCCTGGAACTCAATCTGTAGACCAGGGTGGCCTCGAACTCAGAAGTCCACCTGCCTCTGTCTTCTGAGTGCTGGCATTACAGGCGTGTGCCACCACTGCCTGACAAATGCTTCCCTTTTCTAATGCTTCCCTTTTCTAAGTTGTCTTGTTCATGGTGTCTCCTCCCAGCACTGGGAAAAATAACTAAGACAGCTGGTCAATTTTTCTTCGGGGGATTTTTTTGTTATTTAAATCAATTATTTTATTTAAATTGAATTGTAGGGCTCGCTTACTACATACTACATAAATTACTGTTCATTTGTAAGATTTGTGATGTATAAATTTCCAGCTTGGCAGAACATTTCCACATTTGGAGTGTGGGTTATATTTCTTTATGAGCTCAGATCAATTATCTGGTTTCTCTGCTGTTCCTCCTACAGCTTTCACTCTTAGAGAGCCCATCTCCATTTGGATATTATCAGATTTATCTCCATGGCTATATGACTGGTTGTATGTCTTTATTTTGGGGGGATGTTTTGAGACAGGATCTCCCGTAGTCTAGGTCAACCTTGACCTCTCTATGCAGCAGACAATAACCTCAAACTGATTACAGTCGTGTGATGCTGGTCTATGTAGTGCAGGGAATGGAACCCAGGCTCCACGTGTGTGGGGCCAGCGCTCCGCTGACTGTGACACTTCCCCAGCCATGGCTTCTTTTACAAAGAGCTAAGCCGTTTACACAGCTAAGACAAATCCCTGCTCATTTCCTGGTGTCTCCTTCACACTTGATCTTCTTTCAAACCCTTTTATTTCGGAGAAGGGAGGAGAAGGCAGTTAGCATGCACTAACAATGGCTGCCACATGTTGTCTGTGGGTCTACAGACCCTACACACCGGGGCTCATTGTTCTGCCCAGCACCCCCATTTCATTCCACTCACTTTTATACACTAAGAAATGGAACCTGGGAGGAGCCAGGTGACTGGCAACAACTTACTAGAAGGGGAGTCTAGCCTTTAGCTCAAAAGACATGTTTTTGTCATTGTTGAGTTCGTCTAGGATGGTACAGTCTTGTGTGGATAGTGCTAGCCTCAAATTCACTATGTAGCTGAGGTTGTGAACTCTTGATTCTCTGCTTCTGCTCCTAAATGTTAGTATTAAAGACATGTGTTAACATGCCCAACTGTTTTAGAATGTTAAATGTCTCAAAACAGAAAATCTGAGAATTCCACCTTTCCTTTCCTTTCCTTTCCTTTCCTTTCCTTTCCTTTCCTTTCCTTTCCTTTCCTTTTCCCCTTGCCTTCCCTTCCCTTCCCCTCCCTTCCTTCCTTCCTTCCTTCCTTCCTTCCTTCCTTCCTTCCTTCCTTTTCTTCTCTTTATCACTACTTGGCCGCAGCCCACAACAGCGAGGAATAGAAACTCTAATTTCACCCCAGCCTCCCCCTCTCTCTTTTGAGATAGGGTCATGTTAAATAATCTAAACTGGCCTGAAACTCAATATATAACCCATGCCCATGGCAATCTTGCCTCAGTGTCCTTAATTGTTAGGATTTTAGGTATGTAGATCACACCCAGCTTCCTGCTTCTCTCTTTCTGTCTCTCTCTGTCTCTCGTGTGTGTGTGTGTGTGTGTGTGTGTGTGTGTGTGTGTGTCTGTCTGTCTGTCTGTCTGTCTGTCTGCCACTGGAGATTTAAACCAGGGAATCAAGCAGAGTATGCTAAACCAGTGCCCTACCACTGAGCCATATCCTTTTCTCTCTGTCTCTTGTGTGTGTGTGTGTGTGTGTGTGTGTGTGTGTGTGTGTGTCTGTCTGTCTGTCTGTCTGTCTGTCTGCCACTGGAGATTTAAACCAGGGAATCAAGCAGAGTATGCTAAACCAGTGCCCTACCACTGAGCCATATCCTCTGCTCCCTGAGTCTTGCTGTGTGTCCAGCTTCCTGCTCAGTGTCTCTATTTACATGGCCCAGAAGCCGTCAGTGTCCAAACATCTCAAAACCATCATCTCTTGGGCAGAGAAGACAACCACAGACCCATCCCTGCCTGAGCCTTGGACCTCCAGGCATCACCGAGGAGAGGAAGGGAGGAAGGCTCTGCTGTCCCTCGAGTGTGGTCCACCTTACCTCCCCATAAGCAATAGTATTATTGTATCTCCTCATTTCCGGGTAGACGTGGTCCAAGTACCACTGGAAATTCTTACACTTCAAACTCTTCCTTAATGCTTTTCTTTCCGAGACGTCACCTATATCGATCCCTGGATTCTGCAAGCAGAGAGACAAAGGGCATTAGTAGCATGGAACGCCAGCCAGGGGCTTGTGCAGACAGAGTTACTTTTAGAGAGGGAATCTAGGAGATTTGGAGCGGAGCCTGTACTGGTTTTGGTTTTTTTTTTTTTTTGAGGAGTGTTATAGCTTTATTTCTATTGCTGTGATAAAACACCCTGACCAAAAGCAGCTTGGGCAAGGAAGGGTTTATCTGGCTTACAACTCCAGGTTATCATTCATTATTTGGGGGAAAGTCAAGGCAGGGACTCAGCAGCTAGTCACATCCACAGAGCAAAGAAAACAATGCATCCCTGCTGTCTCAGCTAGCTTTCTTCCCTCTTACACAGTCCATGGTCCAGTCCAGGAAATGACGCGACCCACTTCCAGGGTGGGTCTCTACCTCCATTAAAAATCAAGACAGCTCCCCCCCCACAGACATACCTGTAAGCAAACCCGATCTAGACAATCCCCCCATTAAGACTCTCTTCCCAGATTGTCTCAAGTTGACATTAAAAACCAACCATTGCATAGGGTCCTGTGTAGTAGCTCAGGCTAGCCTAGAGCTTGCTATTATATAGCTAAGGATGACTTCGAACTCCTGATCCACCTGCCTTCACCTCTGAAGTGCTGAGATTACAAGTGTGCACCACCACACCTGGTTTATGTGGCATAAAGGAAAGAACCCAGGGCTTTGTGTGTTCTAGCACACACCCGACCGACTGAGCTACATCTCCTGCCCAGGGCCCAGTAGTGCTCAGAAGGCTGGCTTCAGCAGATGTGCTGTGTCTCTTAAACCTAAGCTGGAGATTATATACCTGCCCCGTGGAGCACACGTAGGAAGACTGGACAGACGTCTCTAGACAGGTCTCCATCTTTATCACCCCCGGGGTTAAGGACCCCAGGACACAAAGGATAGCAACAACCTACCCTCTGGGATTCTTCTATTTCACAGGCCCTCGGTGATTATCCAAGACAATTATTGCAGGAATTGTTTTTGGGTGACAAGAAAATAAATGTGTCTAGGCTCCTTCGTCTTTCCCTTGCGTGTGACGTCCCTCTTTGTGGGCACTCTGTGAAGCTCATTATATGCAGAGGAGAAAATAATTTTCCGTGTGATGATGTTCTGATGAATAATTCACTCTGCTTTTATTGAAATGAACCTGTAATGGGTTGCTGGATGATGACAGGGGAAATAAAGTATCTGAAATATGAGCCTCGGTCTCAGCCCCAAGACGACTGTGAGTCAAAGGACACCGGCCAGGCTGGGAAGGGAAGTCAGGTGGGATTTGGGGGCACTGAGAACAGCTAAGTGGTAACTCTGTCAAGATTTCTTCAGTCCTCAGATAAGGATTTTAAGTGGGTGTGTATGCATGTATATGTCTGTGTGTAGGGGTGTGTTTGTCTGTGAATGTATTTAAGTATGTGTGTATATAGATGCTGGTGTGTTTATATTGTGTAGGGTATATTTATGTTGTTGGTGTGTGTGTGTGTCTGTGTGTGTGGTTTGTGTGCCTATACATCATATGCAGGGCCAACAGCAGAACACTGGTTTTCTTTCTCTATAATTCTCAACCTCATCTTTCTGTTCTTGTTTTGACACATAATCTCTCTGAAGCTGAAGCCCACTGGCCAAAATACTGCAGGATCTGCCTGTCTCCTCCCCTCAATGCTGGGATTCCAGGCATGAGTGGCTATGGCTGGCTCTACATAGATGCTGGGAATTTGAACTCAGGTCCTCATTCTGCCACAGTAAAAGTGCTATTTTTACCCATGGAACAATCTCTAGAAAAATCCTTTAAATATCATACTTATGAATACTTCAAGGCAAGCCTGAAAACAATATGTAGCTCTTTGCTTGAATATACTTGCCATGATTAATTTATTAGTCTGATTGTTTGAGTCATAACCTCATAATATATAGCCCATGCTAGCCTTGACCTCATAACTCTCCCTGATTCATCTCCTCTTCTGTTGGCAATACAGGTTGGTGCCAACATACTTAGCAGAAAATGGCCATTTTTCTTCTTCTCTTCTCCTCCGCCTTCTTTCCCTCCTTCTCCTCCTCTTTCTAAATACAGGATCTCAAGTAGTCTAAGCTAGTTTCAAACTGGCTGTGCGTCAAGGTCAATGAATGACCTTGAATGCCTGATCCTGGTGCCTCCATTTCTCCAGTGTAGGGATTGTACACTTGGCTGAAATTAGTCATTTGTTAAAAGCATGGCAAGATAGCATTCATAATTATGGCCTAAGTGTTCTGGAACCAGCCAACCAACTGTTCTTCCATGTTGTTTGACTTCACTTACCTATGATCAATCACAGTCCAGAGATTCCAAATGGAAAATTCCAGAAGCAACCAATTTATAAATTTGAAGTAAATTTCATCAAAGGATTTTGTTCTGATCATGCTATCTTGTTATTAGACATTGCTGTTGGTCTCTTATTGTGCAAGTTTATAAATAAAAGTTGGTCATAGTCTGTATGTGTGTGGGGTGGGGGGCAGCATCTACAGTGTGCATGTGCTTCTTCTGTCCCAGGGCTTAGGCTGGGAGTGTGGCACAGGCCTGTCATCCCAGCATCAGGAGGCTGAGAGAAGAGTGTCACAATTTGAGAGCAGCCTGGGCTGTTCAGTGAGATCTTGTCAAAGCACAGAAAGAGGTGGGGGGAGGAGAAGGTAGATATGGAAGGGAGGAGAAGGAAGTGTGGGAAAGAGGAGAAAGGAAGGAAGGGAGGGAGGGAAGGAGGAAGGAGGAAGAGAACGCCTTAGGACCAGATGTGTTTTTAGTTCAGTTCAGATTTAGGATTTAGTTCCCAACCATCCAGGGCTCGTTTCATAATGAGACTGCCTCAATGCTCCCCCCAAAAGAAGATTTAGACATTTTTCTGGACCACAGAATATTTGCATAACTTTTATTGGCTGAACATCCTTCAAGTGAAAACCACAAATCCCAAACTCTTTCACGTCTGTTCTTTTGAACACGGTGTTCATGAGGTATTCACCAGGATGCTCAGTCCTGTGTATGAGTTCTAGTCTTTAAAACTTCCTTCCAAGCACCCCAGGGCCAAGCAGGGATTGTAGGACACGGCACTGGGCAAGAGTGACCAGAACTCGGCTCTTGTGACTTGAAGAGTGACAGCTAACGTGGACTGTCAGGTTGACAGGATCTAGAACAGCACTTCTGGGCATGTCAATGAGGGAGTCTCCAGACTGGGTTCACTTGAGGAAGGAAGACCCACCCTGAACGTGGATAGCTTCATCCGTTGTGCTGGAGTTCCATAATGAATACCAAGGAAACGGTGAGCTGAGCACCGGCATCCATCTCTCTCTGCTTCCTGACTGTGGATGCCACGTGACCAGCCGCCACAGGCTCCTGACACCATGCCTTCCCCTACAAGATGGACTAGACCATTACATTCTTGAGCCACAGTAAACATTCTAAAGTAGGTGTGGTGGTACACACCTTTAATCCCAGCACCCAGGGGCAGAGGCAGGCATGTCTCTGTGAGTTTGAGGCCAGCCTGGTCTACAAAGTGAGTTCTAAGACAGCTGGGGGCTACACAGAGAAATCTGCCTTGAAAAAAACAGACAAAACATTGACAAGATCTTTCCATAAGTTGCTTTTGATGGGTGTTTTATTCTAGAAAAGGAATAGTAACTCATAAGACAGATAAAATTTATCATTCTAGAGTTTTCTCTAGAAAACATAAATAACCTAACACTGGCTCACCATGGGTATGAGTTCACTCCCTTGCCTGATAATTTGAGTAAATATTCTCATATTCCTTATTTAAGAAAATTTACTCCTAGTTAATGTGTGTGTATGTATGTGAGAATGTGTGCAATGCCCCCAGTGGCCAGAAGAGGGCAACAGATCCCCTGGAGCTGGACTAACAGATGATTAAGAGCTACCTGAACTGGGCACTGGGAACTAGACTCTGTCTGGTCTTATGCAAGGGCTGCAGCACTCTTAACCACTGAGCCATCTCTCCGACCATGAGCTCACATTCTTGCTCCTGAGCTTTGTGTAAGACCTTAAACAAGTGCCACGAGCCTCCCAAACTACCAAGTCTCTTGTCTGTAAAATGGGCAGAACAGCACATTTACAGACTATTAAGACAGCCTAAGTGCTATTCTGTGCTTCTTTTGTTTGCCACTGGGGCCCCATGGGGTGAGTATGAACATCTGGACAATTAATGTTCTACAGATGTAGAAAATCTAGGCAGAACTCTTCATTGTCGTGAGGTTAAACGAGCTGTTGTAAATAAGAAATTTATCAAGCATCTGGGATGGACTGAGGGCTCATCAAAGGTTACCCAACATTACATAACAGGGATATGTGAAAGCTTGGGCTGGCAAGAAGGCTCAGTGAGTAGAAGGGCTTTCTGCCAAGCTTGATGACCCCTGGTCCACCTCAGGACCGGCCTGGTGGAAGGAGAGAGCCCTCTTGCACAAGCTGTGCAAGACCTCCATACGATGCCTACTGTCGCATCCTTTCCCCTATGTAAATAAGGGTAAGTTAAACATATGGAAAGGCACAACACGTTCAATGACGATGCAGTGGGAAAGGAGGGGGAAGCAACTCTTCAGGATGGAGTTCAACACCTGTAATGTGAGGTGGGATGGGGGTACAGTGTCAGTTTAGCTACTTGGGAGGCTGAGGTGGGAAGGTCAAAAGTTCAAGATTAGCCTGGCCTGGTGAGGAATTCAAGGCCAACCTGAGCAATTTAGTGGGACCCTGTCTCAAAATGAAAAACAGTGGTTGGAGGTATGGCTCAGTGGTAGAGCCCCTCTATAGAATTCCCCAGTGAGGGCCTGGGATGTACGTCTGTGGTAGAGCACCTGCCTAGAATCCCCCAGGGAGGGGCTGGGGTGTGGCTCAGTGGTAGAGCACCTGCCTAGAATCTCCAGTGAGGGGCTGGGGTGTGGCTCAGTGGTAGAGCACCTACCTAGAATCCCCCAGTGAGGGGCTGGGGTGCAGCTCAGTGGTAGAACACCTGCCTAGAATCCCCCAGTGAGGGGATGGGGTGTGACTCAGTCTCTGCCTAGAATCCCCCAGTGAGGGGCTGGGTGTGGCGCAGTGGTAGAATCCCTGCCTAGAATCCCCCAGTGAGGGGCTGGGGTGTGGCTCAGTGGTAGAACACCTGCCTAGAATCCCCCAGTGAGGGGCTGGGGTGTGGCTCAGT
>NC_022010.1:26661569-26674310 GCF_000317375.1 Microtus ochrogaster | reverse complement strand
CCCCCAGTGAGGGGCTGGGGTGTGGCTCAGTGGTAGAGCCCCTGCCTAGAATCCCCCAGTGAGGGGCTGGGGTGTGGCTCAGTGGTAGAGCCCCTGCTTCGAATCCCTCAGTGAGGGGCTGAAGGGTGCTTTCCTAGCACACAGAAGCCCGAGGTTCAACCACGGGTACTGGGGGGAGGGGGGCTGTAACAATGATACAATTTATACCCGTTTATCTTTCACTCAAACCTTGTACACATCCAACTGTACTCTTGCTCTGTTGCCGCCTACTGAAACGGGGAAGGGAGACCTGGCAACATCCCATTTTACTGTTACTCTCTGAGAAGGAGTCAGCGACGATTTCATCCATCAAGAGGCAGAGGTGGGATTCAGATGCAGGTGGGCACAGCCATGGGGTTCCTGCTGGGAGCCTGTAGTAGCCAGGGATTTTCCTGGAGCCACAGGCAGAATGTATGAGAGAGGTAAGTTTGGAAGCAAGAGTCACAGCTTCAGTAAGGGCTTGTCGCTACCAGATTTGGATTAGCACAGCAACAAGACCCGCCGGTCTTTGTAAGTGGATTGATGCCTTCCTATTGCTGCCCTGGTGCTAAGAGGATCTAACACGCAGGCGTCTGTTAGCCTTGGCAGTGGAAGAACGGTTGGCTTATTTAAGGGGATCTGTGGTCTGCCTGAGTGCCAAGCTTATTGTGCTAGGTTGACAGGGAAAGGCGCCTGCTCCTACCTCCAGAGGCAGATTCCACGCTATGTACACATGAGACTTGTAGTCGTCCATCCAGACCTCGGCTACCCGGAGGGCGTTCCTCTTGGTGTAGAAGCCGATGTTGCTGTTGTAGGGTTTCTTCTTCCGCTCGATGTGAGCCACCCGCGAGCACGGAAGGACCTCCATGCTGCCGCCACACAGCCACACCTGGAGGCAAGAGACTTGATTAGTGCAGCAGAGGACAGAGTGATTGAACACATTTCGCATAGGTCCTAGTTTCCTCGCGATTGCTGTGATAAAACACTCTGACCAAGCGACTGAAGGAGTAAAGGGTGCGTCTGGCTTACACTTCCAGGTCACAGCCTATCACTGAGAGAAGTCAGGGCAGGAACTTTAGCAAGAACTTGAAAGCAGGGCTGGAGAGATGGCTCAGTGGTTAAGAGCACTGACTGCTTTTCCAGAGGACCCAGGTTCAATTCCCAGCACCCCACATGGCAGCTCACAACTGTCTGAAGATCCAGTTTCAGGGGATCTGACACCTTCACACAATGCACATAAAATAAAGTTATAAAAACCATAAAAAATATTTTTAAAAAAAGAACTTGAAGGTAGGAAACAAGGAATACTGCTTATTGGTGCACTCACAGGGTCAAGCTTAGATAGCTTTCTTATATAACCCAGGACCACCTGCCTAGGGAATGGTGCCACCCACAGTGGACTGGACCCTCCTACATTAACAATCCCCCACCACCACAGACAGAGCCATAGGCCAGTCTCATCTAGGCAATTACTCAGCTGATGTTTCTACTCTCACATGACGCTAAGCTGCAGCAAGTTGACAGTCAAAGCTCACTAGGACATTTAATACAATCATCAGTTTGAATGGACCTAGAGGCATCTAGAAGACAAACCCATAGGCATGGCTGTAAGGGAGTTTCTAGACTGGGTTAACTGAGGAAGAGAGGCTTAACCTTGAACGTGGGTGACACCATTGCATGGGCTGGGGTCCTGGGCTGGATAAAGAGGAGAAAGTGGCTAAGCACCAGTGTTCATCTCTACTTCCTTACTGAGGAAGCAACATGACCAGCTGCCTCATGTTCCTGCCGCCACGCCTTCCAGCCACGATGGACTGAATCCCTGACCTGTGATTCACAATAAATCCTCCCTTCTTGCTGGGCGGTGGTGGCGCACGCCTTTAATCCCAGCACTCGGAAGGCAGAGGCAGGCGGATCTCTGGGAGTTCGAGGCCACCCTGGTCTACAAGAGCTAGTTCCAGGACAGGCACCAAAGCTACAGAGAAACCCTGTCTCGAAAAGCCAAAAAAAAAGAAAAAATCCTCCCTTCTTAAAGTTGATTCTTGTCAGGTACTTGGTGACAGCAATGAAAAAGTAACTAATACATTTCAATATGTCTGGCTTGTCCAATTTCTCCTTCGGCTACATTGTTGTTGTTATTATTAGCTCAGGCCTTTGGGAGAACTTGACTGTGATTCCTCTGATGTCATCTCTCTCATTCCCCCTTTTTTCTTTGTGGTGTGTGTGTGTGTGTGTGTGTGTGTGTTTCTCTTCTGGCTTCTGTGGGCACTTGCACGAAAGTGGTATTCACTCATATATGAATACATGTGAATACATAAATAAAAACAGTAAAAATATGTCTTTTTAAGGAATTAATAAATGTAAGGGCTGGGGCTAGTTGTTGAGTTGGGAAAGTACTCGCCATGCAAGAATGAATAGCTGAGTTCAGCCCTGGGTAGCCAGGTCTGACAGCTTGTGCTTGCAATCCCAGCTATGGGGAGGTGGGAGGCAGGAGGAGCCCCTGTGTTCACTGGCCAGCCAGCCCAGCCTCCTTGCTGAGCTCCAGCCACTGAGAGACTCTGTCCCACAAAAGAGGTGACAACATCTGGTGGACACCCCAAGGTTGTCTTCTGGCCTCCACACCCATAGGCACATGCACGAACATAAACACAAGCACACACACAAAATTAAACTTATAAATAATATCACGCTCAGTTCTTAAGGAAAGGTGAGTGTGTGTGTGGGGGGGGGTTCATTCATTTCTTGGAACTAACTAATAGTGAAGGGCTTCAGGTTATAATGAACACCTCATCTCTTGGAGGTGTGAGAGATGGAACCTGGGGCCCTGTGCAGGCTAGGTGAGTGTCCTAGCACTGAGCCCCATGCCCAGCCTGTGTGACATTCTTGGTGTTTGTGAGACACACAGGATGTCACTGACTTTACAACAGTCTACTGAGACTTTAGGAACAGTGTGGGGCTCACCCCACCTTCTTCAGGATCCCCATTCACACACTAGCCCTAAAGATGGTCTCTGAGGCTGTTGACACACACAGGGCTTTCTCCTCTTTCCCTTAAGGGTGTGCACTTCTGAAGGCTGAGGACCGTCTCTCCCAAATGTCGTCTGTGTCCATGATAAGGTCACTCTGAAATCCATCTAAATTCATCTCTACGGATCAAAGCAACAGCGAGCGGGGCCTAGCGGCACACTTTATTCTTCCTAGGTACTTGGGAGATGAAGGCAGAGAGGTCACGGCAAGTTCCAAGTACTGTTTGGGTAACTTAATGAGACTTCCTCAAAGTAAAATGTAAGAGGGCTGGGGTGTATTTCAGTAGTAGAACACCTGCCTACGATCCGCTCAGTGCTGGGGTGGGGCTTGGCGGTAAAGCGGCTGCATCGTCTGCACCAGGTCCTGGGTCATGGAGAAAACAACAACACACTAATAACAACAACAATAGAAAGTAACATCGATGGATCTCTCAATGCAAAACTCATGAACAGATAATCCCATTGGGTCATCTAAGTCTAGGTAAATTTTAGCCTTCTATACTTTGGTAAAATATGACTAAAAAAATAACTAGGTATCTGGCTAAGAAAATAGTTTGTTTTGTTCATCCTTTCTTCTTCGGGACTCCTTGGGAACACTTGCCCATCCCAGTCCCTGCCACTGGTAATGACCCCCAGTATTTTGTGTCTCCCCTGGACCCGTTTAAACGCATCTTCTCTTCCACACCTAGATGGATGCACCGTAGCTTTCCTCCTACGTTCCTTTTTACAAAAATTCAATTTCAATCTGGGGCTTTATTTATTACAGTTTCTCAGAAACAGGATTTACAAATGCAAATCTTGAGACATATCTCAATTTAAGTACCGCAGCGGCGAGAACCCCTAAACGTCTAGATTCTACTGCCGGTTGGGTCGATGCAAGCCATTTCTCTTCGCACAGGCTGAGGAATTAAAATGAACCTTGGTAAGTGACATGAGATTCCGAGGAGGAAAGAAAGGCATTATTGAAAGCAGCCAGATTCATTGAGCAGAGACCAGGGACTGAAAGGGTTTCTTTTTCTTTTTCTTTTTTTTTTTTATTGTTGTTGCTTTTGTATTTAAAAGACAAGCTATATGAGAGAGAGAAGAATCATACTGGCCTGAACTTATTATCAGTTAAAAAAATCATTATGGATTTACCACCCAGTGGAATAGCATGCTATTGTCATACATGATCAGGCTCCTGTGTTAGATAAAAAAAAATCCCGTGTAATCTTTATGCACGTTTAAGTCCTATTTGCTCTGTCTTCCTCTTTCCTCAAATCCCTTCATTTTTGTTCCATTCCCTCCTTCTCTCCCGCCTACAATCCTGTTCCTGCTTGAAATCCCTTCCTCTCTTTGTGCTGTGGTGGAGACCGGGGACAACAGCATCAGATTATTAACATACGAAGGATTGAAAAGATGGCTCAGTAGCTGATGGCATTTGCGTACAGGAGTTCCATTCCCTGCGACCCACAGGCCGAGGGAGAAAATTGACTCCACAAGTTGTCCACTGACCTCCACACACACCGTGGGACTTGTGCACACATGCAGAGTAAATAAAATATAATAAAACCTTAAGATCAGCCCACGAAAGAAGCGGTTGGCAGAGACTGGAATCTCTTCCCCACCTGGGCTATGTGGATCAGAGTGTTTTAGAAAAGCCCACTGGAGAGGCAGCTCTGAAGGAAATGAGTCTTGCGTCTCCTGGACCAGCATGTTTAAGTGGATACCCTCTGTCCATCCTGCTAGAGCACTCTCAGCTTCGGGAATACCATTGACTTTAAAAATTATTTTTTTTGCGTGTGTGTGTGCGTGTGTGTGTGTTTGTGTGCATGCGTGTGTCCTTACACATGTCCCACAGTGCAGGTGGAGGTCAGAGGATGACTCGTGGGTGTTGATTTTCTCCTTCGACCATCTGAGTTCCGGAGACTGTTCTCAGGGCATTAGGCTTGTTAGCAAGTGTCCTTACAATCAGATGTATCTCACTGGCCTGGATCCCTTTTCTTAATAAACCATCTCTATTCCTACTTTTAACTGTGTATCTCTAGTACATTTTTTTTCATTCTGGACACAAAAACATAAAACCATTATTGATATTTCTTGGAACTCGAATCCACACTGTGATGCTAAATAATTGCCATCTTCATGGGATCCAGAATCACATGAGAGATAAGCCTCCTAGCATGCCTGAAGCATCATTTAGCTCAGTGGTTCTCAATCTGTGGGTCGTGACTCCTTCGGGGGTTGAATGATCCTTTCAGAGGGACCGCATATCAGATACCCTGTATATCAGATATTTACTTTATGTTTTATAACAGTGGCAAAATTGCAGTTATGAAGCAGCAATGAAAATAATTTTATGGTGTGTGTGGTATGTGTGGGGGTCACCGCAACATAAGGAACTGCGTTAAGGGGTTGCAGCATTAGGAAGTTTGAGAACCAGTGCTCTACATTAAGGTTAGCTCTGAGATTGTCTGTGAGGGATGGTCCTGATTGGCTCAGCTGATGTGTGGAAGGTGCATCTTGACCTTGGGCCAGAGAATAATGGCAAAGAGAAAGAGAGCCTTTACTGCTTTCTTCTTCCTGACTTTGTCTGCCTCGTGCCTTGTGGCTTTGACTTCGCCACCATGGTGGAATGTTTCTCTAAATGTAAGTCAAAATACTTCCTTAGACTGCTTTTATCATGATATTTTGAAAAATAAACTTTAATATTTATGTGTGTCTGTGTGCTTGGGCAGAGGCGAGCGGATGGTATCAGATTGCCTGGATCTAGTAAGTTGGTCGTGAGTCACCTAACATGGGTTCCGGGAAACAAACTCAGGTCCTCCAGGAGTATATGCTCTCAGTCACTGAGCCACCGCTCCAGCCCTTGTCCGGGTATTTTTATCACAGCCGCACAAGAGTAACTAGGGCATCCATCCAAACAGACCCTCCTCCCTTCCCCTACAGCAACATGAAGCATTTTAGCGCTCTTTGTGTTCCCAGAACCTGATGGTAAACTTACAACAATTTGCCTTCCGTCATTGAACCCTACACCATAGACACGTTTATGAGGGCCAGCATTCTGAGTGAAATGCTGCCAGGGCCAGGAAGGTGAAAGAACAAGGAGCCCACTGACAGAGCCCACAACCTTCACTGGTTCCTCAGTGCCAAACGCTACAGCAAATGTCGGGAAAGGGCTGCAAGCTGCCTTAACACCTTCACATGGAAGTCTCCGGAAGGCAGGTGGGTGATGACATTGTATTCACTTTCCTATCTACGCATATTATCCTCCCTTCTACCGCCATTTAGCGTGCATTTTGCTGAGGATTAGAAAGCAGCTGTTAGAGTGTAATTATAGATAATCTGTGCTCAGCCACAGGAGAGTGAATTATTGTTAATTCCATCTTCAACGCCAAAGGCCACAGCTTTGAGAGTGTATGCTGGGACTTGGAAGCTGGTATTTACATTTTTAAACTGATCTCTCTCTCTCTCTGTGTGTGTGTGTGTGTGTGTGTGTGTGTGTGTGTGTGGTGTACAGTGTCCACGGAGGCCAGTTGAGATAGACAGGACTCTTGGACCCGAAGTTATATTGGGCGGTTGTGAGCTGCCCCACACGGAAATTATGAACAGAACTTGGGTCCTTTATAAGAGCATTTACGATCTTAATTCCTGAGCCATCTCTCTAGTCCCCGTTTCCATAGTGATTTTAGACAGTGTGCGATGCTTAGTCATCACTGCCAACTTGGACAGTGGGAGACATACTTCTGAGTGTGTCTGCAGGCATGTTTCCAGAGAGCCTTAACAGAAGAGGGAAAGCCTGCCCTGAATCAGGGTGACATCCTCTTATCTAGGCTGGGGTCCTGGACTCAACAGAAAGAAGAAAGTGAGCTGAGCACCAGCGTCATCTCTCTCTGCTTCCTGACTGTGGATGCCACGTGACCAGCTGCCTCCTGCTCCTGCTGCACTCCTTCTTCACCACGATGGACTCTGTCCCCTCAAACCAAAGGTCACAGCTGAAGCAAAGGTCAGTACAGGTTCCCACAGGCCTGAATTCTCAGAGCTGTTCTAAGACCTCAGTTGCTGTGGGTCTAGTGGCTTTATGCCCCCTGCTGGTGAGTTCCATCAGTTGATGTCATAACCTCTCAGGGACTCACACATCCCTCAACAGGGTGCTTCCCTCCTACCCTGAGATGATGGTACCTCTCAGTCCCTTTATTTAGTGGAAACTTCACTTTGGGTCCCCGTTCTAGCCGTATTTCTGTTGCCATGAGAAAACACTCTGCCAAACCTGAGTAGGGAGAAAGGGTTTATTTCCACTTACACTTCCCCAAGGTACAATGAAGTCAACGGAGGAACTCAAGCAGGCTCATCACATCCACAGCCAAGAGCAAAGACAGAAATGAGCGCACGCTCGCCCCAGATCAGCTTGATTTCGTAACTCCTATGGTCCACGGCCTCCAAAGTGTGCAGTGGGGGTTAGAGAATTAACTCCTCAGAGGCTGGTGCCCACCCATAATGTGCTGCATCCCCCTATGTTAGTTAACAAGTCAAATCTCCCATACACACGCCCACATTCCAACTTAATCTAGAAAACCTCCCTAGGTGATTCTGATTGTGTCAAGTCGACAGCTAAAACTAGCCAGCATAGGCCTCAGTGATGCCCTTCCGTCTCTGGGCATCACATGACAAGCTGCATAAGAAGGATCGATGTCTTCTACTAGTGACAGGCAGGGTCTGCTTCCGGCTAGTGACAGCAACCAAAGTGTGGGCGTCACAGTCTCCTGGGCACCCCATTCTCAGCCTCCCCTTTAGCTGGCTTGGCCATAGGCTCTTCTTTGTCATCATTCACCTTCTGTGACTTCGAAGACAGTGTTCCTTCTCCATCCCATTCTCTACCACATGTCAAACTTGGAAGCTACCCATTGAAGGAGGGGGACCACAGTGGGGAAGGAGCTGAGACCTTCTAACCATCACATGTTAGGTTCCCTGCCAATATCTACCATGAATTTGCTTTCTGGGCCTGTGTGGTGTATGTATGTGTGTCTATACGTGTGGCTATGTGTGCATATGCATGTATACATGTGTATGTTTGTGTGTGCATGTGGAGGCCAGAGGTCTAATTGGGTGTGTCTCTTGATCATTCTCCACTTTACTGTTTTGAGACAGGGTTCCCACTGAATCCTCAATTCACTCATTTAGCTATACTGGTCGGTCAATGAGTTCTACAGATCTGTCTGCACAGTTATCTCTCCCCACCCGAGCATCCCGTCTCTGAGATTTCCAACCACATACTGCGTGCTCATATTTGGTCATTGATTAATTAATAAAGAAACTGCTTGGCCCTGATAGGTTAGAACATAGGTGGGTGGAGTAAACAGAACAGAATGCTGGGAGGAAGAGGAAGTGAGCTCAGACTCGATAGCTCTCCTCTCTGGGGCAGACGCGATGAAGCTCTGACCCAGAATGGACTTAGGCTAGAATCTTCCTGGTAAGCGCACCTCCGTGCTACACACATTAATAGAAATGGGCCAGGCAGTGTTTAAATGAATACAGTTTGTGTGTTGTTATTTTGGGGCATAAGCTAGCCAGGCGGCCAGGAGCTGGGGGGCAGGAACACAGCCCCACAGCTCCTTCTACAAATATTCTGTCTATATGTATGCCTGCAGGCCAGAACAGGGCACCAGACCTCATTACAGATGGTTGTGAGGCACCATGTGGTTGCTGGGAATTGAACTCAGGACCTTTGGAAGAGCAGGCAATGCTCTTAACCTCTGAGCCATCTCTCCAGCCCCTATGCTCATATTGTTTGAATGTGTGCTAGGGACCCAGACTCAGGACCTCTTAATGACAAAGCAAGTTAATGGACCCACTGAGCCATATTTCCCTCCCCTCCATGAATTTAAGTGCTTGGGTACCACATACAGAGCCTTGCTTATAAATGTTGGGCAATAGCTTCTCCATTGAGCTACAGGCTCAGCCTCACCATGGATTCTTAACCTGTTATTTATTTATTTATTTATTTATTTATTTATTTATTTATTTATTTATTTATTTATTTGGAGGAGGAATGTGCCCATGTGGAGGTCACAGAACAATGTATGGGAGTCGGTTCTCTCTTCCCAACATGTGGGTCCCAAGGACCGAACTCAGATCGTCAGCCTTGGCAGCAAGCACCTTTACCTCCTGAGCCATTTTTTTCCAGCCCAGATATTTTTCCACATCAAACCACGGAGATTTGGAATTGAGCATGTTCCAGGGACCCGAGTGGTTTGCCCCAGGCACTCCGCAGTCCTTACTCTGAACTGCAAGCTGTTGAAATTTGAGAAGCCCCCGGCTTTTGAAGGATTTCAGCCCCGCTGACCTTTGAGTCACTTCATTTGGTTTTCTCCTGGAAAGCAATCTGCTCCCCACTTTCCATGGAAGTGGGATCCTGCCCTGGGATACTGCCAACTTCCCTGACCTCTCCCATTCCATTCAGTTCTTGGCCCCGCTTGGGGACCAGTTTCACATTGAGAAATCTGTTGGAACAGGCAGCCTGTGGCAAGGCTGATGAAGGCGACGCGGTCTTTTAAATGTTTAAACAGTTCTTTCTGGTGCTGTCTTGTTTTGGCTCACCTAACACTGTGTCCTGTGTATCTCCCAGGACCAGGGGTCCGAAATGTCATCTCTTGCGTACTGACAGCCGCTGCTGCTGCCGCCGCTGCCAAGGGCTGACAGTCTGGCTCCCACATTGTCTGAGAGGTGGACGGCACAGGTGTGCCATCCACTCACAGACAGCTCCTTGACAATGAAAGCCAGCATGATCCAAACGGCAAACTTTGCTCCTAGGCTCAAAGCGGACCCAGGGAGGATGCTGCATTAGTTTCTTTGGTGTAATACTTTTTATTTTTCCTTGTGTAAAAAGGCTGAATACGCTTGCTTGAGCTTAGGCAGTATTTTTTTTGTATTCAGATTTTTAAAAATTACATTTATTTATGTGTGTGCGGGCGTGTGAATATATGTGTATATTTGTACCACAGTACTCACGGGGAGGTCAGAAGACAACTTTTAAGAGTTGGCCCTCTCCTTTGAACCCTTGGGATCAAATTCAAGTCCTCAGGCTTGGTGGCCAATGTCTTTACTTGCTGAGCTATCAAGCCAGACCCTAAAATTTTGTTACATTCTGTAACGCAGACTGGTCTCCAACTCACAGCAATCCTCCTGCCCCAACCTCTGAGTATGGAAACAACAGGCCTGTTCCACCAATCTCAGCTCTATTTACAAATCTTAGAGTTCAGATCTCAGGAGATTTTTTTTTCTGTCCTCACAAACATGATTTTTGTTATTGTTTTACAAGAGGTGGGAACAAGCCAAAGAGGCCCCTGACCTTCATCCAGCTGTGAAGTCTGCAGACGTTTTGATCTTTTTCTATCCTTTTTAAAAATTAATTTATTTAAAAAACTATCTTTTCTCATTTTACATACCAATCCCAGTTCCCACTCCCTCCCCTCCTTCCGCTCCCTCCACCTTCCTCCCCTCCCCACCCCACCTCCATCCACTCCTCAGAGAGGGTAAGGCTTCCCATGGGAAGGCAATAAAGTCTAGCACATTGCTTTGAGGCAGGACCAAGGCCCTCCCCACTATATGTAGGCTGAGCCTTTTCTATTCTTTACAGAGGGTTTGTGATAAAGGATTGACTTAATAGTTTACATTGGGGTCTGGAGAGATGGTTCCGTGCTTAAGGAGTCAAGAGCATGTGCCGCTCTCGCCGGGGACGTGAGTTCTGCCTCCAGCACCCCCATCAGGCAACTCATGAGATGCCTGGCATTTAACACCCTCTATCTACCGGCACTGTACTTATGTGCACATGGACACATAATTTAAAAATTAAATAATAATTAAAATACAAATTTGCATTGATGAATAACTAGCAGAATCCAAAGTCTCAACAATTCCGCCAGGAAGCACGAATCACGGTTTATCTTTCTGGCAGCTACTTCACCCTCCCCATCCTGCCTTTGTTTTCATAAATACCCTAATTTCCTAAATAGCGTAGTTTCTCGGTTGTAAAGCGTGATTACCCTGACTTAGAGAAAATGGTGCCAGCGGTGCGGTGCGTGGACCGGGCTGCAGCCTTCCCACAGCCAACATCCATTCCTCATCCTGTCAGATCTTGTCTCCTCTGATGAGACGCCAAAAAAATTGTTCCAGTGGGCGGACCCATAACAGAAATCTCCATGCGACAAGAAGGACCGATACTTCAGGGTCGCCAGAGGGTTGGCTACTTCTAGCTAGCATTTTGATCCGTCCTGGGGTTAATGGGATTCCTTGTACGTGACAAGGATTTGATAACTTAATGCATGTCTTGCAGGCTGTTTTCAGCTATATGCCATGGTCACCAGGACCCATTGTGTGGCTGAGGGGACAGAGCACTCGGCTTCACCTATCGGAGATGAACTCTGTTTGTACCCCCACCGAGTTGTCCTTTTGAACTTACTCAGCATGGGAGCCTCTGGAGGCAAAGTTGAGACACCAGTCCAAGAAGATGGGCATCTGTTTTTTTTTTCTGGGACAGCAGCAGGCACTGCAGAGGCATTCTGGGAGAAGATGGAGCTTTGCTAAATGGTGGGTTTTGCGGCGGGCAGGAGAGAGGAGAGCAAGACTCCACGGATGGGAGGGGCTCTCGGAAGTCTCATCTCGCTGCCAGCTGACTCATGGTGTCCCCACAGCGACTACAAATTCCCATCCCCATTACAGTGTGCTGGACATCCCTTGGCTTGGGGATCGATGAGCAAGCTCAGCAATCCTCGCTTTAAAGCCCAGTGGCCTGAAGCGCACCATCCCTGGGACCCATCCGACAGAAGAGTGAACTGAATCCTGAAAACTGTCCTCTGACCTGAACATGTATACCACAGCACACACACACGTGCACATGCATGCACACATTGAAAGCAAAAATTAAAAAAAAAAAACACCTTTTTTCTCTATAGCTCTCCATCTTTACTAGTAGTACTCGTTGTCTTTGGACTTAATTAAATTAATTAATAATTTTGTATGGGGGCATGTAGTGCTGTGTATGTTGGCCAGAAGACAACCTCAGGGGTTGTTCCTCAGGTGCCTTCCAGTTTTCTTTTCGAGAGAGGTCTCTCACTGTCCTGGACCTGGTCATGTAGGTCACACTAGCTGGCCGGCAGGCTTCCGGGGATCTGCTTGTCTCTACTTCCCATCTCACCGTCGCTGGGATTAGAAGCACACCCTTGTTTTTACAGGGGGTCTGGGGCTCGAACCCAGGTCTTCATACTTGCACGATAAGAGCTTACCAACTAAGCTCACTGACTCAGCCTTCCTTTTAATTATCAGTGTATGTTAACTAGGCAGAGTAAAGTATTCCATTGTGATACTCCCATATAGACACATAGTGTACTTGAATGCTACATACCCTCTATGGTCTTTTGTGGTCTCCCCTCTCCCTTCCTTTTCCTAGTCTCTCTCTACTTCTGTTCTAGTTCATGTTAACTGTCAATCTGAGATGGCCTGAAAATTATAAGATTGGCCTATGGACATTTCTTTAATTATTAAATGATATAGGAGGGCTCAGTCCGCTGGGGTGGCACCATAGCCCGCTGGGGGTGGCACCATAGCCCCCTCGGGGTGGTACCATAGCCTGCTGGGGGTGGTACCATAGCCCGCTGGGGGTGGCACCATAGCCCGCTGGGGGTGACACCATAGCCCTCTGGGGGTGGCACCATAGCCCCCTGGGG
>NC_022010.1:26660913-26661469 GCF_000317375.1 Microtus ochrogaster | reverse complement strand
CTGGGGGTGGCACCATAGCCCCCTGGGGGTGGTAACATAGCCCCCTGGGGGTGGTACCATAGCCCGCTGGGGGTGGTACTATAGCCCGCGGGGGTGGTACCATTCTCTGGGCAGGTGATCCTGGACAATATACGAGAGGAGGAACATAGCTGTGAAGCACCAGCCAGCGAGGATGTGAACTTCTTCTCTCTGCTCTTGTCTGCGGATGTGATATGGCTTGTTGTTTGGGTTCCTTCTTTGATTTCCCCCAAAGTGAGAGACTGCAATTTGAAACTGTAAGCCACATAAACCCTTTCCCCCTATGTATTTGTTACAACAGAGATAAAAGTAGACTACTATTATAACTAACTGGGATGGTGCTATCTCACTGTGGTTTTATTTAAATTTTTGTTTATTTAAGTATGGGTGTGTTGCATTATGCCTGCATTATGTCTGTCTGTACACATGGTCCACAAAGACCAGAAGAGGTGTTGGGTCTCCTAGAATTGGATTTACAGATAGTTATAAGTCTCTCTCTCTCTCTCTCTCTCTCTCTCTCTCTCTTCCCCTCCCCCCC
>NC_022010.1:26658259-26660813 GCF_000317375.1 Microtus ochrogaster | reverse complement strand
CCCGTGTGTGTGTGCATGCACACATGCTGGGAATCGAACCTGGGTCCTCTGAAAGAGCAGCCAGTGCTCCTCACTACTGAGCTATGTCTCCAGTCCTTCACTGTTATTTTGCTTTGTGTTTCCCAGGTTTAGTGAAGTTGGGGATTTTTATCATAGTCTTATTAGACGGTTCAGTTTCTTCTTTGGATATAAATCCATTCAGATCACCTGCCCATTTTAGAGTGGGATTATTTCTTCTCTCCATTTGCGATGGACAGCTCTGTCACCTCAAGAAAAATCATGTGAAAAGAGAGTCTCTGGGCGGGGGGCTGTCTTGACAGGGAAGACCCTGCCTTAAATTGGGTGTTACCTCTGTCATGGAAGGAGATATCATTGTTTCTTTGTCCATTGGTGCTCACTCCTGCTGGCGGGCCCACCTATCCTGTTACTGCTATACTGAGTCCTCTGTTATTAGAAACCCCTTTGGGCTTCCCACATGGCCTGAAGGTGAGTGTCTCTCCAGAAACCCTTCAAATATTTGGTCCCACGTTGGGATTGCTGAGACACCCAGGATTGCTGAGTAGCCAGCTAGTCCCGGGGATCTCCCTGTCTCTACCTCCCCAGCATGGGGTTTACGAACACCCACCATCATGCTTCTGTGGGTTCTGAAGGTGCTCACAAGGCAAGTCCTTTACTGTCTGAGCCATCTCCCTAGCTCCACTGGACTCTTTTGAAAAAGATTTATTATTTTTAGGTATTGATATGCACATTAAGTACTGGTATCTGAGGAGACCAGAGGTGTTGGATCTCCTGGAGCTGGAGTTACCATGTGGTTGTGATGTGGGAATCGAACTCAGGTCCTCTGCAAGGGCAGCAGGTAGTCTTAACCACTGAGCCGTATACCAGGTGGAGTTCTTTTTCTAAAACATGTTCACATGATGCTTTATCCTTATCAACATGCCTGTCCAATCCAGTGTTATCAGAGTGGCTTCTAACAAAGAACTAGAAATTTCTATTGTGGCTTGTTGGATGGTCTTCTACTAGCCTACCTGGATTCACTGAGTCTTTTTTCAAGGAGATGGCCTTTAGCACACTAGCAGGCAGACTTCAGATCCCTGGGGTAACAGCTTCCAGGACGTAAGACAAGCCCACAACTCCCCTTCCTAAACCAGTGGTGACAAGTGACCTGTCCTTACCTTTGTACCTAGTGATCTCGCTGGACACAACAGAGAAAGAGGGAACAGAGTTTACTCTATACTGACCCCTGACCACTGGAAGGCTGAACACAATTCTTGGTGACAATGCCGAGGATCCCTTCTAGAGAAAGCTTATGAGTCTCCCAGGATCAAAGACCAATCGCCAATGGCTTATGAAGTTTAACAAGGCACAGATGTTGAAAGAGAGAGCCGAGAGGTCAATGGTTTAGGGATGAGGTCCCAAAAGGAGGTTCAGAAAGTTGAGGGCGATGCTGTGGGAATCTTAGAAATGAAGGGCCTTGGAGACTGCCCTGTCCAAACAGCCTTCCTTGCCACAGCCAGAAATTCCCAGCCCATTGCATCCTGGCTCTCCTTCTTTTTATCTCTATAAGAATGTGACTCATGGGCTAGAGAGATGGTTCCATTGTTAAGAGTACTGGCTGCTCTTCCAGAGGACATGAGTTCAATTCTGTAGTGAGATCTGGTGCCCTCTTCTGGCCTGCAGGGTTACATACAGGCAGAACACTATACACAAGAAATAAACCTAAGACAAGAGAAAAGAATATGAAACACTGGAGGAAGCAAACAGGCTGAACCTAAGGATGCAGCTCCCTAAGGAAGGAGAGGGCGAGGACTGAAGCTCGGGGAGGTGGTGTGGTCTGTCTTCATTATCAGCTTGTCTGCATCTACAGTCACCTAGGAGACGACTTGCCTCGCTCTCGTGACTTCCTTGCCAGGATGGACGGTAGTACTCTTGAAGTGTGAGCCTGGATTCAACCTTTCCTTCTTTCTGAAGAAAGATTGCTTTTGTTCAGAAGGTTGTCACCGCAACAAGAGAAATAATCAATATGGGTGGGAACTGGGATTTGGAGTTTGGGGTGGATGCTAAGACCAGCGGTGGGAGAGGGGAGACCCGATGACCCGAGTATAAGAGAGGGAGGAGTCCTTTAAGGAGTCTCCACTATGATGTGGGTGCCCTGTGTGGGTCGAGCTTAGGTCCTACACACAAACTTCTATTCCTATAGTGCCACTTTGTCTTCTGATGTAGTTTTGGTATGAAATGGCCCCGGCAGGCTCTTGGGTTGTTGATTCTGAGCAGGTTAATCAAATCTTTGGAGGTGATTAGGTCATAAAAGCTCCAAGTTCATCCATAGGTTTGTCTACTAACAGATTCATAACCTGTCTGCATGGTTCATAACCTGGGGTGTGGGAGAAGATGCCTGGTGGGATCTAGCTGGAAGAAGTAGATCTCTGAGAAAAAGAGCGCTTCTTTCATCTTTGGAAGGATTTATCCCGCGTGACTAGGTGTGTGAGCGTCTCTCTCTCTCTCTCTCTCTCTCTCTCTCTCTCTCTCTCTCTCTCTCTCTCTCTCTCTCTCT
>NC_022010.1:26635526-26658159 GCF_000317375.1 Microtus ochrogaster | reverse complement strand
TCTCTCTCTGTGTGTGTGTGTGTGTGTGTGTGTGTGTGTGCGTGTGTGCACATGTACATGTAAATGCACACGAGGCCAGAATAGGACATCGCATGCCCTGGATCTGGGATGACAGGCAGTCATAAACAATCTGACGTGGGTGCTGGGAAACAATTTTAGGTCCTCCAGAAAAGTACAAACGCCCCTAACTGCAGAGCCACCTCTCCAGCCCCGCCCCCTCTTGGGTATTTGCCTTGTGAGGAATACCTGGCTACCAGACTTGGAGCAGGCTGCTCTTGTACTTATAGAAAAAGAAATGATCATGCCATTCCAAACCAAGCATACAAATGGGGTTTTCTGTTCAGCTTCTGGACTGCAAATGCCAGCTGTACCCTGGCTCTGTCACCAGCCGGCACGAATGAGTTAAAGGCTCGGTTCTCATGTTGCTCACTTTCTCCCTAGCATTTCCAGGCAAGCAAGTAATGAGCAACCAGAAAACAGGACTTCGAGAACGAATTCAAGCAAACAAATGCTAGGCGAGTCCTCCGGGGGCCTGTAGAGGGCAATGAGGCATGTTATATGAAGATTAGCAGCGAGAGCAGGCAATCTTTCCAAATAAATAAATAATGAGGTGGTAAATACTGGCCGCCACCTTCATTTCCTCAGCTGCCTTTCCCCTTGAACATTCACTGCCTGGTCAAAGAACTTTCCTCCTTATTCAGAGAGATGCCAGGGGAGTGCTACCCAAACACATCAGCACACTTGACATCCGCCCATGACTCTCAGCCTGGGCCTTCTAAAAGCATCAGGACAAGGGAGCATGATTTGAATGTCCCTTCCTATAATTTAAATCTTTTACATTTGATTTTTATTATATGTACCTGTTTATCTGTGTGGGGCTATGTATGAGTGCTCGTGTGTAATTGCCTGCAAAGGCCAGAAGAGGGCATCTGATCCCTTGGAGCTGGAGTTACCCGTGGTGGTGTGTCACCCAATGAGGGGCCAAGACCCAACCTGGATCCTCTGCAAGCTCAGGACATGCTCTTAGCCACAAGCCATTTTGCCAGCCCCATGCAAAGGGCAGACTCTCAAGCTGTAGCTGAGCTGAATACAGCATGGTGAGTTTGTCAGTGTGCAGCAATTCCCTCCGTGTAGAGAAGGGCAGTCCAGCTTGCCAGGTGTACAGTGCTGGGAGGTTAGCATGAGCTGTTTGCGCACAGTCTCCAGTTGTGTAAATCTCTGTGATGCAAATATGAGCTATGCAAATAAGTCATGCAAATCAAAGCAAACCGGAACTCAGTCCCGGTTCAATGCTATGGTCACAGCATGAAGGACTGCCACTCTGTGGTGCCGGGTTACAGCGTCCTTTGGCTAGCTTTTGAGATTTCTGGACCATGCTGGTGAAAATTCCCTATTGGGAACCTTCCTCCACTATCTGGTCTTTTATCCTTCTATAGCCTTGTGGGTCTAGCCACACTGGCTTCTCTCTTACTCCACAACTGGGCCACACAGTGTCTGCACTGGCTGTGCTTTCTATATTAACTAGTTACTTTTTTGTTGCCACAATACCCTGACAAGGATACAAGTTAGGAAAGAACGGTTTTTATTTATTTTATTTTATTGGCTCGCAGTTCCAGAGAGTGGGTACAGTGTATCACTGTGGAGAAAGCATAGCCACGGGAGCATGAAGCTGGCCTAGCAGCTAGGAAGTCATTTACATTTAGGAAGCAGAGAGAACAGGAAGTGGGGCCATGATATATGCCCCCAAAGCCCACCCACAATGACATACTTCCTCCAGGAAGGCTACAGCCCCTAGAGGTCTCAATCTTCCCAAACAGCACCACCAACTGGAGACCAAGTATTGAGATTCATGTGTCTGTCCATGGAAGACGGTGTAGGACAATGGTCTGTATTCTGTCAATTATATTTTAAATAAACACTGATTGGCCAGTAGCCACACAGGAAGTATAGGCGGGACAACCAGTCAGGAAGTAGAGGTGGGTCAATGAGAACAAGAGAATTCTGGAAAGAGGAAAGCCCATTCTTCTGCAGTCATGACCCAGCCACAGAGCAAGCAAGATGTGACTGCCTCACTGAATAAGGTGCCGAGCCACATGGCTAACATAGACAGGAATAATGGGCTAATATAAGGTATAAGAGTTAATAAGAAGCCTCAGCTAATGGGCCGATCAGTTTATGACTAATGTAGTCCTCTGTGTAATTTCTTTGGGACTTAATGACTGTGGGAGCCTGACAGGACAGAAATTTCAGACAACAGGTGCAAACCACAACATGCACGGGATATTCTTCCTTCAGAAATCCATGGCTTTGCCTTCATTTTCATCAACTACATAAACACTTATTCCTCACTCCTGCCCATGCCATTCAAAACAGTCTACCCCACTTCCAGCATCTGTCTCCCTAATTCAAATTATATATCAATTGCCTTCTTCCTCCACAGCCTAGGCCTGTTTGGTTCACTCCTGTTTTTATGTTCAGGGATGTGAGTATGGAGGGCACGGGCTGACATTTCCAGCCTTTGGTGCCCTGGATGAAGAACTGGACCAACAGCATATGGATAGCGATAAAACAGGCAGTTTATTAAGACAAAGACACTCCTGAGAAGGGAAGTGGACTGGAGAGATGGACTAGGTCAGAGCTCAACAGCATCCCTGCTCCCGGCAGCATCATGACATTTTATGGGTCATTTGCACCGTGTCTCCTGCTCTCATATCTGCATATCCACTTGCTTTTCTCATGCATGCTCTGCCCCTTATTCTTAGCCTTGGTGGGGAGGAGTTGTCCCCCCCCCCGGCCCCGTAACTAGGCTTTTCCACACTGATTTGATCTCTCTCTCTCTTTCTACCTCACTCTTCTCCCACATTGCGTCCCCAGTGCCAGAGCACAGCCTGGTGGAGACGGCCAGAACTCTTAGCTCAGTGTGAGGTTTGAAGTGCATCTGGCTGAGTTTACACGCTCATCACTGACTCAGAATTCTTACACTGAAATCCAACCACGTCGCCTCCATCTGATTTGCTTGTATTAAATCCTGAACGGTACCTCCCCTTGTGCTGATGTGAAAAATTCTTGCCTCAAAGGGAATAGGAGTTAGTTGATTCTGGATCCAAAGATGTTGACCATGGCTTAGGAGCACAGATTCCGGTTTCCCCAAATGGAGTAATAGTTTCATGAAACCTTTGCAGTAATTGAGAAAGAAAATCGCAAACCAAAGTACTTTAAAGAAACGTATTGGTGGGACCTTCAGGTAGCTGGGCTACGCAGAGCAGCAAGTCAGACGCTGTCTGATGATGTTCTTAGCTTCTGAGTTGGTGGACCCCCAGGGCCTGTTTGTACATTTCTGAAAGGGTTTATTTAACAGTCACACAATGGTTAGGTCACACACAACGGTGGGCAATGCAATGAGGGGCGGATTAAGCAGGCTAGAGACAGCCTGAGATAATGTGGCTCTGGACCCGAACATGCTAATTCTCCACAATCACAAAAGTTCCAATCAATCAACCGGCCTTGAGGGATCTTTAACACAGGCAAGGCTTTTACAATAAACTGATTTTCCCTGGCAACTTCAGCTCGCACCTGACTCAGCTCCATTATTTCTGGCTTGTTCTGAAGGATCCAAACACGTTTGCTCTTTGCTGGTCTCCGTCTCTGGAGGTTTGGGCCTGCCATTTGAGTTCTGGGGTGCCCCCTGTATTTTTAGAAGAGCACTTGTGTGTTGGTTATGGCCAATTCTACCAGCTGCTTCTCTGGGTCCACGGCCATGGGCTAACTCATTTTCACATTCTGTACAAATATGTAGTGATCCTGAGAGCTCTCAGCAACATTCTGGTTCTGAGTGGCCTTGGGCAAATCACCGTCCATCAGTTTGCAGACTGATGAATAAAAAGGAAAAAGGGAGCACCAGCATTCATCTCTAACTCAGCGTTTCGAATTCTGTGATGAAACACCACGACCAAAAGCAACTTGGGTAGGACATGGTTTATTTAAGTTTCCAACTCTACTCCATCACTCAGGGAAGTAGGGCAGGAACCTGGAGCAGGAATTGATGCAGAGACCATGGAGGAGTGCTGCTTACTGGATTGCTCCTCGTGTGTTGCCTAGCTTGCTTTCGTATACCGCACAGGACTACCTGCCCAGGAGTGATGTCATCCACGATGGGCTGGGCTCTCCTACACCAATCATTAATTAAGTAAATGCCCATAGCCTATAGGCCAATATGGTGGGACCGTTTTCTCAACTGAAGCCCCTGTTCCCAAATGGCACTAGCTTGTGTCAAATCGATATAAAACTGGTCTTTAAACTCTACTTCCTGACTGTGGATACGATGTGACCAGATGCCCCCCACTCCTGCCACCATGCCTCCCCACCAGGTTGGACTGTATTCTCAGTGAGCTTCAATTAACCTTAAGTTGTTTCCAGTCGTTGCCACAGTATTGAGAAAAGTAAACAATACACCCATAATTTCCCACTTGCTCCCTGACTTGACTCGCAGCCAAAGAAAATGAGTTTTATAGTCACAATTCAGTGTCTACACATCATGAGCTGCCCAGACTGTGGATTCTTTCTAGAAGACTCTTCCGATTATGTCCTTACACAGTGATCATTCTTTCTCCCCCAGGAAATTATGTTGAAAACAAAGAGGTAACTTAGAGCCCACAGTAACAGATTTGAGATGATGCCAAGTCTCAGGCCAGCAGAATACATGTACAGCACATGCCTGTTCCAGGGTCATCATGACACAATGTTGCTGACGGGTGGCTTTATGTAACAGAAGTGTGTTTTCTCACAGCAGAGAAGCCCGAGAAAATAATAAATGTGTCAGCAACCAACCTCTGCCCCTTCATTCCTCCCTTCTTTTCCTCTCCTTCCTTCACTCTTTCTTTCTATGGTGTTGAAGATTAAGATCAACAGCAATAAAAGGCATAACTAATACACTCATAATTTCTCACTTTCTTGGCCCCCTGTGTTAGCAGCCAGAGAATGAGCTTAAAGTCACATCTAGTGAGTTGCATCCCAAATCCTATTGCTCTAAGCTTCTGTGTGTGCGGGTGTGGAGAACTGTATGCACAGGCACACATATATGTGAGCATGAGGAGACCAGCGGTCAACCTTGGGTGTCTTTTATTAAATCCAGGACACTCTGTCTTTTGAGACTGGGTTTCTCACTGGTCTGAAGCTCACAAAGTGGGCTGGGCTCGCTGGCCAGGGAGCCCCTAGGATCCACCTATCTATGCCTCCCTCAGCTCAAGGACTACAATGATTAATCACCATGACTGGTGTTTTAAACAGAAATTGATGATCAGACTTAGATCCTCATTCTTACAAGGCAAGAAGAGTGACAGTTGGGGGTTATTCTGAGCTGTCTCCCAGACCTTCTCTCATCCTTTAACAGTCTATGCTGAGATTGGTCTCACAAAGTTACCCAAGTTGGCCTTGAGCTTCCTTTGTGGCCCAGGGTAGGCTTGGAACTATGTTCCTCATGCCTTAATCTGCCACTTAACTGGCTGATAGGTTGGTTTCTTCTGATGTCTCTTTCTTTGGTTTTTGTCTGACCGTGCCCTTTGAGCCTTCCTGTGGCTGTGGCTCTGTGTGTGTGTGTGTGTGTGTGTGTGTGTGTGTGTGTGTGTGTGTGTGTGTGTGTGTGGTTATCACACCCATTACATTGGATTGGAACCCACCTTAGTGACGTTATTATATATATTAAAGACCCTATCTCTGAATACAGTTGCATTCTGGGAAATTAGAGAGCAAAGCTTCAACACAGACATTTTTTGGAGGGCACAATTATCCTGTAACAGATGGGAAAGGCATCAGATGGGAAAGGTTTAGAGTCTCTAAGAAATGCAGACGACTGGGTTCTGGGGCCTGTTGAACTCGTTTATTTCATCTATCAAAACAAAGAGGTCCAGAAAGGAAGGGCACCTTGCTCACAATAACCCAGTTCATGGGCTCAAGGCTGAAACCCAGTGTTCCTGAGGGTGTCTGTCCAGAAATTTTCCTAGGCACCTGCTAGGCTTTTTCCTCCTCATTGCCCTTGGTGAGAACGCAAAGCTGTCAAAAGGTGATTAGCAATTTAAAAAGAATGGAGAAATGAATACATAGTGCCCTGAAGATGAGGCAGATATTCAGTTCCTAATTTTACAAAAGCTAACCTAGCAACATTAGTACGCCCGTGCTCTGCAATTGTCAAAGCACAGCCCACGGGATCACAGACCTTTGACAGGGTCTCTTGAAGGCCGGTGTGATGGCATGTGCCTGTAATCTTAGCACCGAGCAGCCTGAGGCAGAAGGATTGTTGAATGTGAGATCAGCTCGGGGCAACATAGCAAAGATCCCCCAGCTCCAAAAGTTAAATAAAGGAAAATGACATAAGTGAAAGGGTCCACCTGTTTCCCTCTTTGAACTTTCATTGTCTCGTGGGCGAATAGTAGAATCTTCTAGATACCACTGTCATGTGGGACAATGTCGTTGCTGTAGTGATGAGTGGAATATATGAAGTAGCAAGGCTAACCCAAGTTTTACAAGATCAAACGGTGTTACTCTCCTTCTGTATTAGTCTCATTTCTGATGCTATGATGAAACACCTTGGCAGAAAGCAGCTTAGAGAAGGGAAGGCCTTACTTGGCTTACAATTCAAGGCTGTAGCCCATTATTGTGGGAAATCAGGGAGGAACGTAAAGCATCAAATCCACAGTCAAGGGCAGACAGAGAATAAATGCAGGGATGCTTGCTTGTTTACTCTCAGTTTCCTTTCTCAGGTAACGTTCAAGCTACTCTGTCTAGACAATGGTGCTGTGCACAGTGGGCTGGGTCCTCCTACATCAGTTAACAATCAAAATAATCCTGCCCAGATATGCCCATGGACCAATCTGATCTAGATAATTCCTCCATAGAGTCCCTGTGTCCCCGTGTCCTAGGTTGTGTAAAGCTGATGGTTAAAACCAACTAGCACACCTTCTAATTTCTCTTGTTTCTGACATGGGGTCTGGCTGTGCAGCATGGATTAGTGACATGCGCTAGCTTACCTGGATTTGCCAATTTTCATTTTTTATGTTTTGAAAAAGTTATTTTTTTGACAAAATGTGCTGTAATACTGACATGAATTATAATTATTAGATTTGAATAATTTATTATAAATTTTTTATATTCTAAAGTCATGGACACAACACAGCCTTGGGATCCTCCATCATTTTTAGCACTGCAGCTGGATATGGTGCTTGTACTTTTGTAATTTGTGCTATTTAGGAGGCTGAGACTAGTGGCTACAGAGTTTATGGTCAGCCAGGATGACATAATGAGATCCCAAGACAAAATAAAAGTTTAAAAGTAAAGGCTGGGGATGGAGCTCAGTGGTAGAATGCTTCCTTGGCACGTACAAACAAGGACCATTCTCAGCATTACCAATAATAATAATAATAATAATAATAATAATAATAATAATAATAATATGATAATGAAGAAGATGATGATGATGCCTGAGGATGTAGCTCAGAGATAAGAGTGCTTGCCTAGTATATGCGAGGCTCTGGGTACCATCCCCAGCATTACAAAATGGTGGTGGTGGTGGTGACTGAGGGTGTACCTTAGTGGTGGAGTACTTAGCCTAGTGTGTGCAAAGCCCTGGGTACCATTCCCCAAATTATAAAATGATGATGGTGGCTGGAGATCTAGCTCAGGGGTAGGGTGATATCTCAGAGTGTACAAAGAAGGCCCTGGGTTCTATACCCAGAGTAGCTGGCATGCATTTGAGTATGCACGTTTGTTCACAAGAAAGGCTCTTATTTCCCAAGTGCATCCCTGCTGAGATGTACTCCCGCTGAGAGCTATAACAGCAGCTTATGCTCTCTTGGAGCTTCCTGGGAAGTAGGTGCTCTTGTTAACCTCCTTATCTTCAGGAGGAAAAAGCACCGGGATATGAAGTAACTTTCCTCCAAGCCACACAGCTAATAACCCACAGAGGGAGAAGTGCTGTACTCGGAAATCCTGGTGCTCACCCCAGCCCTGTGCACAGGACAATGTGAGGTCCTTTGTCAGGGAGCATGGACCTCCAAAGTAAAGGACAGACAAGGTCCAAACCAAGGGAGTCGGACAGGGAGGTGGATGGATGTTGATGCGGATCCCACACTGCACACATCTAGAGGAAAGAACTTGGATCTGGAGAGATGGCTCAGTGGGTAAAGCAAGCATGGTGACCTGAGCCTGAATCCTTAAGATCTGTATGAAAGTGGGTGCAGAAGAGCCATCTGTAATCCCAGTACTCCCGTGATGGTGTGGGAGGGGGAGACAGAAGAACCCCCACGGCATAGCTAGGCTTCTATTGCTATAATAAACACCATGACGCAAACCAGCTTGGGCAGGAAATGGTTTATCTTAGCTTACAGATTTTAGTCCATTATGAAAGGAAATCAAGGCGGGAAACTGAAGCAGAAGTTGTGGAACAACTCTGCTCACAGGCTTGCTCCCTATGGTTCTTTCAGCCGGCTTCCCTCTATCTATCACCCAGGCCACCAGCCTACACGGTGCACTGCCCTTAGTGGGCGGGGCCCCCACATCATCATCAATCAAGAAAATATCCAGCAATCATGCCTGCAGGCCATCTGATGGGAACATTTTTTTCAGGTGAGGTTTCCTCTTCCTGGATGACTCTAGCTTTGGTCAAACTAAAAAAAAAAAAAAAAAATTAACTAGCATATCCCAGAAGCCCATGAGCCAGTCAGCCCATATATGGTGCATTAGCTATAAACAATCAAAGAAACTTTAATTTAATCCTCAAACAAGATGGAGATGATCCGAGGCTTTTCTCTAATCTCCACATGAGCATACGCTACCCACGTGCCCCCTCCGACTGACCTGATGTCTGTGCACACACACACAAGACTTTTCATTTTAAAAGACCTTGAATAGGAACCATGAGCAAAAAGGAACACAGCATCCTTTTAAGCTATTCTGCCAGGTATTTCATTGCCATGATGACAGAGTGATCAAGGACAATCCAACAGAGCCAGGTCAGCTCTTGGGAGATGCCACATGCCAGAAGTATCAGGTGCAAATGTGCCACAGAAGGGCACCTCATGTGGTCGAGACTTTAGAAGCTCACAAAAGCGCAGGTGTGAATGAGAACGAGCCCACAGAGGAGTCACAGGCCAGCCTACACATCCCAAGGACAACAGGACTTCTGAAGAGCCTACGTTCCCACTGATCTCAGCAAGCCTTGAAGCTCTCCAAGCTTAGAGAAGCCTGTTTTCAAGGCGAGGAAGGCCCCAGGAATAAACGCCCAGGGAAGCGTAATTAATACAATGGATGGTCTTCTAGTGTTGGCCCAAGAGTAGGCCCTCTGCCTGCCCTGTGGCATGGCATGCCATGCTGAAGCAGTCTGAGGTCTTCACCCATGCATAAAGAGTTTGTACTGGACCCCTGTTTCCTGTAGGTTGCACGCCAAAGATGTGCAGCCTGTGGTCCTGCCCACTGTGTTCTTTTGCTGAAAGACCCCGATTTCAAAATATCAAGTAGGAGTAAAGTTCTTACAGCAAAGGAATTGGTTAGACTACAATGTAGGGTCTACTGGCCCCTCGTTTCCAAGGAATGGAAGATAAACAGGCCCCTCAACATTCATCCGTTCAGGAAGAACAAATAAAAAGAACATGAGCTTCAATGATCATGATCAAAGAAAGGGTAATCTTTTGAACTTCTAAGGAATGATGACAAGAGTTCTTTCCTAGAGACACAGTATATGACCAGTGTGGAAGACAGGGAGAGCAAGGTCCTCTTTAACTGCATGACTAAGGGTGTAATGTTGTCCTAGGGTGTTGTGTTCTATACTGTCAGAAAGAGACAAGAGGGAAATACTTGTTTTCATCTACTGCCCAGTTATCCCTTTATCTACTCACCTGTTCATCCAGCCAGCCAGCCATCCATACCTCTTCATCTATCCATTCACTCACTCATCTATCCACCTGTCCATCAACTCTCCCGTTCACCCTATCTACCTGTGCATCTATATTCATCCATATACCAATTCATTATCCATCCATCCATCCATCATCTGCTGTCAATCATCCATCTATTCACGTACCCATCAATCTGATCACCTCATTCATTCACCTCTCCATTTATCTATGCATTCACCCATTCATTCATCCACCCATTTATCCATCTGTCTACCCTACCCCCCAGCCATCTAATAATCCAGCCATCCAAATGTCTACCCAACTATATGGCCATTTGTCTGATCACCCCAATCATTAATCTATCAAGTCATTTGTTTATCCACCCACCCACCCATCCATCCATCCTACATGGTTTTCTTTAAGACTGATGATATTCTAGAAACCATGGTAGGTTACTTAGGAGAGTTTATCTCCTAAGAGTTTATCAGTTTATGATGAACAAACTCACCAGAGGTTCTCTATTGTAATCCAAAGGAGAGAGGAGCTAATGAAGCAATTACAAATATTTAAAGTACACTGAGAAGAAAAGGGGATATAAAGGGGGCTGTGGGAACACAGACATAAGGCAAGAGGAGAGAGGGAGAGAGAGAGAGAGAGAGAGAGAGAGAGAGAGAGAGAGAGAGAGAGAGAGAGGAATGCTGCTCAGAAAAGAGGAACAGCAGAGTTGTTCAGACTGCATGAAAACTCAGCTAAAATTCTTCATGGAAAGATTCAATTAAAATAGAGCAAGGCTGTATTTCTTGCATATGCATTTGAATATATGACTTTAGCTCATTATTAACTGAGTTCACAATAAAGTGCAACCCAGTGAAATCCCAGACCCAAATCCTGTCTCTGGAGCTGTATAGTAAGCCCTCCATTAGCAGCCACACAAAGGCCATTGTCTCAAAGGCAGTCATTTGGATTTCAGTGTGATCTGAATTTGTAAGATGGTGTGAATTTGGATAAACCTGGTATTTATCCAAAGTGGAAAAAGTCCTTGCTGATTTCAGAAAAGAATGACAGCCAGAAGAACAGAAGAGGTCAGCAGGAAGGCGACACTTGCTAAGCTTTATGCTCCTAGCAGTTATTTTTTTTTCCCCTGCTAAAATGTTCTGACCCAACCCCTACAAATCTCACCTTATTTTAAAAATGATTCCCAGGTGCAAATAGTTCAGAAATTGTGTAAAACAATCAGGGCATGAATGGGAGATAAAAGCTATCAGTTCCCATGCTCCTTCCCCACAGAACACCAAGATCACAGGGAAGCAATCGGTGACAGCGTCACGTGACAGCCCCAACAAAGCTTAGGAGCAAGGAGAAATAGATGGGACTTCACCCCTTCCTTTGGAATCTCCTTCATCCTACGAAATGATAAGGACGTATGGGGATATGGCTTAGTCTGTTATGCCTGCTATTCAAGGGTGAGATCTGAGTTCAGATCCCCAGCACCCATATAAAATCTGGGTACGGTGGTGTGTGGATGTAATCACAGTGTTATGGGAAGTGAAGACAGCAAGATTTTCGGGTCGCAGTGCCCGGCAGTCAGCATATTCAAATCACTGAACTCAAGGTTCCCTGAGAGACCTCATCTCAAAACTAAGCAGAGAGCAACACAGGGAAACACCTGGCACTGATGTCAGCCACACGCATACATGAGCACACGTACATACACAATGATAGATGTGAGAGGAGAAGGCCTGTGTGCTTGTCTGTGTTTTGATGTTAACTGATGTAGGAGGGCTCAGCCCACTGTGGGTGGCACCATTCCCTGGGCAGATGGGCCTTGGATACCTGAGAAATCAAGCTGTGTGTGAGCCTGGGACTGAGCCACCAAGCAGCATTCCTCCATGTTTTCTGCTCTAACTCCTTGGCTGAATGAGTTTCCTGCTTGTAGCTAATGTTGCTTCAAATAGCAAGCTATCCTTCCTGCATGCTTCCTGCCCTGACTTCCCTCATCGATGCTCTGTGACCTCAGAACAAAAATGAAAATAAACACTCTGCTCCCTTAAGTTGCCTTTAGTCCATATTTTATTACAGCACAGAAATGAGACAAGAAAAGTAAGGAACATGGCTGAGGCCTCAGCTCACATTCCTGGGCAGAGGAGGCCTAAGAGAAGGTCTTGTTCTTGTTTGACCATGGTCAACTTCCTGATTCGTTTCTTAGAGAATGACTATGGTGGCCAACGAGATGGTTCAAGTATCCAGCCCCTAGGTACAATCTCCACTGAGGGTTGAAAATCTGCTGAACATAGTGTTTGCTGTTCCTTCGTTGTTAAGTGTGGGAACGTGATGACTCTATAGAGAATCTGTAAGGCTACCTTGGAGTCTCAGAGTCCAGGGTTCCCCACACAGTCCAGAATGCATCCATGCACAATAGGGAATGCCGTGGATGGTAGATGTGTCTATGGCCAACACATGATAGGCCATGCACTGGGCTCAGCTTTCTCTCTGTCCTACTTCCTCTCCTGCAGCTGTGATAAAACACAGTGTCAAACAGCAATTTAGGGGGGGAAGATGTTATTTCATTATCCACACCCAGGCCACATCCCATTATCAAGGAAAATCAGGGCCAGGACACGGAGGTAGAAATTGTGGAGCAACGCTGATTGCTGTCACGCTGCTCTCTGCTTCAGTCTCGTTCTCTTGTTTAGCTTGGATAGGCCAAGACCATCTTTCTGGGAAGGGTGCTGCCTACAATGGGCTGGGCTCCCCAGAGTCAATTATCAATCAAGAGAATCCCTCACAGATATGACCACAGGCCACTCTGGTCTCGAAAATCCCTTGACTGTGACTCCTCTTAGATGACTCTAGGCTACGTCAGCGTGATGGCTGGAGAGAAGCAGGATGCCCTCTTCACAGGGCATATGCTGATCAATTTGATTGGACCAGGAATACCTAGGTGATCAGTAAATCACACCCTCATGGTGTGGCTGTGAGGAAAACGGCAAGGTCAATGAAAGATCATGAGGGCTCTGAGCTAATCAACGGATTCCTTGAACGATTTATAACATGGCTGTTGTTATGTCCATCACATCCGGGGTCCCACAGCCATCAGCATTCAGGCAGAATGCTTAGTCACCCCCGGCATTAGCACTTCCCGGTCTCACAATTGCGCAGGCGCCAACAGCATTCAGGCCAAAAAAAAAAAAAAAAAAAAAACAAAAACCAGTCACCCTAGGGCTTTAGGCCCTACTAAATCATGTGCAGCGTCATCACGTAATCTATGCACGACGTGGCTATGTAAGCCCCTATGCGCATGAGCTAGATGGCCTTTAAGAACCGGCACGCCTGCTCCATGCTTTTGCCTTAGCTTGCTTTCAAGTAGGCCTGTGCACACCCCTCTTTCCTCCTTCTCTTTATTAATACAACTCTTAAAGTGGGTTTCATTGTGTATCTTGTGGTCCATTCTTACACATGGTAACAATCAATGATGCTGCTGTTGAGAAGTAGTGGTAAGTAGATGGGGCTTTTGTAAGAAGTGGGTTACTGGAAGTGTGTGCCTTAACTATATTTTGCCCTGGTTCCTCTGTGTATCCCATTTCTTTGCTTCCTGTCTTCTAAAAAGGAAAGAAGAGACTTCAACACACATTCCACTGCCACAATGTTTTGCCCAAGCACACGGGAGCCATTCTCCAATGAACCAGACCTCTGAAACTGAGCCAAAATAAATCATTCATTCTTTCTTTCTTTGCTTCCTTCTTGCTAGGCAAGGTGGCATATACCCTTGACCCAGCACTCAGGAGACAAAAACAGATTGATCTATGTGAGTTTGAGGCCAGCTTGATCTACATAACAAGTACCAGGCCAGTCAGGGCTACATAATGAGACCCTGTCTCAAAGAGGGAAAATGCATAAATAAAAGGCTTTCTTTCTTCTTTCCTTTTTTTGTTGTTGATTTTAAACAAGGTTTCCTGCTCTCCTGAAGAGCCCAGGCTGGATGGAACTCATGATTCTCCTACTTTTGCATCATCTGTGCTGAGATTACAAGTGTATCCCCATGCCCAATCTCCGTGTCCTTTCCAGACGAAGACAAAGGGGTTGATGAACTTTAGTGATCCCATTCCCAAATTACAGATCATAGGATGATCTGTGTTTATTTATTGGTGATATGGTTGAACGGTCTTATCATAAAATCCTAGATCACTCAGTTGAAAAATAAAACTCTTGATGCCGGAGCAACGGCTGAGAGGAGTGGTTCTCAACCTGTGGGTCACGACCCTTTCACATAGTTACATTAGGATTCATAACAGTAGCAAAATTGCAGTTATGAGGTAGCAACAAAAATAATCTTATGGTTGGGGGTCACCACAACATGAGGAACTGTATTCAAGGGCCACAGCGTCAGGAAGGTTGAGGTGCACCGGCTTAGAGGTTAAGAACACTTGCTGCTTTCAAAAGAACCCAATTTCAGTTTCCAGCAACCACATCAGGTTGCTCACAATAGCCCAGACCAACAGTTCCAGGGGATCTGATATCTTCTTCTGGACTCTACAGGCATACATACGTATACACATAAATGAGAATCAAAATCACTAAAATAACGTTTGAAAAAAAAAAAAAAACTCTCAAGGAATGCCCAGGGGTTCAACCACGTGAGACAAATGGGACAGACCTAAAACTGAATCAGGGTAGAGACGCTTCTTCCTTCCCTTCTCTCCTCCTCTGCTTCTCCTCCTCTGCCCCTCCCTCTTTGCTTCCTTTGTCTGGTCCTCCTCTGTCTGGTCCTCTTTCTCCTCCTCTACCGCCCTCTGTCTGCACCCGCTTTCTCCTTCTCTCCTCTCCCTTTTGAAACAGTATTTCTACGTACCCCAGGCTGACATGGAACTAACAATCCATCTGCTTCTGCCTCCCACATGCGGACATTACAAGCAGGCACGCATATCTATTTGGGGGTTCTTAACTTCTAAGTGGGGGCGTTTTAATACCTGGCTTTTCTGGAATCTGGGAGCCACCATCCCAGCCACGAAGAAAGCTGAACACGTGGTCTTCAGTGTTCTTCCCAGCTCTGCCTGCTCACTGGCCATCTTGGAGCACAGACTGCTCCTGGAGAGATGGATGCCCACTTGGCTGAGGCAGCCTTGGGTGACAGCTCCCCAGGATGGTTAATGCTGACCCCCTGACCTTCTCGCCTTTGATTTCCTTAATTCGATTGCTCTGGCTCCTTGCTGCCTGACAAAAGGTCAGCTCCTGTTTATTCTCTAATAAACGTGGGAGGCTAGGGGGAAAAGAACCACCAAGACCAACAGAAAGTCTCACGGCAGTCACCAGAGAATCCAGGGCATCTCTGTTTTGGTTTTGTCTCTGAACGTCTATAATTTGTGCAACACACGACGTCTGTGTTGTCGCTGGCTCTCATGAGTAGCATCTAGCCCTTTTGTGGAATAACTGCTTCTGAAAAAAAAAAAAAGATCATGCTTTTTCTGAACAGGCTGGATTTTTGGCTGTAGTCTTGAACTGCTGGGAATGCAATTGCTTTTTAATTGGAACCAGCAACCAGGATTGGCTTGGATTCAGAGCAGGGGGGCCTCCCAGCATCGGCAATGGCTGCTCTAGTCTAGGGACAGGGGAGTGGGGTGACTAGAGTCATCCACCTTTAGGCTGTGGCTCCCAGGGGAGGATTTCTTCATACCTGAGGACCCCGATGGCTTGGAAAATAGAATTTTCATTCTCTGACCTGAAAAAAAAAAAGCTTGTCGTTTCTGGGGACCAGCCAACAGAGAATGCCAAGTAACTCAGGCAGAAGGTCTCCCCCAACCCAGCTGATGTCTACACGGGCAGGGGAAGGGATGAAAGGAATCACAGAGGGAAATTATCCTGGTTTTCCATCAATGTGACAGCCCAAATGTCCTTTCCTTTCCAACGGGAAATAGAAGCAGCGATGTATTCTCTCACCGTCTGTCACAGTGGAGGACAATGGATGTTATGGAAGGAACGGATCACTTCAGGTTCTCAGTGCATGAAATAATTATGTCAAATTAAACTTATTAACACAATGATACCTTTCATCTAGCCAGTATGCTGAACAGTCTGTGCTTTATCTGAATATCTGCACAATGGCTTGCTAATCACGATCTCTTCTCCATGCATTCCCTTTGAATTTGATTAAAAAAATGCAAGAACAGCATGAAGCTGGAGGCCAGCTGCCCATGCTAAAACAAACAAACAAAAAAGAACCCACAGGCAGACTATGAAGAGGCCAGTCCTGAGTGTCTAACAGGCAATTTCCATATGCACAGCCTGTTCAGAAAGCCAACTCCAGAGAAACTCAGTGTTTCACCAAGTCACCCTTGGTTGGAATAATTTGTTTCTGGTCTTCATGCCCTATCTGGGGGTATGCAGACATTTTTTTGAATCTCCTCAGAACATGTGTGCACCTGACTGCTTCAACAGAAAGGCTAGGGAAATTATGAAAAGCCAAGCTCTGGTTGGATCTGAGTGTGCTGATATGGTGGTCTGAACGTGATATATCCCCTTTATGCTCATATGTTTAAACCACCTGGTGCCCAGTTGGGGGCACTGCTTAAGAAAGTTACTGAACTTTCAGGAAGTGCAGCTTTGTTGGAGGAAGTACGTCACCGGAGGCAGGCTTTGAGGGTCTGTAGCCTCACCCCACTTCCTGCTCTCTCTCGTTGCTTCCTGTGTACAGCTGAAATGTGATCTCTCTGTTTCAAATTGCCAGAATGGTCTCAAGTTTCTGCCTTCCATGACTCTCTATCACTATGGACTCTATCCCTTTGGAACTGTGGCTCAAAATAAACCCATTTCCCTCTAAGCTACTTGTAGTCATAGCCTTTTATCATAGTAATAAAAGACTAACAGTATAACTTCACAGCCATGCACAAAGGAAAATAAACAATTCTTGGGAAAGGAGAGTTGATGTATTAAACCCAAAATAAAAGAAATACTGTTTGTTCACTTATTTTCCTTAGTGAATGGCTGCTCAAGGCCCTGAGAAGGAATATCTGACATCCAGAAACACCTGTTCTGTATTTCTATGCTCCAGGCATTGCAGTGGGGCAAAGGACCAGCAGAGGCATTTATGGAGACAGTGGGGGCCTGCTCTAAAGTAACTAGTCAATAGACAAGTGAAAGACACATTTGTCTAGGTTATAACAGTGTCAGCTGTGCCTGAAAGTTCAGGCTGGTAATCTCAGCTGTTTAGGAGGTAAGGCAGGCGAGTAACAAGTCCAAGGGATAACTAAACTACTGGGTGACTTCAAGGTCGGACTGGGCAACTTAAAGTGTTGAAATAAGAGCGGCGGGGCTGCGTCCCCGGCACCCGGCCGCCCACATGGCTAGCTTAGCTTATGCCCCGAAATAATTACATGGAAACTGTATTCTTTTAAACACCGCTTGGCCCATTACATCTAGCCTTTTCTCGGCTAACTCTCACACCTGGACTAGCCCATTTCTAATATCCATGTAGCTCACGAGCTGGCTTACTAGGAATGATCTTAACCTGCATCTGCCTGGAATGGGACAATCATGACGACTCCCTGACTCAGCTTCTTTCTCCCAGCCCTCTGTTCTGTTTACTCCACCCACTTAAGGGTTGGCCTATCAAGGGGCCTAGGCAGTTTCTTTATTAATAAGAAATCACTCCCACATCATTAAAGGAGAGCTTATCTCAAAATAAAAAGATTTGGGGCTGTAGCTCATTGGTAGACTGCTTATTCAGAATCCCCCAGTGAGGGGCTTAGGGTATGGCTCAGTGATATAGCACCTGCCTAGAATCCCCCAGTGAGGGGCTGGAATGTGACTCAGTGGTAGAGTACCTTTCTAGAATCCCCCAGAGAGGGGCTGAGGTGTGGCTCAGTGGTAGACCCCCTGCCTAGAATCCCCCAGTGAGGGGCTGGGGTGTGGCTCAGAGGTAGAGCCCCTGACTAGAATCCCCCAGTGAGGGGCTGGGTGTGGCTCAGTGGTAGAGCCCCTGCCTAGAATCCCCCAGTGAGGGGCTGGGGTGTGGCTCAGTGATAGATCTTCTGCTTAGACTCCTCCAGTGAAGGATGGAGCTGCTTGCCTTGTTTATGTGAGGCAGTAACTTTAATCTCCAGTATTTTAAAAATGAAACAAAATAAAAAATACTATTTCAAGACAAACCTGACAGGGGAGCTGATATGAATAAAGATTTATGGTGAGAGTCAGCTGGCACATAAAGATCCTTAGCTCTGCTAAGTACTGTTGGGATAGGTTTGGATATCTATTTTATCTTTGGATGCAGTGTCTGGGACCATTTTCAAAGGTCTAGAACTTCTTCCCCTCACAGG
This sequence comes from Microtus ochrogaster, assembly GCF_000317375.1. Lineage (NCBI taxonomy): Eukaryota > Metazoa > Chordata > Mammalia > Rodentia > Cricetidae > Microtus > Microtus ochrogaster. Next base: position 26,639,966 of record NC_022010.1, on the reverse strand, counting down.
TCTTTGTATTTAATCCTCTGTCATCCATTTATATTGTGATAAGACAATGATATCTGCAAATTTTCTACATTTTCTATCTATGAACACTTTGCAGCTTAGCGTATCATTGTTTTGGTGACTGACATATAGGACTCTTCCTACCATGGTGGTTGCTCCTTTGCCTGTTTCAGGGGTCACCACTTACAAAGGGCTGTTCTAGCAGGGCGGTGATGTACACCTTTAATCCCAGCACTTGGGAGGCAGAGGCAGGTGTATTTCTGTGAGTTCAAAGCCAGCCTGTGTACAGAGTGTGTTCCAGGACAACCAGAGCTGTAACTACAGATACCCTGTGTCAAAAAGCAAAACAAAAACCAACACAACAAAAAACAAACAAAATCCTAAATAAATAAATAAGTATAAAGGGGTTGTTTTAGTTTCCTAACTGTTACTATGATAAAACACCTTAATCAGAAGCAACTTGTGGAGAAAACGGTTTATTGAGCTTACAAGTCCAGGCCACAGTCAGCCCATCACTGAGGGTTGTCAAGGGAAGAGCTCAAGGCAGGAACCAGAAGCCAAGGCTGTTTGCTTTTCTACACGGCATAACCTCTGACTAAGAAACTCACTTTATAGCCAAAGAAGCACAGTAGGAACCATGGAGGTTGCTGATTGCTGACTGGCAGGCAGACTCATGATCAGCTAGCTTTCTTATACGTCTGAGGACCACTGTGTGGGGAATGGTGCTTCCCACAGTGGACTAAGCCCTCTTACATCAATTAACAACCAAGACAATCCATCTGCAGACATGGCCACAGGCCAATCTGATCCAGGAAGCTCCTCAATTGAGTTCTCTCTTCTTGAATAATTCTGGGTTGTATCAAATTGGCAGTTGAAGCTCACTGAGACATTGCACCTCCAGTCATCTTTAAGGTTTAACCATTGACTGAGTTTCTGTCCTACCTGGTTCTCGCAATCATTAGGTCCCAAAGAAATCACCAGAGGTCTACATTAGTTATAAACTGATTGGCCCATTAGCTCAGGCTTCTTATTAACTCTTATAACATATATTAGCCCATTATTCTTGTCTATGTTAGCCATATGGCTTGGTGCCTTATTCAGCGAGGCAGGTCACATCTTGCTTCTTCTGTGGCAACTGCAGAGGAATGGGCTTCCTTCTTCCCAGAATTATCCTGTTTTCATTGACCCGCCTCTACTTCCTGTCCGATTGTCCTGCCTATACATCCTGCCTGGCTACTGACCAATCAGCATTTACTTAAGATATAATGGACAGAATACAGACCCTTGTCTCACACCATTGACTGATGTCTGATGATTGCTCAGGTGCAGATTGATCCTGAATCCACAAACTTCATAAATAAATCCAAGAAAAATATGCAGAATAAATTCACTTATTTCTGAGCCAACATGCCAGAGAGACAGAGCAACCCGGTAGTACAGAACATGGAGTGAGCGCCTCCCAGACTGTATGGCTTCTATCAGAAAGCCCCAGGTGTTTCTGTTAGTTACTATTCCCACTGTGACAAAGCAACAGCAGGGACCATTTATTTTAGCTTTCGTTCCTATCCACAGTGAAGGGAGGGCTGTGGTGCACGGCAAAACCCTGCACATTAGGGTAGACGGGAATAGAATGCAACCGTAGCAGCAAGGGGCCCAGGGAAGTATGAGACATGCCTGCCCCACAAAAGGGACCTATTTCTTCCAATCAGATGTAATCATACATTATACAGCTAAACTGCCACGTGATATTTGAGCTCACTGAAAAGCTGGCCCTGAAATCAAGGTTGCCTCCTTGGTCCCCATTTCAGACTTAAGCATGTTTGTTTCAAACTGTCCTTCAAACACCCTTGTCTGAGGAAGTGCTGGCTTCCTTGACTTAGTGACAGGAAGGGAAGAGAAAAAAAAAACCAGCCCAAGAGTGAAAACATCATGTCCTTGAGAACAGCCAGAAGGTGAACCATTTCCAACAGAGGTCACTAGTGTTTGTCCTATGATATAAAAGTTATAAAAGTGCCTGCAGTGGGCGAGAGAAGATGGACATTCGGCCATGGGAAACTCAGCCATGGAGAGGGAGAACCCAGTCTGGAATCTAGCTGATGGCTGCAGCATCCACAGTTGGGTTCTGTTGGATGCTGTGAACATTTGATTTGAGGCTGCTGCCTCTCCCTGTTGCCATTTGGATGCCTCACTCGAGGGTACAGTGTTCTCTCTCTCTCTCCCACCCCACTTCCCCATCAGGAACTTCAGCTGACTGTTTCAATGGGACTTCCCAAATTGGTTTTCCTAAGATGTTGTAAGTGCCCAACCTGATGATGTTTTGCCCTCTGTCTTTCTCTGTCTCTCCCTTCTCTCTTTTGATATTAATTCTTTTATTTCGTCTTACCATACATTTAACAAACTCACACTCATTCAGAGCAGAAAGCATAGTTACCATCGATCATTCTCTGGCTCATACAGAACACCAGCTAGGAAGTTCCACCCCTTTCAATAATGTATTTAAAATTAAGTCACTGATTAGTTCAGAGCCCTCGTCTGATTGTCTTTTGGAAATCTCTTTCAGACACCCAGAGGTGTGTGTACTGATTTCCTAGATGTCTCTCAATCTTTCCCATTTGGCAATCATGATTAACCACCACGAAATTCAAATGACTGCATGGCTGTGTCAATACAAACAGACTATGAGTGATCATCCCGAAAGTGAACTCAAACATGGCACATCCCCCTGCCTCAGTGCCCCAGCCCCTCCTCCCCTGCTCTTTGGCAGCAGTAGTTTACTCTTCGGTGCAACTCAAAGAAATAGGACCCAGTTTCTCCTGCACTGCTTCTGATTTCTGGTGAGTGCCACCCTGTTTCTTATGAATGCACATGTTCATTATGAATAGAATATTCTCTCTCTGATGGGGAATGCATAACTTGTTTCTCATTTGTAACCTGAGTTAGGAATAATTTAGTTGAATCTTCAAGTTCCCACAACTGTACTTTTTGTATTATAAAATATTTTCTGGGCTCTAGATAGACCATTTGCCCACAAGTTATTATGAGTTTAATGAGTTCACAATGGAAATCTTAGATTCTAAGGCCATACGAAGTATTTTTTAATAATCTTTCTACCATGGCTCCGTCTTGGACATCTAGAAGCAGCTGTGTAGCTGTCTCAACCATCCATTCCATTTCCACCACACATGCATCCTGGATGTATCAAACCTTCTCACCCTAATGAGAGACATCATGATTCCTTAAATAAAACTAATGGAAGGAGATTGGTTTGGATTGAGTTCCTGCATTGGTTCAGATGGACTCAGAGTCATTCACGGGTAAAATTCCACAGCGCCAAGGGAAAGTTAAATTGTACATTTGACCTGGGAAATCAGAGAGTGAAAACAGGCAAATCCTAAACTGACCAGTTTCAGCCAACACGGTAAGAAAATCGCTTCTGCTGTTAACTTTGACTTTGCTTTTGTGTCTCAGCATGGGTATCTGCACATGAGCATGGTGCCAGAAGAGGCCAAAAGAGGGCATGAAATACCCTTGGAGGTGGAGTTACAAACTGGTGATTTGAAAGAAAATGGCCCCCAAAGGGAGTGTAACTATTAAGAGATACAGCCTTGCTGGAAGAAGTGTATCACTGTGGGGGCGGGCTTTGAGGTCTCTTTTGCTCAAGCTTCCCTCGGTGTGGCTTTCAGTCAACTTCCTGTTGCCTGCAAGATACAGGACTCTCAGCTATTCTTCCAGTGCCACATCTGCCTGCATGCCGCCATGTTCCCCATCATGATTATAATTGACTGAACCTCTGAAGCTGTAAGCAAGCCACTCCAACTAAATGTTTTCTTTATAAGAGTTGCTGTTGTCATGGTGTCTCTTCATAGCAATTAAAAATCCATGAAAGCACTTGATCCTTTTCTTTCTTTCAGAAAGAGGTGAGATCCTTTTCCTGGATTGCATCCATTGCTGTCGTGAGAGAACACCTGTCCGCAGCAGCTTAAGGGAGGAAGGGTTGACCATGGGTCACAGTTGGAGGAAACAGGGTGTCGTGGTGGAAGGTGTGGTGGCAGGAGCATGAGGAGCCGGTCACATGGCATCCACAGCCATGGAGCAGATGTAGAGGAACACTGGTGCTCAGCTCACTTTCTCCTTATTCAGTCCAGGACCCTGGTCAACTGGATAGGTGCCACCCACAGCTGAGGTCTTCTCAGCTCAGTTAGCCCAATCATAGCCATGCCCAGAGGCCTGTCCCCCAGGTGAGTCTCAATCCTGCCAAGTTGAGACTTATCACATTAGCTATCACATTCAGCTGAATCTTTAAACTACATTTAGTGTACAATTTTATCCTTTTGTGTAACCAAACTGGGAGCAGATGAATCAAAATAGTATGTCCCCCCCCCCGTTCTCTCTCTCTCTCTCTCTCTCTCTCTCTCTCTCTCTCTCTCTCTCTCTCTCTCTCTC
>NC_022010.1:26612200-26635426 GCF_000317375.1 Microtus ochrogaster | reverse complement strand
TCTCTGTCCCTGTGTGTCTCTCTGTCTCTGTGTGTATCTCTGTGTATTATCTGTCTCTCTCTGCCTTTATATGTGTCTGTGTTGTATCTCTGTCTCTGTGTGTATCTGTGTATGTATCTCTGTCTCTCTCTCCATCTCTGTGTGTATCTGTGTGTGTCTCTCCCCGTGTATGTGCGTATCTCTCTGTGTGCATATCTCTGTCTCTCTCTCTTGTGTGTGTGTGTGTGTGTGTGTGTGTGTGTGTGTGCCTGTGTGTGCCTGTGTGTAAATGGATGAAGAAGGGTTAAGGAAGATGAGGCAACAGAGGATATAGCATCAACTCCATAATCCCAAGGGCCTACCAAGAAGTATTTCTCAACACAGAAGGCGGAGGGGCAGGAGGGTGTCAGGCCCACTAGGAGATGGAAAACTGCAGTAAGACATGACTATGAACAGCACTCCTGGAGACAGGAATGAGCAGTTAGTCCCAGCGATAAGCTTAGATGCCACAAAAGGTCAATAAAATCAGACATGCTTATGGTGAAAGATGGGACAATTTCACTAAAATATATTGCTGTAGAGAGCTGCCCAGACCTTTGTCTGCTGTGAGCCTACCATCTGAGCACACTGGTCACACACAGGACAGACCCACAATAGAGAGGGGAACGTCTGCAGTAGCGTGAATGAATTAATTGCAAACCATAAACTCTGAGCTTGTTCCACTGTGAACTTATATTAACTCTCTGTGCTTGAGCTCAGTTTTAATGAATCTTTCTTCCCACAGAATGTCATTCCTCCTCTTGGTCTTTGAAGGCATAGTTGGGTTTCAGTCTGGATCCCACACACTCTGCAGTCCTCTTCTGAAATAACAGAAGGTTCCACCTACTCCTGAATCAATGTCTCTTTATGCCTCATGGTAATCACCAATTTCTTCTTCCTCTCCCTTGATTTCGTTACCTTTAATGGTTTTTGTTCTCTCTCTCTCTCTCTCTCTCTCTCTCTCTCTCTCTCTCTCTCTCTTTCTCTCTCTCTCTCTGTGTGTGTGTGTGTGTGTGTGTGTGTGTGTGTGAGAGAGAGAGAGAGAGAGAGAGAGAGAGAGAGAGAGAGAGAGAGAGAGAGAGTTTGATACTGGGGATTGAACACAGGGCCTCGTGCATTTGAAGGAAGCACCCTACCCCTGCATTACATCCCTGTCCTGTTTATACCTTTTCTTTTGAGACATGGCCTCACTAAGTTTCCTGGGAAGGTACTGAATTTTCTCATCCTTCTGCCTCCATTTCATGGGTAGCTGTCATTGCAAGCCTGTATGACACTATCCAGCTGGACCTCCTCACCTTTATATCCTGGTCTAGTTTCCTTTCTGTTCCTGTGATAAAATACCCTGATAAAGAACAACTTAGGGTAGCAAGAGTTTATCTGATCTCTAAATTGGGGTTACAGTCCATCACTGAAGGGCATTCGAGGCACACACTCAAGCAGTTGGTAACGTCACATCTACAGTCAAGAGCAAAGAGAATAAACACATCTTCCCTTGTTGGCTCGCTTGCTCTCAGCTAGCTAGGTTTCAGGACCCCTTGCCTAGATAACGGTGCCTCCTACAGGGGGCTGGCTCTTCCTTCATCAATTAAAAATCAAGACAACTCTTCCACAGACATATCCATAGGCCAACCTGATCTAGTAAATTCCTCATTAAGACTCTTTCCCGGGTGAGTCTACAGTGTGTGTCAAGTTGACAGTTAAAACTAACCAGCAAGATACACTCCTTGTCAACCTGACATGCAAACATGTCACTTGAAGCCATAACTTTCCATGTGCTTGTTCCCCAAAGTCTAGTGTTAATATCCTAGTATAAAATACTGTCCATCACATGCCTTAAGAACCCCACATTCTCTGCTTTCAACCTTGTAGGTGCACTCTTACTCTGTAAACATAATCAGCCCCCAGTTCTGTAATCATGGATCCAACCCAGCTTGAACTGAAGTAATAAAAAAAAAGTAGGCCCCCTTTTTTTCCCCTGAAACAGTATGGTATAATAACTATTTACATAATACTTAGATTCTATTACATGTGATTTACAAATTTAGAGATGGTTAAACATATATCAGAGGATTGTTAGAAGTTACATACAAATACAGGCAAAGAAAATTTTCTTTCTTTTGAAAGGAATTCTCACTCTGTAGCCTAGCTAGTCTTAAACTCTTAGGTAGCCTCCTATGTCACCTCAACCCCCTTCCGGTTTCTTTTCTGCTGCTGTGATAAAAGACCCCTTACTAAAGCAACATAAGGGAGGCAAAGGCCTATTGTCTCACACTTCCAAGTTACAGTCCGTCAATGCGGGGACTCAAGTCAAGGCAGGGACTTACACAGCCAGTTGCACGGTTCCCATAATCAAGAGCAGAGAGAAAATGAACACATAGATCCTTACTTGCTTAATCTTAGCTAACCTTCTCTCTTATACAGTTCGGGATCAGCTTCCTAGGGAATAGCACCACCCATAGTGGACTGTATTCAATTAACAATAGACAGTCTCTTATACAAATGCCCATAGGCCATCCTGATCTGGACAGTTTCTCGATTGGTATGATCTTCCCGGGTGATTTTTGGTTTTGACAACTTGGCTTTTAAAATTAACATCACAACCACTATGCCTAACTCTATAAGATTTATATAAAGATAAAATCCAAGGAGTGAAGTATCTCAGAATCAATCCCCTGCTGTAACTAAGCAATAAATATATTAACTGAAAGATTAAGAGAAGGCTAAACAATGCTGTCACCAAGCCAACGTTTCTTTAAGGTTAAACACATTAGCACTGAAGAGTGGGGTAGGTCTGGTTTAAAGAATGTGGATCCCAAATCCAGAACATATACGGAAAAAAGCCAGTGACCACTAACACTGGAAAAGGTGGATGTTATGTAAATAACCAATAAAGGGTTATGGTCGTCTGGGGCTCCATCCCCTCCACTACGCCCCCATCACCAGCTCTTTACCCTACTCCTATTCCTCCAGGTCTGTCTCTATTTCATTATCCATGTTTCTCTGGTTCACTTCTTTCTTCCAGAACACAGAGACCTGCACATTTCAGCAGATGTCCTCTGGACTCAGATCCTTGCTTGTAACATAGGCATTGGCTGAAGAGAAAATGGCAAATGTCTTGTTACTGTTGAGGTTTGCGCTCCGGCTAGCTGTCAAGGAACAAGGGAATCTTGTTGTGTAGAAGACAGGAACCCGGTGTTCTCCAGCAGAACTCTACCATGAACCTGCAAATGGTCTCCTTTGATTATGGTCTCCCCTGCAATATGGATTCAAATGGGGCAGGGGAGAAGGAAGGAGAGGGGAATCTGGGAGACACCAACATTGCAGATTCCATGGTCGTAAGTTCATTCTTGATGGCTCAGTGGGTAAAGCACTTGCCACATGTGCAAGCATGAAGACCTGCATTCAGATTTCTAGGACCCCCATGTGGATCCAGACACTGTGGTGCGTGTCTATAAACACAGCACTGTTATTGCCCAGCGAGAGGAGAGGCACACAGATTCTCTGGAACCTAGAGGGCGGGATATCCTGGTGTGCTCATCACCAAACAATAAGAAATCCTGCAGAATATGAAGACAGAGACCAGAGGTTGTCTCTCCACACATATATTATGGTATGTATATGCCTGCACTTACTTACATACATACATAATACATACATACATACATACATACATACACACACATAGCCCTGCACACACGCATGTGGACACATAACACACACACTTATATAGGAATTCCACTCTTAATTTGAAATTCTCCAAATAGCCATACATCACAGAAAGTTTCTTCAAAGAGAAAACATCAAAGACACAACTTTTAGAGCCTTCCCAGGTTACCACTGGCCATCAAAGCAGGGTCAAGTTGTTTTAAAGTGCATGCTGGGCAGGGTCTGGGCTCCACTAACCCAGCGATAGGCCCTTCAGAGCTGAAACCAGACTCTCTCTGCAGCATGTAAGGATAAAAATAGCTAAAACTTTGGAGTCTGAAAAGACAGCAATACCTTTTAAAAGTTTAACATGAAATAGCGTCCCTGCTTTTTGTGGATGTATAGTTTGGGCAGGGAAATAGTCTGTGTTATTAAAGGGATGATCGTAAAATTCTTTCCCGAAAAGATCACCAGTTTAGGACAAGAAAGAACTCTGGAAACAGGCCCCAGGGGAAGCCAAGAGCATATGGATTTGCTAACCAAGTGTGAAAGGGTCTGGCTGAGCCAGTCTGTCGTGGGGTGGCTGGAAAAGTCGATTTGAGGCTGTGCAGCCAAGCCTGTTCCTGCCCCCACTCTGCAGTTGCTCTAAGGCAAATGTGAAGGGGTTGCAATCAGCCCAACCCCAGGTACTTTCTTCTTCCTTTCGGTTTGTTCTTCAATATCACACCTGAATGGGGGTCATTCCTGACCACAAATGCTCCAGTCTCTCCCGAGACACCCATCCTTATCATTTCATTCTTTAAATTTGAAGATTGAATTTATTATTTGTGTGCATGTATGTGAGTCTGTGTGCTGGTATGCACATGAACTCAAACTCTGTGTCCATGGTGATCAGAAGAGGGCACTGGATTCCCAAATCTGGAGTTACAGATGGTTATGAAGTCCCAAAGTGGATGCTGGGAAATGAAGCAGTATACACTCTTAACTGCTGTGCCATTTCTCCAGCTCCCAACCCCCCTCCTCAAACTCAAATTCTTTTCCAGAACCCTCAGTAATCTTCCTTTGGGTAATATCCCCTATTTATTACTATCTATGGATTGAATTACTTAATATCTAGCCTCCAGCCAGATTGTCATTGTTATGATGTCAGATACCTCTGACTAATTCAGGTCTCAGATTAGTGAGCAGCTAGCTTTCTTATATAGTCCAGGACTACCTGCATAGGTATGGTGCTGCCCACAATGGACTGGGCCATCTTACATCAATTAACATTCAAGACATTCTGTCACAGCCAAGGCAACGGATCAGCCTCATCTGGAACCCTCAGTTGAGACTCCCCTCTCAGCTGACTCCAGGCTGTCACGTTGACAGAGCCAAAGTATGGTGTGTTAATGACATACTTTCTTGCTGCAGAGGACAGAGACAGCCTAATCACAGGGGAGTATGTATGTAAGCATCTTATGAATAAGGAAACCACACCTGTCCTCAGAGTAAGGAATGAAACTGCCTCATGGTAAGACAGGGAGAGATGCAGGATGTTCACAAAGAGATAGGGAGTGACATGTGACTATAGAAGCAGACAAGGAGGGATATTGCTGCAAGGCAGGGGTACAAAGTGTCTGGTGGTCACCACCAGGAGCCAGGGAGAAGATGGGACAGAGTCTCATTGTGACTTGCAGAGTGGCACACGTCGCTCTCCATTATAATTATTCTCATGTCGCTTTTATTAGACCATGGACCCATGAGATGTCACCATGACCACAACTTAAAGGTGGGGTGGGGGTGCTTGGACTCAAGAAGAGGAACCAGCCAGGCCTAGTGGTGTATGCCTGCAACTCTAGCCACTAAAAAGACATAGAACATCCTGGGCTACATGATGAGTTCAAGGAGTTCAAAATCAGCCTGGGCTATACAGGAAGTTCAAGGACAACCTACACTACCTACTGAGACTCTGTCCTACAGTTTAAGAAGTATAAAGAGTGCCAGGAACTTAACTGACTAATATAATGTTGGGAGAATCCTCCATTCTAAGCACAAATAGCCTTGCAATCCCTCCGGACCTTAGGCAGCTGACATGGTACTATGTGTGTGGCTTGTCTTCTCACTGTGACAATACGCGACGGGGTACCATTAAGAAGGAAGGGCCCAAAGCTCCTTCTTCAGTCCACCATGGTGGCAGGAGTGTGTGACTGGGGCTGCTCACATTTTAGTGGGCTAGGAAGAAACCTTAGGTGGTATCCGGGGAAGTCTATCACCTCCAAGGCTCACCCCCTGTCTGGTGACATAGGCTCCTTTTCCTAAAGATCCCACAAGCTTTCGGATAGCACCACCAGTTGGTCACCAAGTGTTCAAAGACATGAGTCTGTGGGAGACATTTCACAGTCGCAAACATGACAGACATCTTCCCTCTTAGTGTCCCAGGAAGCAAAGAAGGGAGGAGACAGCATTTTTCATACAAGCACGTCTCCATGGGCCAAAGGATGGAACACCAGAGATGGAGCCCATTGGCTTTCCTGAGAGGTATCAAAGGCCCACGAGACTCTGAGGCATTCCTCTGTTTTGCTGAGGAAGCTCTGGGATTTTAAACAGTTGGATTAGAAGTCCCCTGGGGTGTGAGCCCAGAGTGTTTCTGTGTACATCCTCTCCAGTCGATGGAGGGCTGCTTACACTAACAGAAAATAAACTAGTTTTATCCAAAACAGACCAGTAGCACTCTGAGTATCATTTCTGGTTTCTCCAGGAAAATCGTGAAAACTGCCAAGAAACACACCAGGATACCACCTTCTAGTCTCCTGGCCCAGAAACACAGGCATAAATCTCCTCTCCGTCAGTGAAGTCTTGAGTGGAGAGAATGGTATAAATTCAAGTTCACGTTTACAGGGAATCAAATTATTGCTTTATTCCCAGGGAGATGAGTAAGAGTGACAGAGTTTCTGGAGTTGTAAAAATAGATGGATGCTTCTTATAAAATAACTCACAGACGTCCGAGGTCATTTATGATCGAATCTGGCAGGCCGGGGAGTGGGCGAGGGAAATTCCAAGCAGAATAACCCACACAATTTTCCAGCCGTAGAGCAAATGGCGTGGCTATTATGATAACACATTCTGGCAGAGCAAATGTATCTCCTCTTAATAGAAATACATTAGGCGCCATTTATAAAAATATCAACAGAGCAGTTCTGTTTCTTGAACTATAGCTTAGACATAAACATCACACAATTTATGGATGAGGAAATCCAATTTCATGCCATCTCAAACACATTTTTTGTTTATTACGTAAGGACAGTTCTCGTATACAAGAGAGTGTGTGGCACGGACTGTGCAGGGCGGGCATGGTACATGCCGGTGCGTGTATATAAAGACTGCGGTAGAGGGAGCCCTGAGTGAGGAAAATCCTGAGTGTGTTGTTGATCTGGGATCAGTCCTGCCAAGGACCCCAGCGCCTCAAACCCATGGAGGAATGGCACAGCCTTTTCCTCAGGGGTGAGGCTCAGAGGGACATGGCGAAGCCTGCAGTTCTGGTCAGTGTGAGGATACTGACAGCATGTAGAGACAGTGTCCACAGTAGCTTTCTCTCCCCGGTTATTCACAGCCTGGAGACTGCGCCCATGGAAGCCTGCTAAGCCGGACTCCTTGTTCAGCTGTAAAATGTGAGCTCTACTTTCTCATTCACCTGTATGTAATAAACCTGCCTCCCTGTTCAACTCTATACGATATACAGGTGGAATTTCCAGGGTGCTGTGGTTCTTCTCCAGCAGAGAGCCCAGTCTACCACACCCCAGCTTTTCTGAGTGTCTGTCAGTCATTTCTGTCTTTCCCCAACACCCTAGTCAGGGCCAAGCCTCCAAAGCCATGTGTGAATACAGCAGATGGCCAACACCCTATCCTATCTATTACAAATAGGATTGTTTTAGGAGATATATTTATCCAACCCTGAGTGTCTCCTAGATTAGTGGTTCTCCACCTTCCTAATGCTGCAACCCTTTAATACATTTCCTCGTGTTCTGGTGACCCCCAAACCATTATTTTGTTTTTACTTTATAACTGCAATTTTGCTACAGTTATGAATCAAAATGTAAATATCTGATTTGCAGGATATCTCATATGTGACCCGACCAAAGGGGTCAGGACCCACAGGCTGAGGACCATTGTACTAGATGCTGACATCACTGTATATCAGCAGTGTTGGCATAGTTACCCCAGTCATGAAAAGATAAGTATTTCAGACAGTCTGTGGAAACCATTATGGAACTCCAAGTTGAGTCCTGAGTCTTCTTGGACAATTACTTGATGTCTGTCCACCCCACCGTTGCCTTCTGTAACCTGAGATCCACAGTGACTAACAGGTGTCTTGGAAGCACAAGAGTCTGTGCTGTCTGTGAAGTGTCACAGGGTTAGTGCTGATCAACGGGACTTTTGCATGTTTGCATGCATGCATGTGAGCGTCCTTGCGTGTATGCCTGCATGTGGAGGCCAGAGAGGTAAACATCAGTTGCCATTCCTCGGGCACCGTCCTCCTTGTTCTGTTTGAGACAGAGCATCTCCCTGACCTGGAGGTCACGCACCAGACTAAGCTGGCTAGCAGGCAGGCCCCATTGATCTTCTCGTACCTGATTCCTGAGTGGTGGGATTATAGGCATGTATCACCATGCTTGTCTTAAAAATTGCAAACTTAGAAGGCTTGATGGCTTCTTACAACCTTAAACAGGCATCTTCTTAACCATTCCAGTTACTCAGTCCCTAGGTGTTTACTTGAGCAAAATCAAAACATGAACCCAAAAAAGGTTTGTAGGGGAATCCTCATAATAATTCCAAATTGAAAATGACCCAACCGTTCCTCAGCAGGGAAATGAAAACAACGGGTCACCTTGTATTCTCACAGTGAAATCTTTCCTTCTCAACAATCCAAAGAATGCACCACCTAGGGGTTGTGGAGCTGGCTCAGTGGGCAAGGGTGACTATCAAGCAAGTCTGGCGACCTGAGTTCAACCCCCCAAACCCACACAGATTTGAGAGGAGAGAACTGACTCCATAAATTGTACGCAATGCCCCATACACAAACACAATGATAATAATAAACTAAGTCACAGTGAAAAAAGAATGAAGCCGGATGTAGTGGCGCACCCCTTTAATCCTAGCACTGAGGAAGCAGAGGCTGGTGGGTTTCTGTGCGTTCAAGGCTAGCCTGGTCCACAAAGTGAGAGCCTGTCTTTTTAAAAAATAGAGCTTCTGGTTCATGCAGCAACCACATGAGAATCTCAGAAACTCGAACTGAGTTGACTGTGGCTAGCTACAATACGGTCTAAATATTCTGACGCCATTTTCATTGGGCTCTGGCATCTTCTCCACTGACCAGTGGCACAGGGTATCAGAACATTATAACCTAGATTATAGCCTAAATGGAAGGGTCTGGGGAAGCAGAAAGAACTGAGGAGCCAAAGAAGGCTCTTCCCAGGCAGATTATGTTCAATGTCACATTGGGAGATGATTGTAGAGGTTTATGCAAATGTGGGAACCTTCCACTTAAGACTGACAATCACTGTGGTTTTATTATATTAAATTATGCCTTCATAAAAATACATACAGGTTGGGAAAATGACTATAATGGATTTAGACACATAAAAAGTATATTTAAAAATTTTTGACACCAAATTACCAGGAAATAAAATGACCTCTTTGGTCAACTTTAGAAGTTGCCATGGCACCGACATCTTTCTAAAAATTGTTTAAGTATAAAGAAGGAATGAGCATTTGCCAAGGTTTTCTGGCTTGAAGTGTGTGTCAGCTACCCAAACATCTGAAGAAGAGAGCTTTCTGATGAAGAGTTACAGCTTAGCAATGCAGACTGGATGCAGATTGTTAAAAAAGAAAATCACTATTTCCCAGGCACGAATGAAATAATGGGTGTAGGGGAAGATGCTGGTGCTGCTGACACCATTAATTAGATGAAAGGTTGATGGGGGAATTTTATAATGCCTCAGTCAAGCTGACAACACCTGAGTCGAGTCCAGCATTGCATCTTAACACCACTAAAACAGGACAACGGGAACTGTGTTAGCTCTACTAATGTGCATGGCAGGAAGAGCACAGCACGATCTATGGTTTGCTGGCCTGTGAGGGAGTGAGAGAAGAGGAGAGAGAGGGAGGAAGGAAGAGAAGATGTAAAGAAAGGAAGAGGGAAGAAAAGAAGAAATAAAGGGAAGAAATGAAGGAAGAGGGAAGAAAGAGTAAGAAAGGAGGGCAGGAGGTAGGGTAAAAAGGGAAGAGAGGGGTATAAGGAGGGGAGAGGGAGGGAGCAAGAGAAGAACAATAGAAAGAAGGCAGGAAGGAGGAAAGGAGGAAAGAACCGTGGTGGTCTGAACAAGAATGTCCCCTCTACAGGCTCGTGCATTTGAATGCTTAGTTGGTTCTTCATTAAGAGTGGCAATGCTTGAGAAGGATTAGGAGGTGTGGCCTTACTGGAGTAGGTGTGGCCTTGCTGGAGGAAGTGTGTCACTAGGGGTGAGCTTTGAGGTTTCAGAACCCAAGCCAGACCCAGTGTCTCTCTTCTTGAAGCCTGTGGATCCAGCCTGTAGAACTCCCAGCCACTTCAGCTACTTCCTGGTACCATGTCTGCCTGCGTGCCACCATGCTTCCCGTCATGATGATAATGGACTAAACTGAAACTGTAAGCCAGCCACAACTAAGTACGTTCTTGTAAAGAGTTGCTGTGGTCATGCTGTGTCTTCACAGCAACAAAACATAGACTAAGACAAGAGTAACGTGAGAAAGGGAGGGAGGAAAGGGGACAGGAAGTAGAGAGAACTGGAAAGAACAACTAGAATCAACTTTCTGTATCTAAGTACTTGAGATATGACTCAGGGGTAGAGTTTTTATGGTGGATTTCTGGCATATAACGGAGATGAAGAAAGCAGAAACAGAAGTAGCAAGCAAAAACCTTTCTACATCTTCTTATGATTTACAGATAGTAGACATTAGAGTCACCAGTTAAAGACACCAAAGGGAATCGATTTATCCAAATCCCGATTGTGCAAAACTTTATAAGACAAATGATGGCTTCTTTTAAAATAGGACAGAGAAATGGAGTTGGATAGATGATTCAATGGTCATACAGAAGACCATGTTTAGTTCCCAGCATCCGTGCTGGTATCTCACAACTACTTGTAACTGTACCTCCAGGGGTCACAACATCCTCTTCTGGCCTCCACAGACATCTGCACTCACATGCATGTACCATACAAACACATGACTAAAAACAACACAATAAATCTTCGAAAAAATGAACAGTGTGTAATTATGTGGGGAAGAGATTAAAAGATACTTACGAGACACCAAGGAAGTGTGACGTGTAGGCAGATCTCGTTTGAAGTCTCATTTGAACAAACCAAGTGTTAAAACAATGTGCTGTTTGAGAAAATGTGACAGCATTTTGAGGAATATTTTTGTGAAAATACGAATATTAAATTTTGTTAAGTGTCATGTTACATCAAGTCTATTATGTTTTAAGAAAGTCTTTATATGTTAGCAGAGAGCTAAAAGTAGTTTAGGTTCATGTCTGCGAATTTGCTTTTAAAACACTAGGAATTTAGTAGAAAAAAGATCCCAAACACAGCTAAATGTTGACATTCATTTAACTTGAATAATTCATGCACTTGGAATCATTATATTGTTCTGTTTTTGTTAGTGTGTTTCAAATTTCCCTAAGAAAATATTGAATTAAAAGAAAGGAAATGGAGGCTGGAGAGAGTGGGTAAGAGCACCGGTTGTTCTCCCACAGGACCTGGGTTCAATTCTCAGCATTCACATGACAGGTCACAACTATAATTCCAGTTCCAGTGGACCTGACTCCCTCACACAAACATATGCACAGGTCAAATACTAACACACATATAAATTAAATGAATAAATTAAAATTGCTTAAAAAGAGAAGGAAGGAAGGAAGGAAGGAAGGAAGGAAGGAAGGAAAGAAAGAAAGAAAGAAAGAAAGAAAGAAAGAAAGAAAGAAAGAAAGTCGGTCATAAATGGCCAGGTATTAGTAGCACATGCCTTTAATGCCAACACTTGGGAAGCAAAGATAGGTGGACTTCTGTGAGATTCAGGCCAACCTTGTCTACAGGAGGAGTTCTAGGACAGTCAAAGCTACACAGAGAAATGAAAGACCAGAGAGGGGGAGAGAGAGAGAAAAAGAGAGAGAGACAGAGAGAGAGAGAGAGAGAGAGAGAGAGAGAGAGAGAAAAGAAAGAAAGAAAGAAAGAAAGAAAGAAAGAAAGAAAGAAAGAAAGAAAGTTCATATCACAATCACAATTTATCTTGAAGGGGTAGAAGAAAATTAAGAAACAAAGAAATCTAGATCCATTTACTCAGTCAGGGTAGAAAGAATACCCAACTGGTCTAGAATTCAACTTTAGGGACCAGTGTGAGGGCTTGGCAGATAAAGGTGCTTTTTTGCCAAGGCTGATGTCCTGAGTTTGATCTCTGGGACCCATGTGACAGAAGAAGAGAACCAACTCCTGCAATCTGTCTTCTGACCTCCACACACACACACACACACACACACCACAACTCACATGCTTCACCCTCACACACGATAATAAATAAATAAATAAATAAATAAATAAATAAATAATAAAATCTAACTCTACATAATTGTAGACATCCTACCAAGAGAATCCTGTTTGTTCTATAAATGATTTCTATTTATTCGTGTTTTTTGGAAGTTCTCTCGAGGCAGGGTTCTTTGGTGGGTGTGTGTATTACAGTTATACACCAGGCATATATGATACACACACACACACACACACACACACACACACACACACACACACAAATGTCGCCCCCTTCCACAAATTAGTGTGCCAACATGGTGGACTAAATCCATGTAAAACCTGAGAAAGCTTTAAAAGGAATTCTAAACATAAAAGAACAGAGTTAAGCATGGCTTGGTAGTGGCATTTTCTTGGGTGGGATCTGTTTGCTGGAAGTAAGCAGAGGCATGGCTTCTTTAAGAGAAGTTTTCCATATTCAGCAGTAGCAGAAAAAAATCCATGCCATTTTGAAATGCTAGCTTTCTAGGCTGTGCTGTCAGCACAACCTCTGGCTCTTTCAGGAGGCTGAGCATTTAAATGGGGTTTGTAAGCAGCATGTTACAAACTGCTTAATGTCTCGACATAGACCCATTGAATACTTGGAACTGGGGTGGTGTGCGCAGCTCAGAGGCAGTGAACAGACCTCCTCTGCCATGTCAGATTGGGCAGAACAAGCAGGCAGGATGTATATACTTTAGTAATGGCACGTCATAAGTTTTTAAGAAGCACTTAGCATTTTAAGAAGCGCTCCTGGACAGTAAAGAATTACAGATACACAATAGGACAGATTCAGACTTAAAAAATCTCTAAATGGGTCACAGTATTAAATAAATGTACATAGGCTTGGGAGAGAGAAGAAAAAGAGTATAGAGTTATAAAAAGAATAGACAGTCAAATTGAAAGGAGTAAAGAAAAATAAGCCATGTAAAGATGAAAAATTCACAGTCTGGATTATGTAAATTATTGTGTTTTCTTTGAATTTTTTGACTGTAAAGGAGCTAAGTAACCAACATATATACTTTAAAGGTATCTTGACTTCAGAATTTGAGTCTAAGGATATGTTGCTTTGGAAAAGAGGTTCTTTTGTTTCCACAGAGGTTGAGAACCTGTGGAATCATCCCAGACTAATGTAGTTTGATGGACCAAGACCCCCTGAAAGATTGCCTTGAACACCCTTCAAAAAGTTACTTTGACCAATAAACAGCAGGAAGCAGTTTGGAGAATAACTACACCCATATTCCCAAATATTATTTATAAATGTTTCTTTACATTTAAAGGGAGATATGCTATAGAGATTTTCATTGGCATGGATCTTGCTTTATGGATACAAATTTAAGGTCAATTTTGTTATACTGTACACATATATATGTATATATATATATATATATATATATATATATATTTCTGCTCTTGATTAAGGTATTGTGTTTGTGCAGCTCATTTTAAAATGTAATTTATAATAAAAATATAGGTTAATAGATAATCATCTATAATAGTCAAGCTTGTAGTCATGTTAGTTAGATTTTTTAGATGTACAGAGATGAATTTCAGATGGATAGGGATTCTTCAAATCTTTCAAAGACTACAGAATATGGCATTTAAAGTGTTTTAAGAATTTAGGACTTTTCATGACAATGAGACTCATCTGCACCTGGCAGTATCAATCTACTTCAAGAGGAAGATAGGCATTGAAGAAGCTCCTTATAGAGTTGGTTGGCCATTTGGCCAAGAAACTGCTCTTGCCTGGACTGCTTGATAAACTGGACATGCAGGACCCACAGAGAAATGGCTGCTGAACTTGCCTAAAGGTGAGATGATCTTTTGGGGTTCCTGCTTCATGAAAGAGTCTGATAGACATTATGCAGGATACAGAAGAAAGTTACTGACAAACTGCCAATATAGGTGGAATAGTCTTTGAAATTTCCTGCTTCACGGAAAAGTCTGCTGGATATTATGGGCCTGTAGGCTGAAGATGGACGCTCCAATGGTACAGAAGAACTTTGGGTGACTGTCCAGACAGTGAGATGTCTCTGTCAATTCTAGAGTTTTGGAAGTTGCTTACAATGAACTTATTATTTACGTAGGTAATATTATATCCTTTTGGAGTCTTTGATGGAGTTGAAGAATTATAGTTATAGTTTTCCCTAGTTATAATAAAAGATAAAGTATATATGTATATATACATATATATACAAAATAAATATTGTAACTATAATTCTTGCTTGATACCTGTTTTGTATATGTAATTTTACTATGTAATAAAAACCTTTTTTATTTAAACAGAAAAGGGGAGGTGATGTGGGATTCCCCTCTGTATGTTGTGAACATCATTGGTTAATAAAGTAACTGCTTTGGGCCTATAGCAGAGCTATAGGGGAACAGAGCTAGGTGGGAAAAACTAAACTGAATGCTGGGAGAAAAAAAGAAGAGTCAGGAAGAAGCCATGTAGCCTTGCCAGAGACAGACGCTGCAACTTTTCCAGGTAAGCCACAGCCTCGTGGTGATACACAGATGAATAAAAATGGGTTAAATTGAGATGTAAGAGTTAGCCAATAAGAAGCTAGAGCTAATGGCCAAGCAGTGATTTAATTAATACATTTTCTGTGCTGTTATTTCAGTTCTGGATGACCAGGATGAACAAGCCCTCCTCCTTCAATAAGAATTCTCTGCCAAGGGTCCATGAGATTGGACACTGAGTCCCCAGCTGGTGGTACTGTTTGAGAGGGTTCTTTAGGTTCATGAATAAAGGAGAATAAGATAGTAAACATCCATTTTCTGGTAGCCTGGAAGTGACCATCTCTCTCCATTTCCCCTTAGAGACAGCTGCAGGACAAGGCTTAGTGATACTCCTATATTGTAAGGGTTCATTATACATTATACCTTTTCTCTGGACACTAAGTAATACAGTGGAAAAATCAAATAACACCTCATTTCAACTTATTTAAAAGTAATTTATCTCTTCTTTCCTTGGAAATCTTTTCTCTCTTAAGATTCAGAGATTTGGACTGGTGAGATGGTTCGTTTCGTATTTAAAGGCTTGCCCCGATGCCTAACAACCTGAGCTCCATTCCCAGAACTCCGCAGGGTGGAAGGAGAGAACAAACTCCTGTAAACTGTCCTCTAACCGCTAGACACACACACACACACATATACACACACACACACACACACACCGTAACACACATTTACAAACATATACATACACATGTGTACACACACAATATAATAAGAAAAGATCTAGATGCTGTCGTCACGTTTTGTCAGTGGTTTCTGATTAACATTACCCAGGAAACACACCCAATCTTTCAAATTCTGCTCTTATTTTCCCTTCCCAGCCCTGAGTAGTGTGTGGTCTTGGTTGCCTCTGACCCTGCCACTCCATTGACTGCTTTAGTGCCAGGCATCCGGCTGCTTTGCATGGAAGCAACCGCGCGCTCAAGAGCCAGCTCTGCTTCTTTAGCTTTCTGAACCAGAGGAAAGCTCCCTGTACTGATGCATCTTACACACCGAGGACAGGATTAGGAGGGAACAGATTTCACAGGGTTCTGAGAAAGATCTCAGAAGGACCTGGCTCCTGTTTTATTTATTTTTTTAACTGTTTATTTATTTTTATGTATACAATATTCTGTCTGTGTGTAAGTCTGCAGGCCAGAAGAGGGCACCAGACCCCATTACAGATGGTTGTGAGCCACCATGTGGTTGCTGGGAATTGAACTCAGAACCTTTGGAAGAGCAGGCAATGCTCTTAACCACTGAGCCATCTCTCCAGCCCCCTGGCTCCTGTTTTTTAAAAAAAAAAACTGCCAAGAAAAGACAGCGTTCGCATACCGAACAATGCTGTAAAGTGTAGAATGCATAGCAAGTCAGACATCAAAATACCCCACAGGCCTGGGCGGTCTATGCTATTTCCTTCCTTTTTAAAATGTACTGATTTATTTCTGAGGCATGCCCATGCTGTGGCACACATGTGAGTGTCAGAGAGCACTTCTGTGTGGATTCTGGAGGCTGCCAGACTCCCTGCAGCACTCCTTTACACTCTGCCATCTCGCCGGCCCTCTGTGTAATTTTTATAGGTGAAATTATATACACACGTGAACGTGTACAATGAGTGAAAATCATATTAGTGTATGTAGAAAGTTCTTCACTACTTCCTCTCCGCTTCCTCTCCTCTCTCTGCCCCTCTTTTTCCTTCCTTCCTTCCTTTATTTCTCTCCTTTTTATTTCTTCCCCTTTCTTCTTTTCAACACAAGATCTCCCTGTAGCCTAGGCTGGTTTTGAATACATCATCTTCCCAGCTCTGCTTTCCAAGTGCCAGGATGGCAGGCACGTACCACCAGACCTGGTAGTATGGGAATCTACTTCCTAACAGGACATTTATTATTTAGCTAGTGTTTGCTCCACGCTGTATAAACCAGGAATATAACCTATAAAACACAGCAGTGTGCATCCATTTCTTTCACTTAACAGGGAGCTCTGGTGTATTAGCTACTTTTTGTTGCTGTGATGAAAATACATAATGACATAAGCCTGGTTCACAAGCTTGAGGACTGGGGTTCAGATCCCCCAAAACCCATGTAAACGTCAGGTGTGCGTGGAAGACCATCTGTAATTTCAGCCTCAGAAGGAGGAGGCAGAGGATCCACAGAGCAAGCCAGTGAGCAACACTAGTCACGTTGGTGAACTCCAGGTTTGACTGGGAGATCCTGCCTCTATGAATAAGGTGGAAGAATGATAGAAGGTGATTGCATACATGAACCTGGGGCTTCCATGTGCATAAATATACAAAACTATGTATGCTACACACATGCATGAAAAATGAAAAAAAAATTTGAATGTACAATTTAAGAAAGAAAATATTTGTTTACTTATGTTTAGTTATAATGAGACCATTGTACACACACCAAAAAAGTTTAAGGATTGACAGCAAACTTGCCTGGCACTCAAAGCCCTGGGTTCCATTCCGGGTGCCACAAACAAGCAAAACTCTTCTAATTTTCTAAGACAGTGTTCTCAACTTGTGGGTCATGATCCCCTTGAGGGACAAATGACCCTTTCACAGGGGTCGCTAAAGCCCATCAGAAAACACTGACGTTTAATTATGATTTATAACAGTAGCAAAACTACACTTATGAAGTAGCAATGAAAATAATGTTATGGTTGGGGGGTCACCACAGCATGAAGAACAGCATTAAAGGGTTGTAGCGTCAGGAAGACTGAGAAGCACTGGCTTAAGAGATCAGATCTTATGTTCATCTCTCGCCAGCAGCAACTCCATAGGTGCAGGTATGTTAATTAGCTTGATGATACTGATCATTTCACACTATATGTCTATCAAAACATCCCAGACTAAACAGCTTTAAGATATACAGCTTCAAGGAGAGCCTAGCAAAACCAAAGAGTCAAAAGAAAAGGGGAAAGGAAACCCGTCTGTGAGTGTGGGCAGAGGAGCATCGCTCTAATGAACTTCAGCAACACGCTTTGCAGCCACTGACAACAGCCTGAATTGGCCTCAAATGTGGGGGGCCCCTCTTGTCCCTGGTGACCCCTCCAGCCACACATCTACTCGTGCAAGGATAGTGCTTCACCCCCATCCCCACACTTTCTCTCCTGATGTAACCTTTTACCCCTCATTGACATCGTTATCAGAATGTATTTCCTTGAATTCAAGGAAAAAACGGGGACATAGATCTGGAGGTAAGAACACTTGTGCAAGCATGAAGACCTGAGTTCAAATCCATAGCACCTAAGTAAAAAGCTGGCCATTGCTGTAACTCCAGGACTGTGCAAAGTGAGGCCAAGGAGAACTGCTGTGGCTTGCTGGCCTAGTCTAGCTGGAGGCTCAGCCAGGGTCCCTGTCTCTAGGGAATAAGGTAGAGAGTTGTTCTGATTACATTTCTGTTGCTGTGACAGATACCCTAACCAAAATCGATACTGAGAAGGGAGGGCTTATTTGGTTTACTATTCCAGGTTATAGGCCATTATCTGGGGGAAGTCAAGTCAAGAACTTAAGCATCTGATCACATTGCACCCATAGCCAAGGGCAGAGAGAGGACAAATACACCCGTCATTCCTCGCTTGCCTTCAGCTCTCATACACTGTTCAGGGTCCCTTGCCTAAGGAATAGTGCCTCCCATAGTGGACTGTGTCTTCCTTCACCCACCAACAACCAGAGACAATCCTCTACAGACAAGCCTATAGGCCAAACTTATCTAGAAAACTCCTCATGAAGATTCTTCCCAGGTGATTCTAGGTTGTATCCAGTTGACAATTAAAACTAACCCACAACACCATCAAAACGCTTTGGATAGAAATTTTAATTCAGGAGACTACTTGGTTTTCAGAAGAAATTAAAAAGATAAAAGTGCCGGGCTCTCTACTTAGCATCCAGAGCAGGTCACTGAAACATGAGATACACCGGTCAGTCTTTAGAGACGGAAAGCCCAAGTCATCCACACCCAAGAAGTCTTAATGTCTCTGCTTAAATATCTCCGCTGGAATGGACTGGGATAAACAAACCACACTTGATAGGTTTAAGAAGCTTGGAACATACCTCAAGGATGAAGTTCACATCACAAACCAGGAGGAAGGCATGCCAAATTACCCACCTTGATTCCAAGTTCAATATTCTCTCCTCCATACACATCCATCCCAGGGTCTAGCAGACCGATTTCACCAAAGAATTTCCTGTTGACCACGAATGAGCAGCCAATCATGGCTGGTGTCCTGTGGGAGAAAGAAAGAAGCAAGATTGTCAATGTGTAGGTAGGTGACATCTTTTTCCCCCCAGACACTCATAAGGTAGGCAGGGATTTCTGCTCTATTCCTCTTTGAGCCCTTGATTTCCTCGCTTCCCACTCTCCATAAGGCTGCCTTTTAGTGCAGAGGGACAGGAAGTGTTTGCATCTAGGGATATCCCAGAACCCTGATAAATAGGGTAAAAACCAGTCTCATGCATGGTGTTGCACCTACCACATGGAGAGTGGTTCTCACTGTACTCCCAAAAGAGAGGTGACTCTGTGTAAAGGAATTTCAGTATGAGCCGCAGCTCTAATCTGCTCAACCCAGGAAGAAGACACGAATGGTTAAACTTGAAGCATGAAGGTAAACGAGGGGATATGAGGCAGTTAATTTTCAATGTTAACACGCTGGGTTTGGAATCACCTAGGAGACGCACCCACAGTTGTGCTTCCAAGGGTGTTTCCAGAGAGGCTTAACTGAGGAAGAAAGGATCTGACCTCCGCAAGCGGAGGGCGGCACCATCCTATGGGCTGGTGTTAATAAAAAAGAGAGGGCAAAGTAAGCAGTAGCATCATTTCTAGTTGCTACCTGACTGTGGATACAGTGTGGCCAGGAGCCTCATGCTCCCAATGCCAGGATGGACTGTGCCCTCAAACTGTGAGCCCAAATAAACCCTTCCTTTCTTAAGTTGCGTTTGTCAGGTGTTCCGTCACGGCAATGGGTAAAATAACTAACATAGAGTCCAAAATCCAAAGGATCCAGTATCCATGCTCCGTCTGGAGACACTACACCTGGAAGTTGGTGTCTTAGGAAGGAAGAAGACTCAGAGGGGAAAGTACTCTTGTCTCCGGGTATCCGAGACATTGCTCCAACAAAGCTGAAATGCCTCCTCACTGAAACAGGACTACGGAAAGACAGCTCTTCAGGCAGATGTGAGTCCTCCGGAGACCAGAGGAAGCCTGTCCAGTACTGCATCCTGGGTACTTCATCAGAACTTGGAGACAAGGGCTGGGAGGCTGGTCCTGATGGAGTCACACCACTGCTGATAGCACCTTGAGAAGAAGTTGTGGTTGGAATCTGCCACAGTGTCAAGGAGTCTGACAGACTGTGGGAAGGCAAAGTGGAAAGGAGCCCTGGGATGAGGCCCCAGGATGCAGGATCCCTTTGAAACAAATGTAAACAAAGCGCTGTGGGGGTAACCTCATAATGCTAGGAACAAGTGACATTCTTAGCCAAACATTGTGACTAGTTGGTAAAAGATGGGGAGACTTAGTAGCTAAAAGATACACACACGGTCAAGCTGGCCATAGTGGTATACACTTAAAATCCCAGCAGTAGGAGGAAAGTGGAGACAGAAGGGTTTGTGAATTCCAGGACAGCCTGGCTACAGAGAGAGTTCAAGGCAACCCTTTACTATGCCTCAAGTTCAAGGCCAGCCTGAGCTGTATAATAAGTTCAAGGCCAACCTGGGCCACACAGTGAGTTCAAGGAGAGCTTGGGCTACTTGGTGAACTTAAGGCCAGAGCTAGAACACATCATATGTACAAGGCCTATCTAGGGTGCTAAGTGAGTTTAGCCTCAGCTACGTAGTTAATTCACACCCAGCCCAGGTTAGGCTAATGAGTTGAGGCTGGGCCAGCCAGCATTGTCTTTGCCAGTCAATTCAGACCATAACCGCTTGCTATTCTGGGACCATCTGAATGGACTTAACACGATCAGCTGTCCTTGCCTGGGAGAAACAGTTCCCTGGCAGGAAGCTGCCGCTTGACATAATGAGACCTGCTGTGTCCGGTGTCAGGTGAACTATCCTCATCCTCACCATTGGTGAGCGGAGAACAAAGTGTGGCCTCACTTCCACCATAGGCATCCATGCCACCTGTCCAGCCATGTGAGCCGTAGTCAATAGCATGCCGGGGATGATGAGATTCTTGAACGCCTGCATACATCCTCATCTTTTCAAACTCAACGGCAATTACTACCATTAGCACAAACATTTCCACTCAAAATCATTCAAAAATGATAATCATATTAAGGGAATCTGCCAATGCCCTAATCGCTCCATTATAGAGAAGAAGAACAGAAATTAAAAACAATCACTTTTATTGTTGCTATTATACAAAATACATGCACCACACACAACCAGTCCAGCTGACAAAGAGAGAGGCGGGGAAGGAAGAGAGAGTCAGCCAGGAATGGGTGGTAGCCATGAGAATTCCCATTCAGAGGGCTCAAGCTTTCCGGGTTTCCAGGCTAGTCCTTTTCATAGGTTTGACCAAGAGCTTGGCGCTGTTTGCTTCCACATTGTCTATGGTTTGAACCTAAAATATCCCCCACAGGCTGTTTGAGAGGACCTTTAGGGGGCGGGGCCCAGGTGAAAGAAGTAGGTCACTACAGGGGTGGGGTTTTGAAGGTCATACCTCAGACCTGACTTCCAACCTCTGGTTCTTGGTCCACTATAATGTAAGGAGTCTCTATTATCACAAACTCCCACCATGAACTCCTCCATGTTTTCCCAGTCATGATAGAAGAAATGAGACCTTCTAAGACATGGGCCAAAAGATTATCTTTAACCCAAGATGAATCACGATGATTATTAACTTGAAGGGACTTGGGACCACTTAGGAGACAAACCTCTGGGCATGTCTGTGAGGGAGTTTCTAGATTGTGTTCTTTGAGGAGATGTCTTAGGGGTTCTACTGCTATGAAGAGCCCCCCCGACCATGGTAATTCTTATAAATGAAAACACTTAACTGGGGGCCTTCAGAGGTTTCGGTCATTATCATCATGGTGGGACAGGGTGACAGCAGGCAGAGCTCCTGTTTAGAATCCCCCAGGAAAGGGCTGGTGGCATGGCCTAGCCACAGCACACTTATTTAGCAGACGCAAGACCCTGGTTTCGATCCACAGCATCCTCACAGGCATCTCTGCATCAGCTTCAGCGACTCTTGCTCTCAGAGTATTATCAACCCCGGGGCTTTCGGCAGTTGTTGTTATCAGCCCTCTGCTCATAGGCTTGACACCCACGGACCTGGTTCTTCATCAACTGGAAACACTTGAAAATGAAATTGCATCTGTACTGAATATGTCCAGACCTTCCTTCTCTCCTTTAGTCCCTAAGATTATAACGCACACTTGCACGTTGATATCATGCTGAGGTTTTCAGTATTGATATGATTAGTGGCCTAGGAAGATGTCGGTGTTGTGGGAACACCACATTGTCTATGTAAGGGACTTGAGCATACTGGATTGGGTAGCGGTGGTGGGTCCTAGGACTGATCCTCCAGGCACAGAACTGAAGGAGCACTGTGTCAACTTCTTTGGCAATAGGCATCTTCGCTGTTAGCATCCTAGTTACTACAGTGCACGTTGTGAGGTCGTCATGCCCCACTGATTCTCTACATGCTACCCCGTAAACAGTGTGAGGTCCACGAGGGGATGTTGCCCTTCAGTTCCAGAAGCTGGATGTTAAGGACGCAGAGATGTCTCTGAGGATGCTGTGGATCGAAACCAGGGTCTTGTGTCTGCTAAATAAGTGTGCTATGACTTGGCCATCCCACCAGCCTTCCCTGGAGGATTCCAAACAGGAGCTCTACTGCTGTAGCTTGGTAGAACAGAGGAGGGTGGAGAACTATCTGCTGCAGGTTTCTCAGTCCAGCAAAGCCCTTTATTGAGAACCTCACTACTTTGGGGAGATTCCTAATCTTCAAAGTGTCACTGCTTTAGAGATGTCATTAAGCCCATTTCCTGTCCGAGGGACCTGACACTCAGAGACTGTGCTTATCTAGTGTTCCCTTGCTATAGCAAAACACCCAAGATCATTCACTTACAAAGCGAAAAAGTTTATTTGGGCTTAAAAGATTTCAACCTATACTTAGTAGTTCCATTGCTTTCTTAGTGTTTATTATCTTATTGTTGTTGTTATTACTATTACTGTTATTGGGCTCAGGGGATAATTTTAAAGAGCCAGTTCTCTCTTTCCATCATGTGAGTCCCCTGGAATGAACTGATTGTCAGCCTTGCTGTAAAGCCCCTTTATCTGCTGAGCCACCTGGCGGCCAGCTTCAGCAGAGGGCACTGTATAACAAGGGTACAGCAGAGAAAAACTGCCTCCTGGCCAGAGGGCAGGAAGAAAGGAAAAGAACTATCCAAGGGCATCCCCCAACAACGTGTGTGTGTATGTGTGTGTGAGTGTGTGCGTGTGTGTGTGTGTGTGTGTGTGTGTGTGTGTGTGTGTATACAC
>NC_022010.1:26579159-26612100 GCF_000317375.1 Microtus ochrogaster | reverse complement strand
GTGTGTGTGTGTGTGTGTGTGTGTGTGTGTGTGTGTGTATACACAGGTGCACATGGATGTGGAGGTCAGACGATGACCTTAGGTAACATTCTTCAGGGGCTGTCCAACTTATTTTTGAGAGAAAGGCTCTCACTGGCTTCGAGCTGGACAAGTAGTCTAGCTTAACTAGTGAGGCCCAGGGATCCACTTGTCTTGGCTGCCCACTTTAAAAGAATATTTTTAAAAGATTTTTTTCACTGTGTAAGAGTGCTTTGTTTACACACATGTCTGTGCACCACCGCATGTGTTTCCTGGTGCTCACAGAGGTCAGGAGAGGGACTCAAGAGTCTATGGACCTGTAATTACTGGTGGTTGTTAGCGACCATGTGGGCACTGAGAATCAAACCTCAGTCCTCTGAAAGAACAGTATGTGCTCTTAACCAATGACATCTCTCTAGCCCCAAGGTATGGCATTGTTAGGTCTATCCTTAGTGAGATTCAGGTCCTCATGTCTTCATGCTTAAAGGGTAAGTATTTTACCAAAAAAAAAAAAAAAAACATCTTCTCAGAGTCCATTTCTTTTCTTTATTTTTTTTATTCACACACACACACACACACACACACACACACCCTTTTTTGTCCACATGTCTGTCTGTACACCATGTACCTAGCACCTATGAAAGCCAGAAGAGAACATTTGATCCTCTGAAACTGGAATTATGGATAGTTCAAACCTGCCACATGAGTGCTGAGAATTGAATTCAGGTCCCCTGCAAGAACAGCAAGTGTCCTTAACTGATGAGCTATCTCTCCAGCCTTCACCTTGGTATTTTGAGACAGGGTCTCTCCCCAGACTGGAGCTCACCAAGTAGGCTAAGCTGGCTGGTCAGTGAGCCGCAGGGAACTTCTTGTCTCTCCCTTTCCAGCATTGGGATTACGAGCACATTCTACCACACATACGGGTTACGGGGATTGAACTCAGGCCCTTACGCTTACATGGCAAGCAATTTACTGACTGTTCAGGTTGATTCTAAATGTCAAGCTTTGTGACTGTTGAGCCCTCTATCTCTCCAGCCCCTAGAGTCCACTTCTTAAAGGTTCCATGACTTTCCATTACCAGCTCGCTGGGGAGCAGGCCTTTAACACCCATGACTTAGGGAATATTTCCAACTCAAACTTCAGTAGAGGTAATAATAAAGAGTTGACCAAGCACAGTTCCATTCCTGTGAGCAGTGACTATCCCAGAGCTACCTGGTGGTGGCAGAATCCCCTCCACTCCTTGGTACATTATTGCCTCCCCAACCAGATAAGCTAAAACCCACAGCAGCTAAGAGCGCTCCCACCGCATAAACCAACAGGTCCCATTCTGAAGCTTTTTGGGGGAACTTGTGGGCTGCTAACCACTAAAAATATAATTTGGGGGAAGGAGTTGGCAGGCTTGGAGAGTTTTAGGTTGCACGGGAGAGTAATTTAATACTCAGAGTTCCATTTGTCTGTGCTACACATATAAATACCAGAAGGGTTAGCACCCCTGCCTTTAAAAAAAAAATCAAACTCCGTATTCGACACACACATATCTCACAAATCGGACCCAAAGGCCAAAGCTTTGCGGTTCAATGGAGGGAGCATTTTTCGCGTTTGTTGCTGGGGAGATAATTCACCCTGGAACAACTTTCTCTGAATCAACGGGGGAAGCAGACTGCCTGGGTGTTAAAAGCCTTTGTTTGTGGGGGGATAAAGGAAAGGCTCATCTCCTCTCTCCTCGAGTGTGATTTTTCACAGATGGAGGAAGAAAAAAACCCCACCCTTCAGTGGGGATTGAAGTTGTCAGTTTCCGATGCCTGCTTCCTTGGCTGACTGATTTTGCTCAGGCTTGTTTCAGTGAAACAAAGACCATTTCCACCCTCTTCAGTGAGATGCTTCCTAGGAGCCACTTTCTCAGCATCACACTTTTGTTCTTTGCTAATCGCATTTGATTTAGTCTTTGAGGAACTGATTCCCTGATAGGTCTTTGAAGAGTATTTTTGTAAAAACATGGTGGGTTCTAAGACGTGATCTGTGAAGCCATTATCAGCCATCAGAACTTCTTAAAGCCGTGTGTGTGTGTGTGTGTGTGTGTGTGTGTGTGTGTTCACCTTGTTTTGAGGCAGAATCTCTTGCATGGAGCAAAAATGCATTCCTTGTAGTCACCAGTTTTACCATAAGGAGTCTCAGAGAGGAGTGAAGGAGGACCAACATCAAAGGGTCCTCTTCTAGGCTGCTTTTCCTGAGTGTTTTCTCACAGTGACGAAAGCAACCAACGCAACCGCAAATTCAGCTCCAAGCTTCCTCACGTCTACTACAAGCAGAGTCACTGGGCTCCTCTGTCGCCTCTAAAAGATGTTTCTAAGAGAGGTATGGTTGGGACCGGGACAAGGTGCGGTCCGTGAAATGCTCATCTTGCAAGCACAAGAACTTGAATTTGATCCCCAGAATCCAGATTAAAAGAAAAAATTGCATACAGTGATGTGTGCTTGTAATCCCAGCATCCAGAAGGAAGAAATGGGTGGGTCCCTGGGGCGCAGTGTCCACCTGCCCGATGTAACTAATGAGTTTGTGGCCAGCGAGAGACCCTGTCTCAAAAACCAACATGGATATCATCTGAGGAAGGACAACTCAAGTTTACCTCTGCCCTCTGCACAGCTGTGCACCTCCCAGACACCACACACACACACACACACACACACACACACACACACACACACACACACGGTTGCAATTATTCAGCCCACTGAGGTCCAAGAGATAATGACTAGCAAAGTCTTCAGCAAACACCACGAACTTCACCAACCTTTAGGTGTTTGTTGGCATCAGCTCTCTGTGTGCCCAAGAATAAGAATTGTATTCGGAATCTGAATACCGTCCTTTTGAGACGCTGGCTCAGGTGGCCTTGCCCATGTCGCTTTAAGAAAGGGGTTTGAGTGGAACAACACCACAGTTACTTTGAAAGGTGTGTGTGGGCTTCTCTCTCCTTCACCTGCCTTGCCATCTGGAGGCAGCCACAACCTTGAGATGATAAAGACGCCAGCGCCGGGATGGAAGGAACTGAAGGAGATTGTCTATTGTGACTGCAAAGCCAACGTTTGAGATTAATTGTTAAAGCAGCAGTCTCAACGGGGTCTTAAGTGCCTGAGTCAGGCACCAGAGAATACACAGAGAAGTATTTTATAAATCTCTAAATCCTCTTTACAGATCAAAGATGGCTACCACATGAAGTCACAGGAAGGGGGGTATGACCCCACAGGGGGTGTCAATACTGGCTTAACTTAGGATGACCTGGGGAAGTCTGGTTTGTTACTATTGTTTTAATGTATGTGTATTCCTGCGTGCAGACACATGTGCATACACAGGTGTGTATACATGTGTGTATGTGCATGTGTATGGAGAATAGAGGACATCACTCTCTAATGCCATCTCTCAGAAATGCTACCTACCTCCTTTGAGACAAGTTACTTATTTGTCTGGAACTTACCAAGTATGCCAGGATGAGTGACCAGTAAGTCCGAGGGATGCTCCCATCTCCATCTCCCCAGAGCTGGGATTACAAGTATGTCCCACCTTGCCTGGCTATTTATGTGGGTTCTGGGGCTTGAACTAGGGTCCTATGCTTGCATAATGTCCTGGTTAGTTGTGTCAATTTGACACAGTCTAGAGTCCTGTAAGAGAGCTTCAACCGAGGAGTTGCCAAGATCCTATTGACCTGTAGCCATGTCTATAGGGGATTGTCTTGATTATTGGCAGATGTAGGAAGGCACTGTCCACTGTGGGTGGCCCCATTCCCTAGGCAGGTGGTCCTGCACTGTGTAAGAATCTAGCTAAGCATGATCCCGAGAGCAAGACAACAAGCAGCATCCCGCTAGGTTTTCTGCGGTGCTTCTCTTACTAGGGCGAGTTCCTTATTCTGAGGTAATAATGCATAGAATAGCAATCAGTCCTACCTTCAAGCTCCTGCTTGAGAACCTGCCCCAATTTCCCTCCATGAGTGGAACAGTGAGCTGAAATAAACTCCTTCCTCCTCTGCGGTGCTTTTGTTCAAGGTGTCTTATTGCAGCAACAGAATGAAACCAGAACACCCAGCAAGCACTTTAGCAACTGAACCATCTGTTGTTCTGGTGTCTGGAGAGCTTCGAAAGTCACCCGTACCCAGCCAGGACCACTCCACATTCAGATTTGATCTGAAGTACAACCATGGCTGAGAGGCTTACATACAGGGCACATCTCCAAACCCAACTTGAAGTTTCTTCTTGGAAGAAAGAAGAAAGACAAGGCCACTCAGCTATACTGCTCAAATTGGAATTCACAGACTGGGCAGGAATCCAGCAAATGGGCTAAAGGACAGGAAGGTGAGAGATGCTTGGCACTGTGCCTTCTGGGAGAGGACAAATGTCTTCATCCAGGCAGGGGAGCAGAAATAGTAAAGGGATTGATGTTCAGGCAGGAAGTGGATCTTAAATAATGCTCATAGTGCCCAAAAGCAGAACAGAGTTCTGGATATGCAAGGAGCCCTGATGTTTCTGCAGAGCCTTGGGGGAGGGGGAAATAAACTCTACAGGGTCAAGAGAAGAATCAGAAGGCTGGGGGGAGAGATGAAAGGACATCAATATTGGGGTTCATGACAAGGGATCAGCTATGAAGAGGGGAAAAAAGTCCCCAGTAACTGCAGTCATGGGGCTGGAGAGATGCTCAACAGTTAAGAGTATATGTATTGCTCTTTGGAGATTCAGCTGACTCACAACCACCTGTCACTCCAACTCCAGGTGACCTGATGACCTCTATGACCTTTGCACACACCCTCCACGTAGACAAAGACATGTAATTAATCATACGAATCTTTAAAGAAAAAGCAACCCGAAGTGCAAGGTGTGAGGTCATCTAGCAGAAGCAGGAAGATCCTTGAAGGAAGACCTGTTGTCAAAAAGATCTCCCTTGGGCACAAGGCAGAAGCAGCTCCCTTTGCTCTGCTGTAATCTTTACTGAAGATGGGAGGCGAGGGAAGATAGGGAGGGGGAAGAATGGTGCCTACGGAGAATAGCATGTTTAAACCCAATTTAACAGAGCAATTCTCCTGAAAGTGATCATGTTCCAATTGGAAGAAACGGGGGCTACCTTGAAACAACTAGATGAGTTTTCTTTTTCTATCATGAGTGAAAATGAGGGCTGGAGAGCAAGCCGTATCCAGATGTGGAGAAATAAAGTATATATCTATCTATCTATATCTATATCTATATCTATATCTATATCTATATCTATATCTATATCTATATCTATATATATATATATATCTGACTTGGGATTGAAATTGAAATTGTGCTTTGGGCTCCAGACATCGTCACACTCACGAAAAGCAAGGAGACAAGGACACAGGAGTCACGAGGGAGAAGATGCAGCTCAGGGGGTGGAGGAGCTGCTTGCTTAGTATGTTCAAAGCCTTGAGTGTGTTTTTTTTTTACTAGAGCAAAAGGGAGGGAAGGAAGGAAGGGAAAGAGGAGGGAAGGGAAGAGAGAAAGGACGAGGGAGGGAAAGAAATAGGGAAGGAAGGGAAGAAGAGAAAGGGAAGGAAGATGGATAAAAGAAAAACAGAATCAAGTTCGGGGAGGCTGGGGCTTTAGGTGAGCCAGAGACTGCTTGTTTGGCACACTCAGAGCCCTGGGTCCACCCCCAGCATCACACAGCATGGAGTGAGAGATACCTGTAATCTCAGCACTATTGGGTGGCAAAGGCAAGAGGCATAAGAGCTCAAGGCCATATTTGACTATGGAGTGAGTTTGGGCCCCCAACATTTTTTTGAAAAATAACTTAGCATTATGGTGGTGAGGCTGAGCAATCTTTGGATGTTAGGGCTACAAAGCCTACTGCTATAACAGAGCCTGGGGAGACAGCACAACCAAGAGCCAAGAGCCTGTTATATCAACAAGAGAACCTGAGTTTGGATCCCCAGCGCTCACAGAAAGAGCCAGGGGCAGCGGTGTGCTCCTGCAGCCCCGGCATTGAAGGGTTGGTGACAAAGAGATTTCTGGAGTTTGTGGGCCAATCTGGGTACCACTGACCTCTGACCTCACAGTTTCTGAGATATTTTAGTTCATCACGTTGGGGAAGGTGTGGTGGCAGGAGGTGCTACACCCATGGTGGTGGGAACGGGTGATGCAAGCCTGTTCACATGGTGGTGTGAGCCAAGCAGAGGAGGTGGGCAGGTGTAACCTGCAAGGCTGTCCCTAGGGACTTACTGCTTCTGACTTGGCACCACCTTGTAGAGACCCATTAAGAGAAGATCAAAGTCAATCAAACAACGGTCCTGCCAAAGTGCCAAAGGAACCCAGACACTTTCTGGGAAAG
The DNA here is from genome assembly GCF_000317375.1 of Microtus ochrogaster. NCBI lineage: Eukaryota > Metazoa > Chordata > Mammalia > Rodentia > Cricetidae > Microtus > Microtus ochrogaster. Next base: position 26,605,749 of record NC_022010.1, on the reverse strand, counting down.
ATGGGTACATTCATTGCCCTGACCGTGGGGTGGTGATACAGTCACAGATGTATGTATGTCAAGGTCACCAAATTACATAGATCAAATGTGGCTTTCACTGTGCATCAACTAAAATACCTTGTTCTAGTTTCCTTTCTACTGCTAAAAAAAGCAACATAGAGGGAGAAAGGTTACTTTATACTTCCAAGTCACAGTCTGTCACTGAGAGATGCCAGGGCAGGAACTGAAGCCGTTTCTTGAAGCAGAGACCATGGAGGAATTTTGTTGGTTGGCTCATGCTTAGCTAGCTTCCTTATAAAGATTAGAACCACCTGCCTAAGGAACGTTGCTGCCCACAGTGGGCAGGACACTCCTGCATCGGTTAAGAATAAAGATTCCCCCAAGACATGCCCAGAGGCCAGTCTGATCTGGGCAATTGTTCAGTTGAGGCTGCCTTTTCTGGAGACTGTAGGTGTGTCAAGTTGATCGTTGAAGGTAACTAGGCCATACCTCAATAAAGATGATTGCTTTAAGGAAAGTCGTTAAGCTCACGATCTTACACTTAACTACGCACTTTCTGATATTGATAGTATAATATCCCAATTGATCTATTTTATTGACATTTTTAGTGAATGCCATGCTTCCAAAGCTCACATATTTTATATATTGATTGCATCGTGTAGAAGGCAGCAGAGTTAATCTCTTTAAAGATGAGCAAGAGGCAGGGCTGGACAGATGGTGCAGCATTTAAGAGAGCACACTTCTCTTGCAGTACCCACATTGCATGGCTCACAACTGCCTATAACTCCAGTTCCAAGGATCTGACGCCCTCTTCTGGTTTCCACAGGTACTGTACCTATATACATAGACTCAGACACGCAGAATTACAAATCAAGTAAACCCTTTAAAAAGTACATGTCCAAGAGAAGGGCTGAAAAGACGCTTGGTTCTAAGTTACAGAGAAAATCACAGAGAAAGCTTGACCGCCAGTCAGCCAGTGACAGCAGGGCTCATGGCCACAGGGCAAAGCCTATGGAACTTTCTGGCAAGAGAACCCAAGATAAGCTTGTGGTTATTTCCATTTGTAGGTGGAGGAAGGCAGTGATGCCTCTCAACCACTCAAGTACTACAGTGGTGAAGGATGCTCTCAATCTTGCGAACAAATTTCCTTAGAAAGAACTGAACCTTCTGGTGAGCCTTCTGCAAGGCCATTTAATGCCTTAGAAGAGCAGTTCTGAACCTGAAGGCTGTGACCTCTTTTGGGGGGGGGTGTCTCATGACCCTTTCATAGGGGTCACATAACACACATATCAGAGAACACAGATATTTACATTACGATTCATAACAGTAGCAAAATTAATGTTATAAAGTAGTAACAGAAACAGTTTTACAGTTGGGGGTCACCACAACGTGCAGAACTGTATAAAAGGGACGCAGCATTAGGAAGGTTGAGAACCAGTACTTTAGAGCATCATCAACGTGGGGAGGTTGGGATGTTGAAGGTGCAGGAGCCAGTCACAATTTATCTTGGGCTATTTTCAGCCCTCTAAATAGCCATCCCTTGCCCTCCTCTGTGTCTGTCCTAACATCATTTTGAATCTCAGGCAAGGCATTTTGAAATGTATTAACAAACCACCACGTCTACGAATTAAAAGGCTAAGTGTGAGTGAGGCCAAGAACAGAGATTTTTTTTCCTGCTTTGGCCATGCTTCCAGCAATGTATTTGAAAAATATCTTAACTGAGGTTGCTGGAGAAATGGCTCAGCAGTTACGAGAACTGGTCGATTTTCCAGAGATCCTAAGTTCAATCCCTTGCACTAGCATGGGTCTGATGCCTTCTTCTGATGTGCAGATGAACAAGCAAACAAAATATCCAAATGCATAAGTAGTGGCATCTTCTTTCCAAAGAAAAGTGTCTTAACTAAAGACTTTGTTTTTCTACTAAAGAAACATCATCAAGCTACTACCGCAATGGAACGCAGAATGTGGGGTAACCTGTGTGTGTGTTCCCAGACTGTGGTCCACCTATACTTGGCTCCAGCATGAGCTTCCGTTTGTCACCTCTGAGGTGAGGTTTGCATGTTGACAGTCCTTAGGAGCTTAGACCTCTTCTGCATTTCTCCCAACTAAATTCAGACCATCAGGAAAAAAAAATCCTCAAGAAGCGACTGTGTACAACTTAATTCTTTATTAGAAAAATATGAAAAATAATTAACAACCAACCCCCCCCCACTGTATATTGTTTAGAAAAGCCTAGAAAACGGGTAATGAACTCCATTCTGTGAGATAACATTTATTGTGTTTCCTTCATTGTTAGAAATGGTTTGCCTCCAGAGCAAAACAGTGACACCTGGAGGCAAACCAAACAAAACCAGAGTGATCTGGGGGAAAGTAACTCGGGCCCATGGAAAGAGTGGCATGGTCCGGGCCAAATTCCGAAGCAACCTTCCTGCAAAAGCCATTGGACACAGAATCCGTGTGATGCTGTACCCATCCCGGATTTAAACCAATGAAAAGTAAATAAATAAAAGTGGATTTGTGCTCTTGTATTTTTTTTTCAAAAAAAAAGAAAGAAAGAAAGAAAAGAAGAAAGGAAGAAAGGAAGAAAGGAAGAAAGAAAGAAAGAAAGAAAGAAAGAAAGAAAGAAAGAAAGAAAGAAAGAAAGAAAGAAAGAAAGATTCCACTACCAATGAAAACACAGTGACGGTCCTTTCTCTCTCCCCTCACCTCTGTCTTCTACTTCAGGCTGAAGCCAGGAGTCCGGCACTAAGTTTGTGACAGAATTTAAGAAAAAAAGCAAAAAGGGAGAAGAATTAAGTTCTCAGAGACAGTGGCTGTAGTCTCATGGCGGAGTGCCTGCCAAGCATGCAGGTGGTTCTAGAATGAAATAAGTAAGCCCTCAGCTTTTCTGCTGTTTAAAGACGGGTGAATCCCATCCTGGTGAGAGGGCTCCTTGGGTAAAGTGTTTGCTCAACTGGCCTAGTGACCTGAGTTTGATCCCCAGAACGCACATAAAAGTTGAAGGGGAGACCAAATCCATAAGGTTTTCCTCTGACCTCCACACGCATACCCTGGTGCACACACCTATATACCCATACCATGTCCACACATGCCCAACACACATGCACACAGTAACAGCTAATTGAAAACAATCAAAAACACATGCAGATTCACCCAAGTGCATATCAAGCTTCTTAAACTGGGTCATGATGTCATACTGGGCTATGTGAAGAAAAGTGGGGAGAGCGAACAATTTACAGCAGGGAAAGATTCCCAGGTGTGGAATGACCCACAGTGAATTCAGCCTCAGATGCATGGGGGCTGGAGAGAAGGCTACTGGTTAAATGCGCTTGCTACCCTTTCAGAGGCTCTGAGTTCGATTCCCGGTGCTCGGCTGTTATGAGCTGCCGGAGAGTACTGGGAGCCAGACTCAGGTTCTCTTGCAAGTGTTGCAAGGGCTCTTAGTTGCTGAGCCATCTCTCCAAAGTGCTTCAAGTTATGACTTATTATCAGTAAATGCTTGATTTATATACCAAACGTATAAGCTACATGTCTAGGGTTGTATGGAATTTACCCATGTTATCTAATTAGGGCCACCACTGCCATAATGAAACACAGCGACCAAAGCAACTGGGGAGGAAAGGGTTCATTCAACTTATGCTTCCACATCATAAGTTCATCATCAGAGGTCAGGACAGGAACTCAAGCAGGGCAGGAATCTCGAGGCAGGATCTGATGCAGAAATCATACAAGAGTTCTGCTTACTGGCTTGCTCTGCCTTCTCTCTTATAGAACCCAGAACCATCAGCTCAGAGATGGTCCCACCCATAATGGGCTGGGCCTTCCCCCCACAAATCACTAATTAAGAAAATGCCATCTTTAATCCCAGCACTTGAGAGGCAGAGGCAGGTGGATCTTTGTGAGCTGGAGGCCAGCCTGGTCTACAAAGTGAGTTCTAGGACAACCAAGGCTACACAGAGAAACCCTGTCTCAGAAAAGAAACAAAAACAGAAAAAGAAAGAAAACGTCATGCATTTAGACTTGCCAACAGTCCAATCTCTCATCTGAGGCCCCTTCATCTCTGACAACTCTAGCTTGTGTCAAGTTAACAGAAAACTATCCAAGAGCAGGGAGAGCTTAGGAAACCCTGGAATAGTGGATTCCCTAGAATCCCAGAGGAGGCCGGACGCTTACACATGGGGACTACCAGAGATCTTTCAAAGTCCAAAGTGGGGAGCTTAAACACAGCTCCTCTATGGGGATGCAGGGCTGTGAGCATCACACAGGCTAACGGTCCTGTCTTGTGGACACAGCTATACCTTCAAGTCAGTATCGGGAGGCTTTTGACAATGGCGAATATCCAAGTTCAGAGCAGTTGACTTGTCCCACAGCTAAGAAGACACCCCATCGCCCCCACCCTGCATCTAGAAAGTCTCTCCTAGACACAAGTAACGAGGAAGCAGAAAGAAAGGGACATGTCTGTCTTTTCTGGAGTTCTGGGCATTAAATAAAGCGTTCTCTAGGAACTCCTCATAACTGGCCCCTGGGCATTTGGAGATTTCCATTTACAATAACCACACAGCCAGGAAACACCATGCGCAGAAATTGTAGGTCCAGTTGGTAACACCTAAGAGAGACCAATGAAAGAAAATATAAAACTGTGCAGAAGAAATGCACATTGAATGGACCAGCAAGAGGGCTTTGTGGGCAGGGTGCTTGCCACAAAGAGACAACCAGCCAGGCTAATACCCAGAACCCACCCGGTGGAAGAGAACTGACTCCCACAAGCTATCCTCAGACACTCACATGCATGTTACGGCACTTGCTCATGCACACATGCATGTACACACACACACACACACACACACACACACACACACACACACACACTGAATAAAATGTAAAAAAATACAATAAAATAAAGAAAATTCACATTTAACAATAGCCCAGAATCCCATAGCTGAGACATCACTGAGGATTAGATCATAACCAACAATTACAAAACCCACAAGGGGTTAATGGCATGAGTGAGAATCAGCAACTATCACAGGGCTACAATGCCCAAGAACTCAAGATAAGAAGGCAACTATCAGACACAGACTTCAAAATAGTAATCTCCAAATGATTAAAAACATTAAAATGGGTTTTAAGACAAGAGAACAAGAACTATGGAAGACAAAGGAGACTTGGGGCTGGAGAGAGGGCTAAGCTAGAAAGAACCCTTCTTGATCTTGCATAGGACCTGAGTTCAGTTCCCAGCACTCTCATGGTGGCTCACAACTCCCTATGACTCCAGATCCAGGAGGATCTACTGCCCCCTTTTGGCCTCTGTAGGTACTGCACTGCTTGAACAAAACCATATAAGGACACACCTTCTCATAATAGAAATAATCTTTAAAAAATTACAGTGGGGTTAGAAATATGAGGATAAGTGCTTATAGAAAATAATGAGGGTCATGCCTGGTGGCACACGCCTTTAATCCCAGCACATGTGAGTCTGAGGCCAGCATGGTCTACATAGTCGGTTCCAGGACAGCTAGAGCTACATAGGGAGGCCCTGTCTTGAAAAACAAACTAAAATAAATAAGTAAATAACACAAAAGAATATGTCAGAGCCCTTATATAACCTAATATATTTTTATTACTGAAAGCAGGTGTTTCCTCAATTTTAAGGCCTCTTAATTTGATCACAGTAACTATAACCATAAAATCACCACCCAGATCTCAATATCAAACATCATTATTTGGTCAGTATTAATTATAGATATAATTTCATTATTGTATTAGGTCTCCCAGAACAAGCAGTCAAGGGTCTGGAGAGATGGCTCAGTGGTTAAGGGCACTTGCTGTTCTTCCAGACGGTCCAAGTATGGTTCCCAGCATCCACATGGAGTAGCCCACAACTGCCCGTAGCTTCATTTAGAGGAGATCCAAGTCCCACTTCTAGCCTCCATGGGCTCTGCACTCACATGCACATACCCTTCCCAAATAACCTTTTAAGATGGTTAAAAAAATAAACAAGCTCCAAGCATGGCAGCATTACGAACACACCAAAAATCTTACGTGCTTGTATTTTACAGCTATTTAATATATTGTGTGTGCACAGGGGGAGCCATGTGGGTGAGCACATGCCACCAGTGTACATAGAGAAGCCAGAGGGCAGCTGGCAGGAGTCGCTTCTTTCTACCTAGTGGGTCCTGGAGATCAACCCAGGCCATTGGGCTTGGGAGCAGGTGCCTTTACCCACTGAGCCATCTCACTGGCCCGGGACCAGAATCTTAACACCATTTCCTTTGATGCGGCTGAAAGATGAGACCCAGTTTCATGCCAACATCTCTCCTGATGTTTTGGGTCAAAGGCAGAAATTAAAAAAGCAAAACAAAATAAACAAAATTTCTGGAAGTGGGGGGAAAAAAGCAGCCTTTGGAATCTCGAGCACAGGAGGGAAGCCAAGCGGATCGCACACAGCTGAGGAGAATAAATGATAAATGAAATAAAGGAATGGATGCAATGAAACCACCCCTAGTGCACATAAAGAGGTGGGGAGAGACGAAAAGGAGATAAAGACCCAGGGATTGCATCCTTGCACGGAAATACCATCTCAAAGTCACCAGAAGCTTGTCAATTTCTGCCCCTTGTCAACAGGAATGGAAATTACCTAACACAGCACCTTCAAAGCTTTGTACCTTACATGGGAAGGACGGTGAGGTTAATCCCTTCCGTTCATTGGCTCCTCGTAGACGTCACTCATGGGGAAGGGTATTAAGTTCGACATCTTAGGGAAGAAGACATTGAGCTCAGACAGATTTCAGGAAATCGTACCACTTGACAAGGGTGAAACTGAAAATCAAAAGGGAACTTGGCAATTAAAACAGCTTCCCTCTCCTACACGTCCTCCTGATAGCTATTCACCTTGATATAAAGAAGTGTAGATGTTGTCGCGCTAGTGGAGGAAACTTCTGGAAGTTCTCGGATTCCCTACTTTGTCAGGTCAAAGCTAGCCCAGAGCAGAAGATGACTTTCCTGCCTGGGTTTTGAGCGCCTCCTTTTTCTGATCACAAGGAGCCTGCGGTTGCAATGGAAGGAGACAAGATTTGCAGAAAGCTGGGCTTCTCGGTATGTGAGTTCCTAGCGGTCTTTTATCACTTTTGGGGGTGGGAGGAGGGGAGGCCATGTATAGTTCATTTCCCCCAATAAATTGCATAGGTCGGCATCTAGCACATAGCCAGCACACAGATAAGAAACGTGTTCCTGGCTGAGCATTGAAACCAAAACCCGATTGTGAATGACTAGCTACTTTCTTGTAACTGAGATAAAATAACCAACCTAAAGGAGGAAAAGAATGACAGGAGCAGGAAACTGGCTCCTGACAATAGTTCCTCCACAGACAGGAAGCACAGAGAAGGAAAGGGAAGTAGGGTAAGCCTGCCCCCAGTGATATACTTCATCTAGAAGGCCCTGCCTCCTTAAACTTCTATAACCTTCCCAAATAGCACCACCTAGTGGGAGCCAAGTGTTCAAACACATGAGCCTATCAGGACATTTCTCATTCAAACCACCACAAGGAGAAATAAAGGAAAAGCAAATGAAATTCATTCAAACTATGGGCTCTATTTTCAAGATACTATGTGAGGGTCTTGCCCCTCAGAATTCCTTGCTTCCTGTCTTATACTGTAGCTGTTCGTGACACCACCTACCTCTTCTCATTAGTTCCCTTGAGGGCCGCGGCCACCTTCCACACAATGGCTTTCCCTTAGAAGTTGGTCTGCAGTTATTTCTGCAATCTGGGAACTCCTTCAGCCAATAGCCTTTAAGATGTCAGCCTACTGGGGTGTGGTCTCTGGTACTATACAGGCAGATATAACGTTTGTGCAGTTACTCCTGTCTCTCTCTTTCGGCTGCTGAATTCGATTCCTGTTCCCTGATCGTGCAGATCTGTGAGTCTACCCCTAAATAAAGAACCCTTTATTATACTCCATTCTGAGCTAGCATGGGACTATTTTATCTCGTTCATCTAAGGTGAATGAATGAGTGGGTTTCCTTAGGACACATTCTCTCCAGCAATGTTTCTCACAGCTCTCTCTGAAAAAGGCTTCACGTGCGATGGTTAATCTGCCTGTCAACTTGACTGGATCTGGAATCAGCCGAGAGACACACCTCTGGTTTCTAAGGGTTTTCCCAGGGGAGATTAACCAAGAGGAGGAGACTATCCCACAGAGTTGGCAGCACCTTCCTCAGCAGTCCAGATATAAAGAGGGCGGAGGGAAAGCAGTATGCCTGCCTGCCTTTGTCTCTTGTTGGTAAGAGCATCTACTTTGCTGACGCCACCATCATCTTCACTGATATCAGAATCCAGCTTCTTCAGGATTCCAATGTAGATTGAAGACCAGTGGCTGGCTCCCTGAGAATCTCCCAGGCTTTCCAGTCAGCACCAGAGGCCAAACCGGATGGGGCCCGAGGAACAGGGTCAGAGATGGCCAAATTTAATCTGCACAGGAGCTGAATGGCTGAAAGAGAAAACCGACTCCTGTGATTTGTCCATTGCCCTTCACAGATGTGCTGTTGTATGCGTGATTGCACACACCCACTTATACTAAATAAATGAATAAATGTAACAAAAAATTAAAGGATATCTGTTGAAAACATGGGTTGAATATACTTGAAAGGTCCTATGCATGTTCATGAGTGTATGCTTGTACATGCGCACATACACACTTATAAACACATAAAGAACAGGGTTTGAAGAGCCATCGCTAAAACTGTTCAGAAGACGAGAACGAGACAAGGGACTTTCTGAGATTATATAATTCCCAAGGGCTTGAATTCTTTTGACAGTGCACGTTTTTCATTTTTATAACCTAAAAGATGTTTCAAAGAACTCTGCCTACGGAGCTAGAGAGGTGGATCAGAGGTGAAGAGTGTATCTTGCTGACGTTCAGCTCCTAATGCCCACACTGTACTGTTCACTGCCTTTAACTTCAGCTCCAGAGGATCTAACGCCCTCTTCTGGCCTCCAAGGCTACCTGCACGCACCTGTAAACACACACATTAATATACACATAAACAAAATAAATCTTTTTTTTTAAAAAAAAAAAAACCTCTCAGTCTAGACTAGTTGGGTGGCACATGCCCATAATCTCAGCAGGCAGGAGGTGGAGGCCAGAGAATGACCCGGGCTTTGCAATGAGTTCCAGACCACCCCGGACAACATGGAGCTGTGGTTCTCAACCTGTGGGTCATGACCCATTTGTGGGACTGAATGACCCTTTCACAGAGGTCACATATCAGATATCCAACATATTGGATGTTTACATGATATTCATACCAGTAACAAAATTACAGGAATGAAGTAGCTACCAAAAATAATTTTATAGTGGCGGTCACCACAGCATGAGGGTCGCAGCATTAGGAAGGGTCTCTGGGAAAGCTTCCTTAGACAAAGGTCTTGAGCTTATATTAAGTATAGTCAGAAACTACTGCTGAGCCAGAACTATTCCCCTTCCTGGTATCATAACCTGAGGCTGGGGATGCAGCAGGAAGGAACTTGAAAAAGGGAAAGCTGTGGGAACCCTTCTGCCAAATGAAGGTGTGGGGGCCAGCCATGATAAGCTAAGTATAGACAGGTCACCCAAAGGAAGTCCTTTGCCAGAGTAGAACTTGGCCTTTGATAAATTTAATGAGGCTGGAGTCTCGGTAGTTTACCCTGAGACAATACCTGGCTGCAGGAGGAACCACAAGCTGAGATTACCCTACTCCCACTCAAGAACAGACCATTCAAAGGAAATGCCTGGCATTCCAACCATTGTAGATAGGATCACCTGCCAGTGCACATTCACCAGGACACTCCTAGACAGATGTCAGCCAATCAGAGGTCCTGAACTTCAGAAACCCCCTCACCCCTACCTTTACTACTATAAAAAACCCAGTTCTAATTGAGCTCGGGACTCTCCGTTTATTCCAATACATTGGACATGTGGAGAGACCAAGTTTGCAAACTTGATTAAAATAAAGGCTCTTTGCTTTTACTTACGGGACTTGGTTTCCTTGTTGGCCTTGAGGAGACTTTGTTATGTTTGGACATAACAAAGGTTAATTTGTCAATGGAAGAGGTAATCTCGCTAAGGCATAGCCAAAAAAATGGAAGGTTGTGAAGGACAATTGACCATTTGATTCCCTCACTTCAAGGTAGCAGAGAGAGCTTTTGCCGAGCTCACTCTCCAGTTTAAAGGCTTGTAAATCAGTTTTATTAGGTTAATTGATGGTGTCTTTGGGCTCTTCTGCTCTGTGATCTGCTGTGTCCTGTCAGAGGAAGCTGTGTGAAGTAGAACGCTGGCTCTCCTCACCCCTGCTGAGACCCGGAAGCACAGAGGCCCACACTGCAGCTTCTTGTTGCTGGCTTCGGGGCCGAGGGAATCGCAAGCTGTCTGATCCCTTGTGTAGGAGCAGGGTGCTTGAAATAGAATCTCTAAACTGCCTCCCAGAACATCATAGACACGCGCTCAGAGCAGAAGGTATGTTTAGAATTTCTCTTTGCTCTTGGCTCTCATTACCCACTCCATGTGTGGCAAACATGAGATGCTCAATATTCAAGCGCTTCAGAGCTGAGTGCCTGCTTGGTGCCAATCGCAGTACAGCGTGACACTGCCCAGCATGGAGCTTTGTCCTGGCTGGTGTCATGTCAACTTGATATAAGCTAGAGTCATCAGAGAGGAGGGAGCCTCAGTTGAGAAAATGCCTCCATAAGATTGGGCTGTAGGCAAACCTATAGGGCATTTTCTTCTAATGATTTGGTGGGGAGTTCCCAGTTTATCCTGGGTAGTGCCCACCCTGGACTGGTGGACCTGGGTTCTGTAAGAGAACAGGCCGGGTAAGCCATAAGAAGCAAGCGCATAAGCAGCATCTCTCCATGGCCTCTGCATCAGCTCCTGGTTCCAGGTTCCTGCCCTGCTTGGGTTCCTGTCCGACTTCCTTTGATGATGAAATGCCATGTGGGAGCATAAGCTGAACAACCCCTTTTCTCTCCAACTTGCTTCTTAAATATGGTGTCCCGTCTCAGCATCCCTGACTAAGACAAGCTTCTACACCCATAGACTCAACCAACCACAGGCCAAGAAACACTCAGAACAAAAGATCCAGACAATGTAACTGTGATGATTACCTCCAGTGTGAAGGGTATTTCCTGAGAAGATGAACCGAGGAGGAAAGACTCACCTTGAACAGTGGACACACCATCCTATGGACCGAGGATCAGGATGGAATACAAATGGGAATAGGAGAAAGCTAATGGAATGCCCCATACTTATTTCTGCCTTCAGGTCCACTGAGATGAGATTAAGCAGCTGCATATTACAGCTGTCAGAGTTAGCAACCATGCCTACCACCACGATGGACAAGATCCTCTCAAACTGGGAGTCAGAAACAATGCTCCTACCTCAAATCACTTCCTCTAAGATATCTAGGGTGTACATCTGTTTACCCAGCTGTTGGGCACAAATTTAAGCCTCTGTCTCAGGCTACACGAACAGAAATTTGGAATAAGAAAATACTATGTTACAGTGAACAGCGTGAGTAGACATGGTATTTCTTGATGTTACTCCCCTCCCCAGTAACACAGGGTACCAATTATTTATACAACAGGCACATGGAATTATAACTAACCTAGAGACAATTGAAAATAGATAGGGAGACGTGTAGATATTCTTCCATTTTCCTTTTTTTTTTTTTTTAAATCAGATAGGGCCTTGCTTTGTAGCCTGAGTTTGACTTGACTTCATGATCCTGTTGTCACAGCCTCCCTGAATGTTGGGAATGACAGACATGTTCCACCTCACCTATCTGTGCTGAGGTTCTATGTAGAACTGATCATTTCACATAGTGATCATGGCCATTCATCCATATATCTGAGTACCTTTGAGAGGGGCTAGGACCAACCATCTATAGCTACTGAGGGATTTATAATAATAATAACTTCCTAGGGTCACTTTAACCCCCTCCCAAAATGTGTCTCCTTGCATTAAAATGTTTTGTCTTGGGGGATGGGTAGATGGTTCGGTCATGTGCCTGAGGAACTGCATTTGATTCTAGGAACTCAGATGAATCATTCAGGCATGGTGGTACACACTTGTCATCCCAGCATTGGGGAAGCAGAGACAGGCAGTTCTCCCGGGGCTTGCTGGCTAGACAGCAAAGCTACTATACAAGTTCCAGGCCAGTGAGAAACCTTGTCTCAAGGGGAAATATGTTCTCACAGTGGATGAGAAAACCAATATGAGTGTATAAGCAGTGCATACTGTCTTTGCAGGTCCACAGGAGTCTCTGTCTTTGCCTCCTCCAGCTACTCCAGTTGTTCGTTGGTTTATGGTGGAATACCTTAACTCTAGTCCTGATGCTCACGTGGATCCTCTTCTAAATATGAGCCTTTTCTTCCTACACCACTATAAGGATAGTTATTATCTGCTTTGGAATCCAATTGGATAATATGAAATGATCTTATTCCTAGTCCCCCAATCCAATCATTTTTACAGGAAAACAAAAATCCCTTTCCAAACAAAATCGTATTCATGGGCTCTGTGGATTTGAGTATGGGAAATCCTCCCAAGCGCCACCATGCCACCTACCACACTATGCAAAGTCCTGTGTATCCAAAGATGCCTGCACAGAGATTCCCCTCGCTGGAGAATTGGTAATCTGTTACTCAGCATCTGGTGTTTTGAATCTGAAATGTTCACCATAGTCTCATATGTTCAAGTACTTAGTCCTCAGCTGGCAACGCTGGGGACACTGTGAAACTTTTAAGAAATTTGGGCTTCACATATAAAAGTAAGCCACTAAGGGTGAGGACTGAAATTTATACATGGACCCTGGTTTAGGTCATACCCTCTACACCCCATCTACAATGATGTAAACAGGCTCCACCACACATTGCTGCTGCCCTGAGTTCTTCCAGCTGCCATGCCTTCCCAGCACAATAGACTGAAACCATGATCCAAAATAAATTCTTCCCCCAACAGGTAGCGTCTGCCATGTTTTGTCATGGCTATATTAAAACAACTAATAGACAATGTCCAGTAAGAATGGAGGTGCGATACAACACACAATATAAAAGTTTCATGGACGGAAAACTCCTGATTCTGAGAGATTGAATTTACAGCTCATAAGTAGAAGTAGGATGTGGCTGAACCTTAAGAGAGTGCCTCGGGCGTTGTGAAGTGGGCAAAGACGGAGTCAGCAGTAACACAAGGGGTTACTCTATACATGTCCAAAGCATTCAGTGTAACTCAAGAAGCCATGACACGTTCAGAGCACACAAAGTAACCCGAGGGTCATGGCATGTCTAGAGTGTATAAAATAATCCAAGAGGACATGGAGTGTCCATAGCAGACGGAATAGAGGCCTGGGTGGACATGGAGTCACTGGCTCTTACAGAGTAACCCAAGGAGACTTGTTGTGTCCAGAGCATAATGATGAACTCAAGGTAGACTTTGGGGCATATAGAGTAACCCAGGGCCACATGATGTGCCCAGAGTATACAAAGGAGCCTAAAGGGACATGGTATGCTTGGATCATAACAGAGTATTCCAGGGGACATGGCATAGCCAGAGATATAGAATAACCAAAGAACAGAGGGTCCTAGTTTTAAGGAGAGGGAGAAGATAGAGTTAAGCATACAGCATCAGTCCATGAACAATCCGTGCTACCATGTACTAACCGTCTGTCCCCTCCTAATCATCGAAGGGCAAACTTTCTTTTTATTGTTATTTATTATATTTTTATTTTCTTTCTGGATGTGAGCATATGTATTTGTGAGAGAGTATGTGGGCCAAAGAACATATTTGGAGGTCATAGGAGTGGGAATTGGTTCTCTCCTCCTACCAGATGGGTCTAGGGATTATACTCAGGTCAAGTTTGGTGGCAAGCTTCTTGTTGGACCACCGTGCAGATTTTCTGTTTTTCTCTTCCCCATTCAATGAGGAGCAGCTCACTGCTATGGCTCGCCTCCTCTGTTCCCACTTTTAGCCTTGGCTGATGTTCACGTCTTTGCGATGTTTGGAGCCTGGAGCTCTCTCTATTCAAGCTGTGCCAGAGAAAGGGTGGGAAGCTGAGGGAGAAGCCACTGCAGAATAGGAGGCCATCAGAAACCCAGGTAAACACTGCTATTAATGGTGATTAGCCGCCAGCGTTATCTCTGCAGAAGAAGAGCTTACAGAGAATAGCAGTCACTAAAACTGATAAACACTCTCCTTGGCTACGAACACTCATCGATGTTTGGTCTTTAATCTTTGAGAGCTAAATGCCCAAATAGACCAATTGTTAACACAACCAGTTGAGTCATAAAATGAGTTGTTACACTGAATTCATTGATTTTTATTGCTAAACAAGCCCTGATAATGGCCTGACTGGGGTGTTAAAGAGACACAGCTAAGGTGTCGCAGGACACGGAGCAAAAACTTCCAACTACTGAAAATTAAATGCATCTATTTCTACAAATTAGATTACCTTGGGGTAGACGAGCCTCCGGTGCTGAAACATTCAATATTTACCCACTTGCAGTCAAAATGCTAAGTGGCCCTGTTGGATCTCGATGCTTGTCCTGCAAATGACATCTGTCTTCCGAATGAACAGATAAAATGAAATCATGACCACAGGACTGAAATTGCATGCTTGCCTTGATTCCCAGCACAGATGTTTGCTGTGAGTTCTGGAGACAACGACAGCAATGCCAGGTCCAGGCCATATGTCAGAAAGGAACATGACCACATGGGTTGACTTTGTTTGACCAATCATGCTGGTTAAAGAACTCAGTGGTCTTTAAATACAGTGTGTGTGTGTGTGTGTGTGTGTGTGTGTGTGTGTGTGTGTGTGTGAGAGAGAGAGAGAGAGAGAGAGAGAGAGAGAGAGAGAGAGAGAGAGACTCTGCAGGTGTGAATGCTTAGAAATGGGGAAAATGGGGTTGAGGGGATGGCCCTGGTAAAGTGCTGTTATATCCGAGTTAGTATTAACTATTGGTTTACCAGCCTAGAGTTAGATTCACCTGTGGGCATCTCTGTGGGGAACTGTCTTGACTGTTAACTGTTAACTTGACTGTTAATATAGGAGGACCCAGCCCACTGTGGGCAGCAACATTTACTGGGCCAATAGTATGTATAAGAAAGCTAGCCAAGTGTGACCCTACGAACAGCCAAGAAAGCAATTTGTGGTTTTGCTTTAAGTTCTTGAGTTCCTGTCTTGACTTTTATCAACAATGAACTGTATCCTGCAAATAAACCATCCCCCCCAAGTTGTTTTTGGTTAGCATGTTTTATCATGCCAGCAGAGAGAAAACTAGAACATTTTGTAAGCATAAGGACCTAATTTCTTCCCACGCACATACTTAGAGCCCATTCTTTCAAGAAGAAAAAAAAAAAGCTGGGCAACGTATGGTTATAATCCCAGTGATGGGGAAGCAGAGACAGGTGGATTCCTGGGCGTACTGCCCACCAATTCTAGTGATATTGGCAAGTTCTGAGTCCTAGTGCAAACAAGGTAGCAGGCACCTGGGACAAAAAGCTAAGGTTAGCCTCTGTATTCTACCTTCAGGAGCACACACGTGTGCATATGTACCAACACACACCTGCAAATACATGAAATGTGCAAACAGAGACACAGAGCATAGAAGAAATGCACTAGAGTTTCCTTGACATCCCAGAAAATGCAAACCTGCATAGCATTTGAGACAAAGGGACAGAGAATAATAGGCACTCGATCCAGATGTTCAGTCACATCTGGCCAGCAACCACTCATGTCACCATCTCTTCAAGTGCTAAAATTGGTGAAAATGCAGAAGAAACCAAATTTCCCAGTCATTCTAAAGTGTGAGTTTGGGTTCTGTTGGAAATATCTGATGGCCTCAGATATGTGGGGCCGAGTGAAGACACACAACTGTGGCCGCCCACACAAGAGACCACAGCATCCTTTGCCCTTGTGGAGGATGACATAAATTCTATTTGTCCCTATCTTACCTAACCTTCTCTTGACCCTGAGGCTCAAGGAAAGAAATAAATCAATAGCTAAGACATCTTGGCTCCTATGATTTTGGGAAACAACACCCTGAGTTGTACTCACTTGTCCTTCTAACTGCAAAAATAGAAACATTAAACTCCACCCCCCCATCACAATAGTTTGGAAATATAATGGAGGGGGTGCCCCAAGTCCCAGCAGTGGTTTCAGCCAATGAAAGGAGAGGGGAAAGGTCGCATTTAGTCCATGTCTGAGGCAGAGACTCAATGCAAAACAAAAACAAAACCATGCATGTAAAGAACTCCAACAGGCAATGGGGGAGGGGTGCTCAGTGTACCTGCCAGGCAAGCATGGGGACCTGGCATGGACCCTTAGAATCCATCAATTGAGTTTTATTTCTGTTACCATGGTATAAACACTGGGCAAAAGCAATATGGAGAAGAAGCCGATTATATGGCTTATACTCTGAGGTCACAGTCCATCACTGAGGGAAGTCAGGGAAGAAAGCTCAAGACAGGATGCTGAAGTCGGGTCTGCTTGCTGTTCCACACAGCACAACCTCTGAACAAGAAAGTAGCCACAAAGTACAGCAGGAACCATGAAAGGACACTGCTTGCTGGCTTGTCCCTTGCTTGAAGGTTCATACTGAACTATCTCTTTCATAGCCCACCACTGCTTGCGCAGGGAATGGTGCCGCCCACAGTTGGCCGGATCCTCCCACGTGATGAACAATCAAGCTATTTCCTCACAGACGGGTGTACAGTCCATTCTCCTGTAGAAAATCCCTCAGCTGAGACTTTCTTCTCAGGTGACTCTAGGGTGTGTCAAGTTGATAGTCAAAGCTAACGGAGTCATCATGAAGGCACCCCCAATGCTGGGGAGTTAGAGAGCAGAGGCAAGTGAATCCTTGAAGCTCACGAGCCAGCTATCTGTGTCCATTAGCTTCAAGGTCAGTGAGAGATCCTGTCTGAGAAAAAATTAAGTGTGAAGGACAACTGAGAAAAACATGTGATGTTGACCTCTGGCCTCTACATGCATGCACACACACAGAGGAAGCAAACCTGCAGAACCCCCAAATAAGCAAGCTAACCTGAAGAGCCTTAGAGACTTTTGAAACTGGGTAAGTAGATGATGACATCACACAGCCCCTGAAGGAAGTGTGGAGAAGCACTCCTGTGATCTACACACAGTGTTGGGCCTCTTGGCTCCCAGTGAAAAACAGCCAGTTCCCACCAGCAAGCCAAGACTAACATAAGCGACCTTATGTTGCACAGAACCTCTCCCGAGGAGGGGAATCTGAGAAGAGACTGTAATTGCTGGAGAAAGAGACTTTCCTCTGGATGTCTCAGGGGATGGGTGCAACTCCGAAATTGTTAGAGCAACCGGAAATGCAACAGAGGAAAAAAAAAGTGTATCATCATCTGTACAAGATGCAAGAATCCATCGTGTGATGGCCTCTCAAACCAATTTCCTAATACATTATGTTTCGTGTTGATTTTTATGGCTTCTGGCAGGGAAGGCAGATGCATGCCTTTATAGTTTAATAAATTCATGAGTTGGTAATATTGTATTACCAACTTGTGTATGCTCTTGTCTGTATTCCTCAGCTTGTCCTCTACGGGAGATCTTTGAAGTCAAGAGACAATCTCAGATTCTTTGAACTAGTTTAAATTGTCATCGAGAGATATATTTCTAAACACCCTGGTTTTGAGTGTTGAGTAAAGAGAATTTGAGAGCGTCCTACTTCTCCCCCTCATATGGGTTGTGGATGGAGTAATGGGCACATTTTGCTCCTCACCAATATCAACTGAGGGATTGTCTCAATCAGAATGGCCTGTGGGCCATTTTTTTTTTTTTAATTAGGAGGCTGGAGAGATGGCGCCAGGGTTAAGAGCACTGGCAGCTTTTCCAGAAGTCCTAGGTTCAATTCCTAGCCACCACATGGGATAGATGTGATCTGATGCTCTCTTCTGGTGTGTAAGTGTACATGCAGATAGTACGCCATACACCTAAAATAAATAAATCTTAAATTGCCAATTGATGTCCAGGGGCCAAGTAAGCCAGTGAGTAGCATCCCTAAGGTTTCTGCTTCCAGCTCCTACCTTGAATTCCCAGCCTGACTTCTCTCAATGGCAGACTGACCTCGAAGTGTAGGGCATGAAGTCCTAAGGGAATGCGTATTGTTGACACAGGCAAGGCCATGTCAAGAGCTCTAAAGCTTCAGACCCGTGAAGAAATGTCAAACCCTTCACCTGGTCCTTGTAGAGATGTTGATAGTGTGTGCAGAAAATGTCCACCCTAGCTTTCTACCCCTCCCCCCAGATATTTACTGTTCCTTACAAAGATTAGCTAAACCCGGTTCCTTAATCTAGCTTACTGGTTCTCAACCTGTGGGCTGTGACCCCTTTGGGGGTGGAATGGCCCTTTCACGGGGGTCACATAGCATACACCCTGCCTATCAGATATTTGTTTACAGTAGGATCCATAACAGTAGCGAGATTACAGTTATGGAGTAGCAACGAAAACAATTTTATGGTTCGGGGGGGTCACCATAACGTGAGGGACTGTGTTAAAGGGTGGCAGCATCAGGAAGGCTGAGAACCCCTGCTTTAGCCCTGTAACATAAACCCTGCCTCTTTATCTGTGTGTAATAACCCCGCCTCCTTGTTCAGCTGCGGACACTCGCCCTGCTCCCCACCCAACTCTATCCAATAAACATTCAGAGTTTCAGGTTCTGTGGGGTTTTTGTTTTTGTTTTTCCCAACAAAGAGCCCCAGACCACCTGATCCCCAACTTTACTGTTTGTGTGTCTGTCTCTGTTTGTCTTTTCTTCATTCCCTCGCTGCCCCAGTCTGGTCTGTCCCCAGAGCCATGCAATGGACAAGACAACCCTTTTCCTCCCCATGCTGGTTTGGGTCAGAGCATTTTGTCACAGCAACAGAAAGCAAATGTGAACAGCGTTTTTCAATCCTTTTGCTTTTCCCTATGTGGGTTTAACAAAGGAATGGGGAGTTAATCTGGAGAATAGGGTGTGTGTGTGTGTGTGTGTGTGTGTGTGTGTGTGTGTGTATGTGTGAGGGGGGTGGGGAGAGAGAGAGGAGAGAGTTACAAAGAAGACCGACAGACACATATACAATTAACTCAATGTTAAGCAACATACTAGAAACCAAAAAGGCTAGAGACAATCCCAACTGAAACCAAACTTTCATAGCTGAAATCTTTGGGGCAAAAATTGTGTCAAGGGACACCAGGGACCCAGGATTTGCCCACCTTCTCATTGAAACCCTGTCCTTAGGCAGCGATTGGCCAGGTGAGTGGGAGGAGCCACCAGTTGCCTAATATCTGTGGGGCCTAACTGGAACACTCACCAACTAATTAATTGTGTGTTTTTGTTTATCTTTCTAATCATAAATCTCATTTGTTTAGTGAAAGACTTCTACCATAATTATCATAATTAATCTTTATTTTAAAACAAAAATATATTTGCATTTTGTAGGTATTTATACTTCAAAAGCTTTCCCTAGAGAACCCCCAGGAGCCAAACTTAACACGTTGGTAACAATGAATTCTTGATTAAGTAATTATCTTTACAAATACTGAAGCGAACAGGACTACAATTCACGGATTATTAATCACCAGGCTACACGGCAACATTCTGCACTCAACCTTCCGCAGCGGAGGAGACACAGGCCGCATACACAATCTCCTCCAGAAGGTATTTCTTAAGATGCTGCAGGATCCCTGGAGCTGAAGAATGCTTCCCGAAGCTCGGAGCAGGCAAATGTTGTCCTTCATAATATACATCTGCACATCTCACCGGCACCAAATGAAGGCTAGGCACTTTCTCATTCTCTTTGCTCTGACTGCTACGTGGAGCATCTCACTCACTGGAGCCTTATACAGCCACTTGATATGTGAGCCAATGCTTTATTTCCCATCTAACCTGATATCGCATGGCTTAACTTTTACATTGCTATGCCTTTCCTGGATAGAGCATCATTTTTTCGCCTGAAAATTATGAATTTGTCTACCCATTCAGTCAAAGATCTTTCCCTGCTGTGTGGGAGGCTTTGCTTGGTAATTGACTTTCACCAGGCCTTTCAACACTCTCTCTGTCCTCGTCAGGTTTAACTGGTAGCTGGAGTCTAGAATCACCTGAGAAGGGAGTCTCAACTGAGGCATTTCCCAGGCAGAATGGCCCATGGACACTCCTGGGGGAGACTGTCTTGACTGTCAAGTTCTACAGGAGCGCCTGGCCCACTGGAGTCTGAAGACAGTCATAGACAAGTGGCCCTGGGATTTATGAGAAAGCTTGCTAATCATGAGCCAGAGAGTGAGCCAGCAAACAGTGATTTCTGCTTCAGTGTCCTGCTTACAGTCCTGCCCTGACGTCTCTCAATGAAGGACAATGCTGTAACGTTGACCATTTAATACATTTCCTCATGTGGTGGTGACCCCCCAACCATAAAGTTATTTTCACCGCTTCTTCATAACTGTAATTTTGGCTGCTGTTATGAATTGTGATGTAAAGCTCTGATACACTACAAACCTGATATGTGATTCCTGTGGGGTCACAACCCACAGGTTGAGAACCGCTGCTGTAAGCAGACAGAAACCCTCTTCTTTCTTAAGCTGCTTTTGGCCATGGCATTGGTCACAGCAACAGAACGAAGCCAGACCACAACAATCCGAGTCCTAAGTGGAGCTGGCTGGTATTTACCAAGCAGAACTGCTCTGACGTGGTTTCTTGAGTCAGATTGTTCCGAGAGGAACTGACGGATGCAATAACTGTTTACAGGTAAGACTTACAAATGCACCCCTGTGCCTGGTTCTAATTTGCTCCTGTCTGTTTATGTGAAGAGCTGTTGTTTTCCTGGGTGTGACACCAGTCATCTTTGTGGTCTTTAGGTTTGTTCCCTGGTTTGGAAGTGTTGTAGAATGTGAGCCTCCATGCTGAGCAGCCGCTGTGCTGAGCAGCCGCTGTCATCCTGAGTTCAGCTGTGCCTCCCGACAGTCCATCACAATGGGGCTTGCAGGTTCTCTATATTCCCTCCTGGAAGGAGAGGGCAGGGAAGCCATTGGAACGCCACCCGAGTTCTTGCAACAGTAAGTGAGCAATGAGCGTCACGGAGGATGGACAGCAGGTCAGTCAACAGGCTTCGCAAGAGCTAAAGCATCTCCCCCAACCTGTGGGTGACAGGCAACAAGAGCAACGGTGGCACTTCCTCGGGGGCCACGGGGATATGAGATCACAGCTCATCCTGCAGAACCGAACAAAGCGCCATCCTGTTGCACTTCTATTGCTGATGGAAAGGGACCTCAGGGAGTACCGTATCTAATGGAGTACTAACTCCCGGAGGAGATAAACACAAGAAATACCACGTCTGAAATCGAAGGCAGAGAAACTGAGTTGTTACAGAGGACCAAAGTCTTCTATGGAAGAGAACAGATTTTCTTTTTTTACACAGAATAGTAAGAACTCCTAGCCCTTTTTGATCTGCTTTTCAGATAGTAGAGAAATAAGATATGAAAGATAGCAACATGAAGACTGGGGAGATGGTTCGGTTGGTAAAATGCCAGTGGGCAAGCTTGAGAACTCAAATTTGAATCTTCCGCATCCACGTAAAAAAAATTAGGCTTGGTGGCCTATGCTTGTTAATCCTAGTATTGGGTAGGCAGAGACAGGAGGGTCCCTGGGGCTTGCTCACCACTTAGTATAGCTGAGTCATTGAGCTCCTGATTCAGTGAGAGTACCTGCCTCAAAAAATAAGGTGGAGAGGGCAGGAGAGATGGCGCAGGAGTTAAGACACTTGATGCTCTTCCAGAGGACCGAGTTTAGCTCCCAGTATCCACAAGAGGCACACAACCTCCTGTAATTCCAGCTTCAAGGGTTATGACACTCTTTTCTGGTCACAGTGGGGACCACTACCCCCTGATGTACTCCTGCATATACATACACAGACATGTAAAGAAAATTAAAGTGGAGAACGATTAAGGAAAATACCCAACACTGACCTCCAGCCTCTGCACAAGCATGCATCTCTGCACATGTATGGACCCAAGCACGCACACAGACACATACACACAAAGATAGAAGCATGAAATCCTACGACACAGTTTGCAAGGCATGAGCTGCCCTAAGAAGAGTCTTTGCATTTGGCACCAGATTTGACTGGTTTGCCTGGAACTGAGAAAAAATTGTTTAAACAACAAACAAAAAACCTCAGTCACACTAACCTTATTCCAAGCTGGAGAAAAAAAAAATAAATACAGAAAGAGGGTTGTGGAAGAAAATCTCTGTGTGGGGCTGGGAAAAGGCTCAGTGGTTAAGAACACTATTCTTGTAAAGGACCAGAGTTGAGTTTCCAGTACCCATATCAGGGGGCTCACAACCACCTATAACTCCAGCTGCAGAGGACCCAATGCCTTATCCCAGCCTCTGCACGTGTGCACACAAAATAAATATTTTTGAAAAGAACGTGTGAGCACATGCAGTGTGCATACAAAGTGGGTATGGCACTCGTGAGTGTCCCATGAAAGTGTGTGTTTGTGTGAGTGTATGTACACACGTGGGCATTTCGAAAATAAGATTGAGATCTCTGGATAAAAGCCATAGTCCCCCATCTCACTTGGACTGCAAACACTGTAAGATTTTGCCGCATTTTGAGATGGACGAAGATGGCAAATATTAACAAACCAGCTCTGAAATGAGCGCAGCTGGAAAAGACAGCTAGAAGTTGATAGGGGCCTGGGAAGTCGAGAGTAAAGTCAGCCTTCCCTGCCAGCCCATGAGGGGGTTAATGGGAGCCAGGCCAGAGAGGAGGAGAATGCAGCTCTGAAATCCAGGACTGAAGGCTTTTCCTGAGGTCCCTGGGAACCCGATGCCACTCTCAGAGGGCTGAGCTCATGTCATCCTGGGCACATGGTGCCTTTCATTTCAAAGGGGGGCATTTCTTCACGAATTTGCTTAAATAATCCTCTTCTGTTAATTAGTAGTCCTTAATAGCCAGTGTAAACTTTTCCCAGGGATTTTTAAAAAAACATTTTATTCACATATTTTAATTATGGATAAGAATGGGTTTTTATTTAAAACTTTATTTATTTATATTACATTTACATCGTGTGTGTGTGTGTTGTGTTGTGTTGTGTGTGTGTGTGTGTGTGTGTGTGTGTGTATGCACGTGTGTGTGTGTGTGTCTGGAGAGACCAAGAGATAACCTGTAAGATTGGTTTTCATTTCTACCATGTGAGTTCCGGGGCTTGAACTCGGTCCTCAGGCTTGGTGGCAAGCCCCTTTTCCCACTGAGCCATCTTACCGGCCCCAGCAGGATGACTTCAATCCTATGTGACTGCGACAGGACAGCCATGCAGCCTGAGGGTATCTGGACATGTGGAGAGCACGCTGTAAAAAGAGATGCTGCAATCTGCATTTTCAATCTGAGAAATCTTTCCCCAGCTTCTGAGTGGGTTTGACCTCTCTGGGAGGAATTTGCTACAGATTTGGAAAATGAAGTCAATTTCTTGAAAGAGGAAAAGAAATTGAAATAAGCCTGGTCCTTGTTTCTATTCCTGTGGATAATCGGCAGTCGGGAAAATGTTCTTCTGGGGAAAATGGCTAACATCCTTCTGAAGGAAGAATCAAATGAAGACAGAAGAGCTGGGACGGGGCTCAGGCAGTGTTCTTGCTTTATTTATGTTGCTCTGATAAAAACATCTTGGCCCAAAACAACTTAGGAGAGCAGAGGGACTTATAACTCCAAGTTATAATTCCTCCTTGAAGGAAACTTGGAATAGCAACTCACAGTATCACAGTCACAGTCAAGAGCAGAGGGAGAAGAAGCATACCCTTGCCTGATTTTTCTTGTTCTCAACTCGCTTTCTCCTCTCCTACACTATTCAAGAATCACAACAGCCCAGGGAATGGTGTCACCCACAGTGGGCTCCCTACTTCAATTAACAAACTAGACAGTCTCCCCCAAATAGGACAGGTCTAGACAACAACCTCATCTAGATAGTTCCTCATGTGAGTCTCTCTATCAGGGTGGTTTTAGGTCATGAAAGTTGGCGTTTAGAATTAACCAGGACAGTCAGTAAAATGCTTGGCATATAAGCATAAGGGCCCAAGTTTAATCCCCATGACCCATGTAAAATCCAGGTATGGTAGCATGTACTTGTAAACCTAGGGTTGGGAAGGTAGAGACAGGAAGATTTCTTGGGCTCATTGGGCAGCCATCATAGCCTACTTGATGAGCTCCAGGCTAGGGAGTGACCCTGTCCCCCAAAATAAGGTGGGGACCTGGAGAGATGGCTCAGTGGTTAAGAGCAATTGCTGTTCTTGCAGAAGACCCAGACTTGATTCCCAGAACCCACATGATGGATCACAACCATCTATAACTCCAGCTCCAGGGGATCTAATGCCCTCTTCAGCCTTTGTGGGCACCGGGCACAAATGTTGTATACACGAAGGCAAAACATTCATATACATAAAAGAAAATAAATGAATCTAAAGACAAACAAGTAAAACATCTGAGAAATGATACCCAAGGTTGTCTTTAGATCTATAGCCACACCTGCACATATGAACACACACACACACACACACACAGAGAGAGAGAGAGAGAGAGAGAGAGAGAGAGAGAGAGAGAGAGAGAGAGGCGTTATAGAAAAAAATTCAGTTTGGCACTAAAAACATCTACCTCTACTGGATCTAATAATCATTATCTGCTCAGTTATGGAAGTCGATGCCATTTTTCACAGGGTGTAAATTTTAATCACTAACAGAATAATGTAAGCCTCAAGTCTTAGATTTTGTCAAAAGAGAGCAGGGAAAGAAGGGGGAGACGAAACGGCAGGATGAATTTACAGCAGCTCACTACTTTTATTTAGTGCGAAGGCAGGCGATAGAGAAGACCTGACAGTGAAGATATATTGAAAGATACAGACACTTTACGATGTGCTTGCAAATATAAAGCAACAGGGCTGACAGAAAAAGGGATCTGAAAGGCTGAGGCAGGGGGATTATAAGTTTGAGGCTAGCCAGATCTACACAGAGAGCTGCGATAGGTAACCTGGACTTCCCAGTGAGAACTTGTGCCAGAAACTCAGAGGTGAGGAGGTAGCTCAGTGGGCGGCGTGCTTACTCAGAATTCACCAAACCTTGGATTCCATCCCCAGGACTGTGGAAATTGAGCACAGAGGTATATATCTCCCCAATGTGTATATGATGGTACACTAGGAAGGCAGAGGCAGGAGGACAGGAGTTCAAAGTCATACTCAACTCCATAGTGATTTCATGTACACCCTGAGCTACACGATGCCCTTTCTCCAAATAAATAAATACATTGTAAGAAGATGTGTGTTTTCCAAAGTTTCAGAAATGCTAGAGAAGACATCGTCGTCAGCTTCCACTGTCAACTTGACACAAACTGGGAAGATGAAATCTCAACTGAAGAATTCTCTCCATCAGACCGGCCGGCCAATGGGCATGTCTGTGTAGCGTTTTCTGATGGCTAACTGATGTAGGAGGGCCCAGCCTCCTGTGGGCAGTGCCATCCAACCTGTAGGCAGGTAGGCCTGGGCTATATAAGAAAGAACTGAACGTGTGCCTGTGAGCAAGCCAGTACTCAGTGCTTCTCCATGGCCCCTGCTCCAGCTCCTGCCCTGGCTTCCCTAGATGACAAGCTTGCAATCTATTAGCCAAATGAACCATTTCTTCCCCAAACTGCTTTTGTTCTATCACAGCATCAGAAGCCAAACTAGGACAGGCGAAAAGAAAGAAAATGTTTAAGCCAAGACATGTGTAAGAAAGAGGCACAGGGCATGAACGGCTCAGTAGGTAAGACTGCCCGCTGCTCTCTCAAGGGAACTGAGTTTGGTTCCCAGTATTAACTTTGAACAGCGCACGACTGCTTGTAAGTCCAGCTCCAGGGCAGGCGACACCCTCTTCCGGCCTCTACGGGCATCTTCATGCATGTGGTGCCCATACGGACAAGTGGGCACAAATACACATATGCATACATAAGAGAAAAACAAATCCTAGTAGGTACACATTCTGATGATGGCGTCACATTCAAGAGTATATTGGCAGCACAAATTTGACTCTGTGTTTCTGGGTTTTGTTTTCAATGAAAACACAAACTTGGCGGGGGGGGGGGTGTTAGGGAAGAGGGTTGGATCTGGGAGGAACTGGAGAGTGAATGTGTTCTAAATTGATTGTATGAGATTCTCAGAAATCGAATTTAAATTAAAAAGAGAGACAGAGCAGATTGTTGGATCAATGTTAATCATGTTTGTCTATAAACGTATATACTATTTAGACTTGTAACCTACAAGACCCTGAGTAGTTCTAAAATAATAATTGCATTACTTCTTACAGACAACATGCACTGTTATGGTTAATACCGATGCTCAACTTGTCAGGACCTGGAATCACCATGGGAATCCGGGCACGTGTAAGAGAGCTTTTCAATTAGATTAATGGAGATGGGAACACACTCTCTAAGTGGAGCCCATGGGCTGGAGTCCTGGGCTGAATAAAAAGGAGAAAGTGAGCTGAGCACCAACCAGCATTTCTCTCTCTCTCTCTCTCTCTCTCTCTCTCTCTCTCTCTCTCTCT
>NC_022010.1:26574035-26579059 GCF_000317375.1 Microtus ochrogaster | reverse complement strand
CTCTCTCTCTCTCTCTCTCTCTCTCTCTCTCTCTGCTTCTTGACTGTGGGAGCCATGTGACCAGCTGCCTCAGTATCCCCCTGCCATGCCTTCCCACCATGATGACACTATTCCCTCAAAGTGGGAGCCAAGACACTCGTCTTTCCTTGAGTCGCTTTGTTGGGTATTTTGCCTTAGCAGTGGGAAAAAAAAAGCAAACAACCAATGCAGGCACAAATCAAAATGACATAGAAAGGTTTAAAAAAAAATGGGTTAAAAACAAACAAGAAAGCCAGCCAGTATTAAGATAAAATACACTTCTTGTCACCTCCATATAAATCAGATGCACACAGACAGGTTCCTCTCATCATTTTTCCTAGGTTCAAAACAGAAATGTTATCCTCTCAGAGATCAAGCATATTTACTTTCTTGGACATCTTTTAGCAGGGATGAGGACCAAATGCTTGAAAGAGGGATCTGGTATACCAGGGGCTGTTACCAGAACCATGCATGGCCTATGGGAAGAGTCCTACCTACTAGGGAGAGCTGCCATCAGTGATTGTGGAGAGTTGCGTGGAGCCACATCTGATAATCAGCTCCTAATATTGGCTAAGGCCTGATCACGCAATGATTGTCAGCTGCTTGCATATGCATGGACCTATGGGCAGTGCCCACCTGGCAATCCGGGGTTGGCGGCCCATGCCTTTTTAAGGGCTGGGAGAGGTTTGCCCAGGGGGAGAGAGAAAAAGAGAGACAGGGTCCTGAATAAACTGCTAGCAGGAAGAGCTCTGGTGTGGTGTCATCCTTGCTGGTCGAGGTGGGCGTGACAAGTGATCCTCTAACAGAAGTGATGTCAGAATCAGCAGGATAAAGCAAAAGCTGCTGGGCTATAGCCCTGGAGTCGGCATTTAGAGTTTGATTAGTTAGCTTCACTCTGGATGCTCATGAAGATGATCTAGGACATGAGTTTAGAGAACTGCTGCTCTCCACAACAGGCTGTCGGTGAGCCCGACATCCCCGAATGAATCAAGAAATGACCAAAAAGGCAGACTTGGCGGCATGTTCCTGTAATCCTAGTGATCAAGGGACAGAGGCAGGAAGCTCCAGAGTTTGAGGTCAGCTTGGCCTACATATTGAGAGTCTATCCCCCCCCCCCCAAAAAAAAAAAATCAAGGGCTGGGACTGGGGAGAACACTTAGGTGGTAAAATGCTTGGTGCTCAAGTGTGACCTGAGCTCATGCATCAGAACATGTGGGGAAAAAAAAAACTGGGCACATGGTGGCACATGTTTATAATCCCAAAGGTCTCTGGAGAGGTGGAGATAGAAGGGTCCCTGAAAATTGCTAGCCTGGCGGTCTAGGCTTTCTAATGACTTGCAAAACAATGAGAGAGCCTGTCTCCAAAAGAAAACAAAAGGTGGGCAGGAGGGCTGGAGTGAGGCTCAGTGGTTAAGAGCGCAGACCGCTCTTGCACAAGACCAAAGTTTGGTTCCCAGCACCCATTTAGGGTGACTCACACTCACCAGTTCCAAGAAACCCAATGCCTTCTTTTTATTTCTGCAGACACTAGAAAACAGGGCCATAAACACACAAACACTCAGACATACGCATACATAATAAGAAAATTAACAAGGTAGGCTGAACCTGGAGCATGACACCCTAGGTCTTCCTCTGACTTCCATAGCCTATGCAAACATGTGTGTGCACACGTGTGTGTACCCCCCTCCACGCACAGGCTGGAACGGTAGCTCACCGACGA
The DNA here is from genome assembly GCF_000317375.1 of Microtus ochrogaster. NCBI lineage: Eukaryota > Metazoa > Chordata > Mammalia > Rodentia > Cricetidae > Microtus > Microtus ochrogaster. The sequence goes on along the minus strand of NC_022010.1, from coordinate 26,577,322 downwards.
AGTGGGAAAAAACTAGCAATTCTCAGATGTTCAGGGAGGCCGGAGGGCTATTTGAAGCCTAGAATCGACTGTGTGCTAAGGAGCGCTGGCCAACTTGGTGGGTTTCTGGCGTACTCTTTCTTCCAAGAGAAGAAAAACAGAGCAGAAGGATCCGTGGCTCTGTGCGAAGAGCACTGATTGTATTTTTCCTGCTGTCACTAATTAGAGACGAGACCTTGGCAGGTCGGTCGATCCCAGTGTGCTTTGGGGCTTTGTTTGTGAAATGAAACATTTAGACAGGAAAGCTTTTCGGGGACCTTCATGAACTAATGTTCTGTGACTTCTTCTAGAATCCAGACCTCAGGGCGAGGTAAACAATCCACGCAATGAGAGGTTTCTCTTCGCAGGACATTTATTTCAAAGTCTTTCTTCTTTTTATTTATTTCGGTAATTCTCAACCTGTGGGCCGTGACCCCGTCACAGGGGTCGCCCAAGAGCATCAGCAAACACAGATATTTACTTTATAATTCATAACAGCAGCAAAATTATAGGCACGGAGTAGCAACGAAAATAATGTTATGGTTGGGGGGTCATCACAATAAGAGGAACTGTAAGTAAGGGTCATAGCATCAGGAAGGTTGAGACCTGCGGATTTATGTGTATCTCTGTGTGTTTGTTGCAGGCGGTGGAGAGCAGTATGTGAATGAGGTGGGTTTGGAGGGTGGTATTCGAATGAGTGAGGGTGGGGTGGGTGGTGGGGGTGGTATGTGAAAATGGGTATTGGTGCCAGTAAAGGCCAGAAAGACGAGTCAGATCCCCTAAAGCTACAGTTACTGGCAGTTAGGATCTGCCCAGTATGGGTGCTGGGAAACAACCTCATGTCCTCTGGAGAAGCAAGCGCTCTTAACCGATGTGCCATCTCCCCAGCCCCCACAGCCACACTCTTAACGCAGACCATCTGTCACTATTTCGGAGGTGTCGTCAACACAGTGGCATCAGCTGGGGAATCTCTGTCCTTTCCTTACAGGCTGATGGATGGCATCCAGCGTGCCATCCAATGTACCAGCAAGAAGCAATCAGCAGAGCAAGCCAGCATGGAGCAAAGTGCTGGGCTCTGAGCCTGGGTAGAAGTCTAGAAAGAACAAACGGAGCTGGGAGGGAAAGCGGGCAGCTGGCCCAGAGCTGGGTTTAGCGGCGGCGATCTGATGTTACCATGGTCCTCATGCAAGGCAAACAGGGGAGCTGGCAGGTGAGCCCTGCCTGGGCACAATATTACTGCAGTTTTGACAGATGAGGTGTGGAAACTCAGGACGGCTCTTTCTGAGACTGACTTAATTCACTTAATAGGATTTTTCTCTAGTTGCATCCATTTTCCCACAAGCAATAAAACTTCATTCTGCTTTAATTTTTTTTTAAAAAAAAATTCTATGTATATGTGTTATATGAGTATATAGAATATGTGTGGGGGTGCCCACAGAGGCCAGAGAAGGGCATCAGACTGCCCTAGAGCTGGAGTTATAGGTGGTTGTAGGCATTGTGTAGGCATGTATGCCTGCTGCTGGACAGTAAGGTTGGTTCCTTAACTTGGCCATTATGAATAGTGCAGCCATGAAGATGGATGTACAAGATTCTGTGAAGTGTCGGCTTGGGGTCCTTTGTGTAAATCACTTGTGGCTCCTGGATCTTATCAACTACATAAAATCATAAATATTCGCATACCATGAAAGACCTGAAGCTATCTAAGGGAGCACAGGGAGCTATGGAGAGTGGGAAAGAGTGAGAAAATGGAGGGGGTATGGGGACAATACTCCAAACGTGATGTGGGAGTGTCATATATCAATCTGTTGATTTCATTGGTTAACAAATAAAGAAACTGCTTGGCTGGCCCTCATAGGTTAAAACATAAGTGGGAGGAGTAAACAGAACAGAATGCTGGGAGGAAGAGGAAGTGAGCTCAGACTCCACAGCTCTCCTCTCAGGGGCAGATGCCTCAGAGAGACGCCATGCTCCTGGCTCCTGGGCGGACACAGGGATAGCTCTGCTCTCTGAGGTGCACGCGATGAAGCTCCGACCCAGGATGGACGTAGGCTAGAATCTTCCCGGTAAGCGCACCTAGGGGCGCTACACAGATGATTAGAAATGGGCTAAATTAATATGTGAGAATTAGCCAAGAAGAGGCTAGATAGAAATGGGCCAAGCAGTATTTAAAAGAATACAGTTACGTGTAATTATTTCAGGTAAAGCTAGCCGTGCAGGCGGCCGGGGTGCTGGGGACGCAGCCCACCGCTCATATTACTACAAATGGTGCCCACGTGGACAACTGTTTCCACATAGCCTGAGACAGCTTGGGAAGTAATCCTAGAACAAAATGAAAGCATTGTGCCTGGTTTCTTGGGTAGCAGCAATTTCTTGGTTCTGCTCTGCTTGCTAGAGGCAAGCAAGCGCTCTCATCTAAGAGAGGCTTTCCTGACTCAGCTTTAGCTGCAAAACCCTGCAGCTCATTAAGAGGTCCTGCCACTAAACACTTAAACGGTGTTGATGAAAAGCTGAACGCATGCTTTTCGGTTTTCAGCCGTAGCAGGAAAAAAGCTGCGCCGTTTAAAAATGCCGGCTTTCTGGGCTGTCCTGCCAGGGCAAACTCTGACTCTTTTACTCAGGCGGTTTGTGTGGTTTGCAAGCACAGGCTACTGAAGCTCGCTTGCTGGCAGGGACCTTGAAACGCCATAGAGTTGTGGCTATAAACATGACTACATCTAGTACCTCAGCCATGAGGCTGGAAAGCTAAGGAATGGACTGGATCTAGTTGGCAAGCCATGCCTTTAGTCATACTGAGATTGCTTGGTAAATTAAAGACTCATGTGGTCAGAAAAAGAGAGATATAGAGTAAAGAGAGATTCAAAGACAAAGAAAATTTTTAAATGATTTACAGTGTGTTAAAAATATATGCAGACTAAAAGTTGAAGTTCTTAAAGTAAAAACAAACAAAAAAAAGGAAGAGAGTTGTTGTGTGTGGTAGCACATGCCTTTAATCCCAGTGCCTAGAAGACAGAGACAAACAGATCTCTGTTGAGTTCAAGGTGTAGCAGCATACACCTTTAATCCCAATGCCTGGGAGGCAGAGACAGGCAGATCTCTGAGAGTTCAAGGACAGCCTGGTCTACAGAGTTATTTCGGGTCAAAGATACAGAGAACCTATCTCAAAAAGCAAAAAGTTAAAAGTAAAAATAAATGAAATAGAGTTAAAATAAAGCCATACAAAGATGGAAAATACACAGAGAATTTTGATACTGTATGCTATTATGCTCTGT
>NC_022010.1:26555359-26572413 GCF_000317375.1 Microtus ochrogaster | reverse complement strand
ACAGATGATTAGAAATGGGCTAAATTAATATGTGAGAATTAGCCAAGAAGAGGCTAGATAGAAATGGGCCAAGCAGTATTTAAAAGAATACAGTTCCGTGTAATTATTTCGGGTAAAGCTAGCTGTGCGGGTGGCTGGGGTGCTAGGGACGCAGCCCACGGCTCATATTACTACACAAACATACAACATATGCCAGCACAAAGTTTATAGAAATAAAGCTGTCTCTAAAATAAAGACTAGGAGCAGGGGAGATGGCTCAGAGGTTAATAAGCACTTGTTCCAAAAAGGTGAGGACCAGAGTTTCCCCCAGAAATTCACATCAAATCCTGGCTGGTCCTGGCAGTCCACCTGTGATTCTTGACTTGGGTGTCAATGACTGAGACTCCCCAGATTCTCAGCACTGACCTTGAATCTCCATGTGTTTCCCAAACACATGTTCACCACACACACAAATAATCTAACGCTTTTTATTTCTATATTCTAAATGAAAAACTCCTATTTTCGACATATGAGTGGTTCACCTGTGTAGATGTCTGTGTACCGCTTGTGTGCTTGATGCCCATGGAAATCAGAAGAGGGAGCTGGACCCCCTGAAACTGGGGTTACAGGTGATTGTGAGCAGCCATGTGAGAGCTGGGAACTGAAGCCAAGTCCTCTGGAAGAGGAGCAAGGGCTCTGAACCACTGAGTCATCTCTCCAGCTCTAAAACTTATTGCACACACACATGCACACACACATGCACACACACACACACACACACACACACACACACACACACACATCCAAGCTGCTCAGTGAGTCCTGGGGGTCCTCGCTGATTTCCCCATGGGCAGCTTTTACTCCCTGCGAAGAACACTTTTGTTCTCAAAGTGCCAAAATCTTGTACTGACCCATTTGTAGAATCTACTAGAGGCTGTGTGGTGAGCCAGAACAGAGAGAACACCAGCTGCCGTCCAGCAAAACTCAGCCTAAGGTCCACCCTGGCTTTCCTGCTCTTTGTCACTCTGTCCCACTTTTTTATTAAATATTTTTATTGCTTTTATTGAGCTATACATTTTTTCACCCTTCTTTCTCCTCTCCCTCCCCTTATTATCCTTTCCTGTAACCCTCACCCATGCTCCCAATTTACTCAGGAGATCTTGTCTTTTTCTTCTTCCTTTGTAGATCCATGTATGTCTCTCTTAGGGTCCTCTTTGTTGTCTAGGTTGTCTGGGGTTCTGGGCAGTAGGTTGGTTTTTTCTTTGATTTATGTCTAGAAGTCACTTATGAATGAGTACATACGATATTTGTCTTTCTGGGTCTGGGTTACCTCACTCAATATGTTTTCTAGATCCATCCACTTGCATACAAATTTCAAGATGTTATTATTTTTTTGCCACTGTGTGGTACTCCATTGTGTAAATGTACTACATTTTCTTTATCCATTCTTTGCTTGAGGGGCATCTAGGTTGTTTCCAGGTACTGGCTATTACAAATAATGCTACTATGAACATAGCTGAGCACATGTCCTTGTGGTATGATTGAGTATATTTTGGGTATATACCCAGCAGCAGTATCACTGGGTCTTGAGGTAGATTGCTTCCTAATTTTCTAAGTAACCACCATACTGATTTCCAAAGCAGTTGTACAAGTTTGCACCCCCACCAGCAATGCAGGACATCCTCTCCAGCATAAACTGTCATCAGTGTTTTGATCTCAGCCAATTCTGACAGGTGTAAGATGGAATCTCAGAGTTGTTTTGGTTTGCATTTCTCTGATGACTAAGGATGTTGAGTATTTCCTTAAGTGTCTTACAGCCATTTGAGATTTGTCTGTTGAGAGTCTCTGTTTAGGTCTGTACCCATTATTGGATTATTTGTTCTTTTGATGTCAAGTCTCTTGAGTTCTTTGTATATTTTGGAGATCAGTCATCTGTCTGATGTGGGGTTAGTGAAGATCTTTTCACATTTTGTAGGCTGCCGTTTTGTCTTGTTGATCATGTCCTTTGCTTTACAGAAGGTCCCATTTATTAATTGTTGCTCTCAGTGTCTGTGCTACTGGGGTTATATTTAGGAAGTGATCTCCTGTGCCAATGCATTCAAGTGTACTTCCCACTTTCTCTTCTATGAGGGTCAGTGTGGGTAGTTTTATGTTGCAGCCTTTGATCGATTTGGACTTGAGTTCTGTGCATGGTGATAGAGATGGATTTATTTTCATTCATCTGCATGGTGATATCCAGTTATGCCTGCCCCGTTTTTGTTGTTGTTTTGTTTTTCAAGACAGGGTTTCTCTGTGTAACAACCCTAGCTGTCTTGGAACTTGCTTTGTAGACTAGGCTAGCTTCAGACTCAGAGATCTACCTACCTCTGCCTCCCAAGTGCTAAGATTAAAGACACGCGCCACCACCGCTTGACTCTGTCCCATTTCTGCACAGCATTTTCTGCCATGTCTCTGCATCTCTGGTCTTCATCCTCTTGTGCAATATCCAAATCCAGCCTCCTGTCTGTTTCTTTCCATGAACCGCATTTGCTGAGAATAAAATGGCCAGCCTACTAGAATTCCAGGACAAAGTAGACCTCCCCATTACCCTGTCTTTCCTTACTGTCTATTCTATTGGTTTCTGTCAGGAGCACACCCCCCCACACATACCTTCCCCCATGCTGAATCATCTGCTCTGAAGTCCAGCTCAAATCCCCTTTATGTGGAACCCTAGCATTGTTTTCTTCAGGAAGAGATCACGAAGAGGCCCACACAGGATCAGAGGTCTTCCAAATACAGGTTCCTAGGAGTCTCAAAGCGTAGGTCAGTCACCATCAGATCTCACAGTATTCAATAACCTGCCTATGTTTTGTCTTTCTCCTTGAATGTGAACTCTAGGAAGGCTTGGAGCATCTCTAGCTGAGCTATTTGATTTTATGAAACTCCGCACATAGTAAGAACTCAGTAAATTGCTCCAGGGAGGAATATCTAGGTGGATTCATGAATACTCATGCCTTTGGCTTGCCTAAGGGCCACAGACATTTCCGATTCCACATCTCCATGGCTTCATTGTTGTGTGTGTATATAGGAGTTCTTATAACTGAGTTCTTCGGCCCTGGATCAGGCTTCTCATACCCCGAGAGTCAAATGTATTATGTCAGGTTCTGTTTCACCTTCCCTGCCCTTAGACCATAGGGAGGTACCATTTTCATTAGGAATCTGTCTTGATGAAGGGCTGGGACTATGGCTGCCAGGAAAGTGCCTGCCATGCAAGCACAGAGATCTGGGTTCAAATCCCTGGAACCCATGTTTTGCTTTTTGTTTTTGAAAGGTGTGTTCTGTGGCTCATAGGTGCAACCCAGTGCTGAGGGAGGAGACAGAGCCAGGAAGAGCCATGAGACTCACTGCTCTGCAGAATTCAATAATCAGCCTGGCCTGCTTGGTGAGCTTTGGGTTCAGTAAGCAACCATGTCTCCAAAAATGAGGTGGTAACGGGCCAGTGAGATAGCTCAGTGGGTAAGTGTACCCGCCATCCAGTTCGACACCGTGAGTTCAATCCCTGGGCCCCATAAGATAGAAGGGCCACTAATCCTCGAAAGTTGTCCTCGGACCTCCACATAGGTATTGTGAGATGACTGAGTGTGTTGCCTTGCCTTGCCTTGCCTTTGCTCTCATGATGGATTGGATCTTAAACTATAAACTAGAATAAAATAGTGGGTGCGCGAGCACACAAATATACATACAAAGATACGTACACACACAAATAAATAAAAAATATAATAAATTAAAGTAAGGTAAAGAATGAAAAAGGAGTCAACTTTTGGTCTGCACACACACACACACACACACACACACACACACACACACACACAAAGATGCGCCTTAGCCAATACCTTGAAGATTCCTGAAGATAAAAACGATCTCTTTTTCCTTCCCAGCCCAGCCATCAGACAGAGTGAACCTGAGAACAGAGGCAGGACCTGGCAACTCTCACTAATGAAACCACTTACTGAATCCAGTCAAGAAGCAGGGCTATTTACTGGTACCCAGAGCATCTTCCAGCTTCCAGCCAAAGGTTTTTAACCATTTTAAAAATAAATGATGTTCAAACAAATGCTGGAAGGAGGCAGGGGAAAAAAGGGCAATGGATTAGTGTCACTGCTGTGAGAATCGGTATAAAGTTTGCTCAGAAACCTAGACAGGAACTGGCAGAGACAGTGCCTTTGTCCCTCTGTTTCCTGTTTGTGGCTGTGATGTTCAAAGCTCTCATTTCAAGCTCCTGTTTCAAGCTCTTCTGGCCTTTCCTTCCCTGTCATGATGGACTGAACCTTGAACTATGACCTAAAATAAAATAAACCAACCATATGACCCAGCCATACAACTGCTGGGTACACACCCAAAGGAACCTAAGTCAGCAGACAACAGAGATGCCTGCATATCCAAGTCCCTTGTTGCACTACTCAGAGTAGCCAAGACATCCATGAGCCAGGCAAGATGCCATCAATATACGGACAGGTAAAGAGAATGTGATGTCTTTTCAGCAAAGTTTTATTTAGCCCTAAGGAGAAATAAAACCAAGATATTTGCAAGGCATGGATGGAACTGTCAATCATTTTGTTATGCAAAATGAGCCAGGTTCAGAAAGACAAAGAGGGCATGTTTTCTCTCATATACAGAATCTAGAGACTTTTAAATATATATATATATATATATATATATATATATATATATATAGATAGGTATGTATGTAGATAGATAGGCAGACAGACAGACTCTTTGGAACCACTGGGAGAGTGGGTGGGAGGAAACAGGGTAATGGGAGAGTAAATACAAACAAACTCTACAACATACATAAAATAAAAATGAAGCCTATTGCTTATACAATGAATATATGCTGTGCTAGCTAGTTTTATGTCAACTTGATACATGTTAGAGTCACCTGAGAGAAAGGAACCTCAATTGAGAAATTGCATCCATAAGACCAGGCTATAGGCAGGCAAGCCTGTAGGGTAGTTTCTTAATTAGTAATTGTTGGGGGAGGCCCAGTCCATCATGGCGGGTACCTGTCCCTGAGCTGGTGGTCCAGGTTCAATAAGAAAGCAGGTTGAGCAAGCCAGTAAGCAGCATCCCTCGATGGTATGTAGATCCGTTCCTGTCTCCAGGTTCCCGCCCAGTTTGAGTTTCTGCGTTGGTTTCCTTCAGTGAACTGTGACTCAGGATACGTAAGTCAAACAAACCCTTTTCCTCCCCAGGTTGCTTTTGGTCATGGTGTTTCATCACAGCAACAGTAAGCCCAATTAAGACATATGCTAATAAGAGTTCTAAATACTGGGGGCCAGAGAGATGACTCGGTGATTCAGAGCACGTTTTGTTCTTCCACGGAGTCAGAGTCTAATCTCTAGCACCCATGCCAGATGGTTCACAGCCACCTGTAATTCCAGTTCTGGGGAATCTGATCCCCTCTTTTGGATTCTGCAGGTATCTGCACACATGTGCTGCTTACATATGCACATGTGCGTGCACGCACACACACATTAAATAATTAAGTTTAAAATGAATATATACAGTGTTCTAGGCATCCATCCTTTGAATCTCCACCAAAAAGAAAGGTGATTGTGTATTCAGAAGAAAGCTGGTTTTAAAAAGAAAATCTAAAAAAAATAAATAAATAAAAATTAAAAAATTAAAAATCCAGTAGTGGTGGTGCATGCCTTTAATCCCAGCACTCAGGAAGCAGAAACAGGCAGATCTTTGTGAGTTCAAGAAAGACCAGCCTAGTCTGGTATACAGAGTGAGTTCCAGACAGTCAGAGCTACACAGAGAAATCCTGTTTCAGGGGAATAAAAAGAAAAGGAAAAAATCCTGTTTCCAGAAAGAAGGAAGGAAGGAAGGAAGGAAGGAAGGAAGGAAGGAAGGAAGGAAGGAAGGAAGGAAGGAAGGAAGAAAGGAAGGAAGGAAGGAAGGAGAAGGAAGAGAGAGAGCGCGTGAATGCACAAAAGCATCCTAGTGACTCACTATGTGCCTGAACTCGGTCTCAAATCATACTGACTTGAGTACCACCTGCCAGGCTTGTGACTCTAGAGTAACTATTGGTATCCACTGGACTTATTCATGTACAGTTTACCGAGGACCATAGGAAACATGATATTATAGATATCAGAAGGTCAGAACAGCTGTTAAGTAGGGTGAGCCCCCACCACGGGTTCCCTGGGGAGGCAATTCTGGTTAGAACTTAGATCCTTCGAAGGACTCCCTAAGAACAATGCTGATGAGATCAGATAATTATCTCCTCCAGAAATCAGGGGAAATTGAAAATTAGGAGACTCTGTAGAAAATGAGAGGGACACATAAAGAGGTGGGGGACAGGGGAGCCTCGGGATGCATTCTGTTTTCGTAAACTCAATTGCCTTGTGTCATCACCGCCCCGAAGGCCTTGCGGAGCTTCTCTCTTGGGCCAAGAATAAACCGCCATTGCCTCATCCTTTTAGGGAAGCCCAGATGACCTGCTTGGACTTCCTCCCTGCTCAAGTTTCCTCCCTCTTCCCCCAGTGAAAGAATTTTAGCTGAAAGACACGAGCCAACATCTACTCATTTCAGAGAGGACAAAGCAAGTGGCTTCTGCTAGGGTTGGTACAGTATTGGTGTTGAGAAGTCACTGATGGAAGCAGGAGTAACCTGCGGGCAGCTACACCACTAAAAAAAGAAAACCACTCTCCCAGTAACGGTTGACTTCTTTCAGATCCTCAGGGAGGGTTGGCACATCTATCATGGGCCTCCTCCCCATGCATAACAGAACTTTAAAGGACCCAGTGTATGGCAGGTGTCCTGTGGGCCATCCCAGCAGCTGAGCGGTCAAGAGTTCACCAGCAATGCATGCTGGGAAGATAACAGTCCACATCACCCTCCCTGCCTTGACCTTCCTGGCTGTCTTGTAGCCGCCAGAAGGGGTCAAACACCATCTTTCTCAGAGCTTTCCGAAGCTGTCCTGTGATGAGTCCTCTCATTCCTTCCTGTAGTAGATACCTGTGAGGTCACCGTGTCACCTGCCCTATGCTCTGCATAAGGGACCCCAGGCTCAGGTCAGTCTTTGCTCACTTAAGGAAAATTCAAGAGTTAGAGATGCTCATCCTGTCAGTACTAATGCGTGGTGTGTGTGTGTGTGTGTGTGTGTGTGTGTGTGTGTGTGTGTGTGTGCACGTGCGCGCAAAGCAGACCATGCTCTGCAATTTCAAACATACTCGAACTCTTCCACAATTAAGAACTGAAAATGAAAACAACGTGTCATTTCCACGGGAGAGAAAAAAAAAATTGGAACTGAGAGTCCCTTGTCTCCCATGGAAAAAGTCCATCCATAAAAAAACAGACAGCTCAGCCTTTAGTTACAACAAGCACACTTGGAAAGTCACCCAAACAGCTCAATCAACCCAGAACACAGAGAAGGCTGTTTGCGAAGCTTAATTGCCATTTTAATGTGTTTTAATTGCATAGAAATGCTATTTAATGTAGTGTTTCACTTCCCATTTGCTGTCTTGGGGAAATGGCAGCGCTCAGGAAAGGAAGTAGGGCTGTCACTAGAGGGGTCTGGGGCTGTTTGATGAGATATTCCCCCAGCAGCAGACCTGAGCCCCAGGCTGGCTTCTCCCCTTGGTCACCACCTCATCGCCGTCCACTGACAACCTCCCCACAGGCGGGAAGCCAAGAGTGTCAGAGGAGAGTTAAGGACCAGGCTCCGGGATGCATCTGCCTGGGAGCAGCAACTGGATGAGGAGCGGCCCACCAAAGGCACAGCAGAAGAAGATCCAAATCAATGGTATCTCACACCAGGCTCCAAAGGGATTCCAAGCCGGGAAACTGAGGCAGCTGAGAAACAACGCTAACCCTCCAGGATATTCTGGCTGATGAAAAAAATAGACATAAGTGTCCCCCCCTTTCCCCAGCACAGGTACCTCTCTAGGTAAGATGGTGGGGGAACCTACAGCTCTTTTGTGACATGTAGACATTTAGGCTGGTGAAAGATACTAGGAGCCAGGGGAGGAGCCGCTACCCTGAATGAGCTACTGTCATGATCACATGTCTTGGCCCAGCTTGGCAAGAAAGGGTAACCTCATCAATGTTAGGGAGATGGAGCATGTCCTAGTTAGTCTTCGTGGTCAGTGACACACAGCCTAGACTCACCTGAGAAGGGGTCTCCACTGAGGGATTGTACAGATGAGATTGGCCTGTTATTCATGTGCAATTGATTCTCTTCATTGTTAATATCCAAGTTTCTTGTCTCTGATTTTTTTTTTTTGAGACAGGGTCTCTGGTGGTACAGGCTGGCCTTGAACTATGTAGCCAAGGATGCCCCCTAAGTGCTGGGATTACAGGCTTACACTATGATGCTGGGTGGAACCCAAACTTCTCCCCCAGAACCCCAGCATGGGTAGAGGATTTCTTCACTTCCTCCCCCTCCTCTTCATCCTGCTCCCCGGAATTTCACACTCCGGGCTCTAGCTCCCTATCTGATCCTTGCTCCCCGGAATCCCCCCACTCCGGGCTCTAGCTCCCTATCTGATCCTTGCTCATTCCAAGCTAGCTTCTAGTCCCTGTCCACATTTAGATCCCCTAGCGCAGGGTGTTCCCAGAAACTGCCAGGAGGGTGCAATCTCCTTGTTTTAGGCTCAACTCAGAGAGGCCTATGATCCAATTCTGCATTATCCTCCTGCCCACCTAAAAAAAAGTTGGGCAAATAAAAGAACACACTAAGACGACACAGCTCACCACCACTTAGAACAGTGGTTCTAAGGTTGCGATTCTTCTGGGAGTCAAACGACCCTTTCATGGGAGTCACCTAAAACCATCAGAAAACACAGGTGTGTATATCATAATTCCTCACAGTAGCAAAATTATAGTTACAAAGTAGCAATGGAAACAATTTTATGGCTGGGGGGTTCACTATAACCCGAGGAACTGTGTTAAAGGGTTGCAACGTTAGGAAGGCTGAGAAGCAGTGACTTAGAAGAAGTGACAGAGAATAGCTGAAGGACAGCTATTACAGGACACTTGGTTGGGGACAGGGAAAAATAAGGAGGTAGGAGGGCTTAGCTGGTGCACAGCTGTAACCCTAGCACTCAGGAGGCTGAGACAGGAGGACCACCAGTTTCACAACAACCTGGATTACATAGTGAGGTCTGATGTAGCTGCAGCAACATGATAGAGCCTCCTAGAAAGAACAAAGCAACAGGCCCCACCTCAAACCAGCAAACAAACCTTCACAAACAATAGGAACATTCACAGAGGATCCCCAGGGTCCTCTCCTCTCCCAGGGAGATGCTGAGGGGCACTGCACACAGTTTTTCAAGGTCCCTGGCAGGTGATTCCTGGTGACTTGTGGCTGCCACCCCCTCTTTAGAAGCATCCACAGCGACGTCACCTTCCTCTCCTGCCCTCGCACACTGTTCAGGATCTGCTCCCTTGTCCCACAGCCCCAGGCCTGGGTCTCTGGGGGACAATGGCAGCTGGGGAATAGGCTCTAAGCCTACACTCCAGCTTCTGCTCCTATCTTGAAAGCCCTGTGACTTTGGGTAAATTGAAGGCTCAGGAAAGACCCAACTCCCCTTGGCCACAAACAGGATAATAACCCCACTTGGTAAACATCTGATTGTGGATTAAGTAAGATAACAAAGATAAATGCCGCCTGTGGGGCTGAATGCTGGGGTTGGCAAAAGGGAGGGGGGCTCCAGTACACAGGAGCCCTGGGACATAAAGCTGGAGGGCTGTGTGCACACATCTGGGCCCAGAAACACACAGACGCACACGGACATGTGCCTGCACACACATGGCAATATCCGTGTATGCACATACCGGGGCACAGATGAACACACAGACACCTGTGTTTATACAAGGGCCAGGAAGGTGCACTCAGTCTTTTTCTAGAAACTTCTGAAGTTCTGAAACCAAAAACTTCAAAACAAAAACAGTCGCCACCTTAGTGAGAAAACGAGTTGATTTAGGGCCGGATATGAGTGCCCACAGCTTGGGATGCAGACTGAGGGTGCCCCCAATACCATGTGCCATCATGGGCTTTTTATAGTTACAAAACGAAAGATATACCAGTGGGGACATCAGGACAGTGGAGGCTGAGAAGATAGGGAGAGTCTCTGCTACAGGTCTCAGACACCCAGTGACACAGTGGGAGCGAGAAGGGTGGCACCTTGTCCCTGAATGGGACTTCCAGGGGTGACAGCTGTCCTGGGTATGACTTCTGGGTGTGACATGGGAAATGAGCATCTTGATTCTCAGGGGAGGAGGGGAAGGGAAGGAGACAGGTGGGGAACCAGAGGGACTTAAAGCACCCATGCAGTGGCTGTTGGCTGGTGCAGGGGCTGTGTCCCTGTGGGACCCATTTTTGGGGACTGCTGTAGGTAGAGAGTTGAAATAATGACCTCTACCAGCACACAGGGTAACAGAGCCCAGCCCCTTCATGAAGCGCCTAGTCTTTGCCAGCCACCACATAGGGTGTGTTTGTCCCTGCTCTGGTGTTTCTGTTTTGTTGTTTTGTTTGTTTGTTTTTGTTTTGCTGTTTTTTTCTAGACAGGGTTTCTCTGTGTAGCCCTGGCGGTCCTCTAACTTGCTCTGCAGACCAGGCTGGCCTCAAACTCACAGAGATCCGCCTGCTTCCGCCTTCTGAGTGCTGAAATTAAAGGTGTGTGCTGGGCTCTGGTTTTGTAGTCTCAAACTTGGGCTCCGGGAAAGCTGGGACGGGAAGCTTATGGTCTCCAGGGGGTACTGTAGCCATCAGGGGCACTGCAGCCATCAGCCAACCGCACTGCCTCCAGCTCATTAGGAGAAGAAACACGACACACGGTGAGGCGGCTTCATTTCTTTGGGGTGGACTGGCACGGCTTAAAATAGTTAATATTTTGTTTTATCTTCATTGGCTTGTCTAATAACGCAGAGAATATCCTCCCTGGGCGCAGAACAAAGGAGATTATCCTGTCATAGGAGCTTAACTGAAGCCCGCCAGCTGAATGCTGATCCGGGTGTGCAGCACCCGGCTCCCCCTGCTTAAAACAATTAGGCTTACCCTGGGGGAGACACCTCCCCTTCTTCCCAAGCAGCTTCCCAGCCAAGCAGCTCTTTCTCTGGGGGAAAAGGGGGGCAGTGTTCTAGGTCATTCTTTGATCTGACAGGTAATAAATAGGTAATCAGGAGATGTAAATGCCCGCCATTAAAAGGACACAGCTCACAAATGGGGCAACTGACTGGCTCAGGGCCCATTACATCCACCGGTTTTGTTTTCTTAGTATGCTGCTAACAAAACAGCAGGGGCAGAAAGGACTCACAGGCCAGACGGCTGTGAGAGTGTGTGTGTGTGTGTGTGTGTGTGTGCGCGCGCGCGCACTCAATGTTGTGTGTGTGCTCAGTGTTGTGTGTGTCCTCGGCACTCAACAGTTTTATCAGGGCCATCCCTCTCCATATTTCCTGGGACCATCGGAAAGGTTTTCTGTAGAAATCATCCAGGTTGAGCTCATATATCTCCTGGCTTTCCCTCATTGGAGTTCAATTTAATTTACTTTACAATTTGTGTGTGTGTGTGTGTGTGTGTGTGTGTGAGTATGCGTGCGCGCGCGCGCTCACGCATGCATGCCAGAGATAGACATTGGGTACCCTCTATCACTCTTCACCTTAGATTTTGAGGCAAGGTCTCCCATTGAACCTGGAGCTCACCAATTTGGCTAGGCTGTCTGGTCAACAAGTTCCAGGGATCCTCCTGCCTCCATCCGCCCACTGTGCTGCGGTAACAGATTCATACCATGCCCAGGATTTCATGTAGATACTGGGAATAGAAACTGAGAACCTCATGCTTGCATAAACCAAACACACACATACACACACACACACACAGAGAGAGAGAGAGAGAGAGAGAGAGAGAGAGAGAGAGAGAGAGAGAATAGGAAGTAAGACTACAAACCCTCCAACCTGCAATGATGCCCTCTCTTCAGCAAGGTTTCACATCCCTAAGGTTCTATAACCTCCCGCAACAGCATCAGCTACTACACATCAAGCACTGGGACTTTGTGGGAGGGGAATGATGCACATTCAATCCACAGGACCTAACCCTAAACTTTCTGGGGTACCTGCCTATGTCCAGCTGGTGTCTGCCGGTTTTGTTTTAATTCTCCACAGACACGGAGCCTGTGGCTTTGGCATTTCGAGTGTCTAGAAGGCTCAGTGCAGAGTGGAAAGAAATGCCAGCCCAGTGTTCAGAAATACGTGCTTGGTGCTGCAGACGCGTAGTGAATTTCCTTCCTTCCTCTCTGCTCCTCACTTTTTTTTTTTTTTTATTTTTAATGATGCTCTCTGAAGCTGGACACTTAGAGAAAGGCTCCAAGGGAGTTGTTTTCAGGGGGAGGAAGTATGACAGTTAATCTTGATTGTCACCTTGATGGTACTTAGAATCACCCATGGAAATAAATCTCTGGGCATGTCTTCAAGGGTGGTTCTAGAATGAGTTAGTGGACTTGGGGAGGCCCACCCTAAATGTGGGCATCACCATGCCTGGATTGAATAAAAAGGAGAAAGTGAACTAAGCACCAGCAATCGTCTCTCTCTCTCTCTCTCTCTCTCTCTCTCTCTCTCTCTCTCTCCTTCCTTAACTGTGGATGCCAGATGACCAGTTGGCCCAATGCTCACACCTTTCTGCCATGATGGACTGTGTGCCCTCAAACCGTGAGCCACAACAAACTCTTCTTTAAGTTGCTTGTGTCACAACAACAAAGTAAGTGACTAATAAGGTCGGTAATCAAATAACCACACAATTTCGGTTGGGTCATGTGATGTCTAACAGCACACACTAGAGGAAGCTGGCTTTGAATGCTCATATTCTAGAACAGTCTCACTCTGAGTGAATAGGAGAATGTAACTGGTGGGACAGAGGCCAAGCTTGCAGTGGAGCTATGTGTGCAAATGCCCTGTGGCAGGAGTGGGCAGGGTGGAGACAGGGAGGCCTCAAGGTAAGAGACAAAATGAAGGGTGAGACTACTCAGGTGGGCCAGAAGCCACTAGATTAGACCACAGCACACAGAGCACAGTGGGCCAAGTCAAGGATTAGACTCATAATCCCCAAAGCCAAGCGAAGCCACTGTAGGATTTAGTGTGAGACTGCTCAAGCTGGGGGTGGGAGCTGATCCAATTTGTACTCACACAAAACCCTGGGATTTCCATGTAGGATATAAATTAGAGTGTGCCAAGGAGGGATGGCGCTGAGCCAGTCTGCAGGCCATGGTGTGCAGGAGAATGCTAGAGGGAGCCAAGCCAATGACACAACCTCAAGTGGGAGTGGCAGAGGGTGGGAGAGGTGGAAAGACACTCAAGACAGGGGACATAGAGGGTGTGGTAGTGTAATTGCCCCCATCAGCTCATAGAGAGTGGCACTATTCAGAGGTATGGCCTCGTTGGAGTAGGTATGGTATTGATGCAGGAAGTGTGTCACTTTGGAGGTGGACTTTGAGGTCAAATATGCTCAAGTCACACCCAGTGTCTCAGACCACTTCCTGATGCCTTGGCAAGATGTAGAACTCTCCAGCATCACGTCTGCCTGCATGCTGCCATGTCCCACTATGGACTGAACCTCTGAAACTGTAGGCAAGTCACCCCATTAAATGTTTTCCCTTGTAAGAGGTGGCTGTGTGTCTTCACAGCAATAGAAACCCCAACTAAGACAGAGGGTGAGTCAAAGCGCTCACATCCTCCTGGATCTCCTTGCTTGCAAACTCTTCCTTCTCCTTATCCATTACTGGCTCCTTCTCAATGCATGTGAGACTCCTACGTCTCCAAGGGACCTATAGCCTTATATTTATATTGCTGTGATCTGACAGAAATAGCAGAAAGGAGGTGTTCGTTAGGGGGTCACGATCTAGAGGGTACAGCCCATCATGGTGGGGGAGGCATGGCAACGGGAATGTGAGGTGGCTGGTCACATTGTGTCCACACTCAGGAAGCAGACAGAGATGCACACTGGTGCTCAGCTTACTTTTTCCTTTCTGCTCTATGTAGTCTATAGATGTGGGAGTCTCTGTGGTCTATGGATGCTGTTGCCGAGTTCAGGCTGGGTTTTCCCACCTCAATTAGCACGTTCTAGAAGCTCCCCCACAGACATGTCTAAGAGGCTTGCATCCTAGATTCTAAACTGTGTGGGGTTTGCAACACTACCTATTTAAATATAACTATAACAATGGTGATGGGAGGGTGTCAGAGAAAAACCGAGGTAAAAGTATGTCTCAAAGTTTAAAATCATGGAGTTAAAACCAAGGCTCTTTGGAGAAATCAGAGCGTCCCTGAGCTGCTGCTTTGGACAGATGGATGGAGCCCTCTGTGAAACACTATGAAGCATCATAAAACCATAAATCAGGCATCCGAGAGTGAAATAAAAAACTGTTTTTAAAAAAAATTGCAAGGAATTGCCCAGAATCTTTCTGGGAAGTTCTCTAGGGAAAGCAGCCAGTGGGGAGCAATGAGTGAGCTGGGCTTGGCTTACAGAGGAAGGTTGTGGACTGGAAACCACTCTGGGGTCTTAGGAAGGGTCCGATTGGGAGTCCTTTTCCAGTAGGCAAAGGCCAAGGGCAAGAGGGTCTTGCCCACACTCTTACTAGCGGAGCATTTTGACATCTTTCCTGGAATGCTCCGCAGTGTTCACTATGAAAGGATCGGGTCGTGGTTTTCCTGGCAGGGAGCTGAGTCTACATTCGGTATGCAGTGGGCACAGGTTGCACTAATTATCCCCACTGACAACGTAGTCTATAAACTGTCTGAGACTGAAAATGTTATTGGCTCACGCAAAATACCAGTGCATTGCGGCGACACGCCACATACCCCGCCAGAATGGGTGCCTCTCGCTGCAGGTGATAGAGAGATGTAAGAGAATGGTGCCGCCTGATCAAACGATAGTTACGTGAGCTTTGGAGATGAAAAAATAATGCACCACTGTTTTTCCGTCTCCAGACCCTCCAGACACATGGACTGCTGCTGAAAGGGTTGCCATGGAGACTTAACAAAGCATCCCACTGTCCTGTGGGTCACCCTTACAGGTAGAGACGGCACAGCGTAGATTTCAAAGAAAATATCAACAGACGCTCTTAGCATCAAATGTCACCGTGTCCTCAAAGATAGCTTAACTCAGAGCGTCTGCACTTTTACAGGACCACAGTATTTCGGGGTGAGCAGGGACCTTAAATGTCACCTGTTCCTATACTATTCTTCTCTTTGATGCAGTCCTCCCACTCCGTCTAGAACATCCATCTCTGGGGGTTTCTGATGCCGCCCAGTAATTCTGTGTTGTTTCTCAGATAGATCTAGGGTGCCCTCCAGCTCAGCATCTGCAAGATACTGTCACACTGTAATGCTGTCCGTCTTGACCCTGAGAGAATGTTCACCTGTGCCCTAGGCAGGACATTCTCTTTTACACTCATACCTCACACTTCTTAATATCTAAGACTTGGTTCAGAAATCCAAATTCCATCAATACAACGCAAGGCTAAGCCTCCACTTTCTCTACAGTTTTGCCTTTTCTTTGTTCTATACCCGTTCCCTTCCTGTGGTGCTGGGGACTGAGCTGGGTACTAGGCAAGGACTGTACCATACAGCTACACCTCCAGCACGGTCGTGTGTGTGTGTGTCTCACAAAGTTAAGTATAAATGTGTTGGAGAAACTTTGACAAAGCAAACAAACCAAAAAACAACTAAGAGCCAGGATTGATGGCATATGCCTGTAATCTCAGTTCTGGTAGGGTAGAGGCTATCCTGGGTAACATAATGAGACGGTTACACTGCTAAACTCAAAAACAGAAACAGGCAGGGCTAGGGATGGTTTACTTGGTAAGCATGAGGACTTGAATTCAGATCCCAAGCAGCCATGATGTAAAAATCCAGATGTGGTGGTGTACTCTTGTAACCCTACCACTGGGGAAGCAGAGACAGGGATCCCTGGGGCATGGGCCAATTAGCCAAGTGTAATAGATAAGTTCTAGATTAAATGAGAGACCCTATCTCAAAAGGTAAGGTAGGGGGAGGGACTAAGGAAGACACCCAGGGCCAACCTCTGGCTTCCACATACACACACACACACATGCATATATGGTACACACACACACATACATACATCACAGACACACGCACACACAATATTTTTTTGAATGGTGGTTGCTTATTTTCTTTCACCCTGCGATCCAGGCTACCACTGTCTTCACT
The DNA here is from genome assembly GCF_000317375.1 of Microtus ochrogaster. NCBI lineage: Eukaryota > Metazoa > Chordata > Mammalia > Rodentia > Cricetidae > Microtus > Microtus ochrogaster. The sequence continues at coordinate 26,556,228 of NC_022010.1, read as the reverse complement.
TATCACTCATAGTTCTTTGCTTGACAAGAGAGGATACACGATCACACCACACACACACACACACACACACACACAGACATACACACACTTTTTTCAAATAGATTTGTGTTAAACCTTCTGCTTCGCACATTGCCCTTTCCGGAGAACAATGATACAGTGTGAATGGTCTCTCCCGCCATGCTCAGCCATCTGTAGGATGAATACAGAGGGCACTTGGCCTCCACTAGGTTCCTGCTCTTGTGGGAGCCCCTGAGATGGTGTGCCTGTCCCTCCTGACCATGTTCAGAGTCAGGAATTGTAATAAGTGTGGGCTGCAGCAACAGACATCACCACACTTGGCAGGCTGTTGCATGTGCTCTAGAGAAAAACAGCACAGTTCCCAGTGGACCACAGTGACTCATCCTGTATCTATCTCACTGGTATTATGGGCTACATTGTAGAGTCTGAAAATGTACATGTTGGAACCTTGGTCTCTTGTACCTTAGAGAGGAACTATATTTAGAGGGCGGTCTAGGAAGATGAAAATGAATGAAAACAAGGTCATTAAAGCAGATCCTGTCCAATCTGAATGGGAATTGTTCCCCAAAGATGCATATATGGAGGATTTAATCCCCAATGAAATGATGTCAGAGGCAGGGCTTTGGGAAGAGATTGATTGAACCAAGAAGCTTATGATGTTATGAAAGATTCACCCATTCATAGGTTTATAATTTGATGGACTATTGGAAGGTGATGGACATGAAGGAAGTGGACAAACAGAAGGTAAGGGGGTCCTTGGGGATGTTCCTGGGGTTTTATTTTGTCCCTTACTCTCCCCAACTTCTCTCTCTCTCTCTCTCTCTCTCTCTCTCTCTCTCTCTCTCTCTCTC
>NC_022010.1:26547352-26555259 GCF_000317375.1 Microtus ochrogaster | reverse complement strand
TCTCTCTCTCTCTCTCTCACACACACACACACACACACACACACACACATCTTTTTCCTCTTTTTGTCCCTCCTCCTCCGCCTCACCCCCTCTCTCCTCCCAGGAAACGATTACCCCAATGGTGCTAATTCTGATTCACTCCAGCCTGAAGCAATCCGCCCAGATGACCATGCATTGATCTTTGACACTGTGAAGCAGAACAAACCTTTCCTTAATTTAAAAGTCGTTTCTCTCAAGTATTTTACCACAATGAGAAAGAAGACTAATAAACTAACCCAATGTAACTGGTGCCCTTGAAAAAAGAGAGAAGATTAGGACGTACACACACACACACACACACACACACACACACACACACACACTGATGATGATGATGATGATGATGATGATGATGATGATGATGATGATATAAAATACAGAGAATCCAGCCATCTCCAAGTGATGGAGAGAGGCAGGCATCAGAATAAACCAACAACCTCACACCTTGATTTTGAACTTCCAGCCACCAGAGACCGGAAGAAGCATATGTACTATTTAGAATGGCCACTGGTGCCACAGGATGTCAGCATACACCAGTGTGTGAAGGAAGGGCAGGTCCTCTCTCACAGGGTCTGTTTCTTCAGCCTTTGCTTCTAAATAGATTGGAGGATGGTTTGAATGTCAACTATCTGTGAGGAAGTTTCTAACTGGGAAGACCCTTCTCGAATCTGGGCAGCACCATCCCGTGGCCTGGGGGATCCAGACTGAATAGAAAGGAGAAAGTGAGCTGAGCACCAGCGTCCATCTCTCTCTGCTCCCTGACTGTGGGTGGAATGTGATTGACTGCCTCATCCTCCTGTTGCCACGCCTACCTTGTCATGATGGCTGGCACATGAGCCAAAATAAAGCTTTTCTTCTTTAAGTTGCTTTTGTTAAGTATCAGTAAGAATGAAAATAACTAAAAGAGATGGTACATATCCTTGTCATCTTCAACAGGTAAATTTCCAAGCTCACAAGTCCTGTTCAATGACTGAAGTGGGATGTTCTACATGAAAGCCCCCATCACACGGCCTTATCCTGGACCAGGAAAGCTAAGTGTGCTTGATTGTAAACATCTCTTCTGCCTCTCTTATTTATCCAGCCTAATTCACCTACATTTGGAGGATTGTCCTAGGGGAGCAGATGGCAGGGAAAGAGGCTGAAGTTAGCGCTGATGCTGGGGCCAGACAGAAGACCTGTCCCCACTGAGGCTCCTGTTGGTCCAACCCATGTCATTTTCCCTCAGCTAGGTGTGGCCAGCCGAGTCGTGTGGCCTGAAGCTTTCCTTAGACAGGTCTACCACCCTCTGGTGCTGTAGGTTCTCCATCCTACCAGTGAGAGACAATGCAGTGATACCTTCTCTGGCCCCATCAGTAGTGCTTCTGGCTGCACAGCTCCGGGTCAGGTGTCCTGGTCCCTGTGGCCACCTGCCCATCCCAGTGAGACCCAGCCCCTCCATCTGTAAGACCCCTCATACCCCTCATATGGACATTCCAAATTGTCCTCATGCACCAAAAACATGGAAACAGAGGCAGGCCTCCCCATTACTGGGATTTTTGCTTCTTGGAGTCCCTTTTGCCTAGATGGCACTCAGTGGTCCCTGGCTTCTGGTTTTTATCCGTCTCTATTACAAAATACACCCACCCAAGAGCTTCTTCCTTGCCATAGTGATAAAGTCCCACATACCTGATGAGAAGTTGGGAAGGGGGCTACAAGAAAAGTAGTGTGTGTGTGTGTGTGTGTGTGTGTGTGTCTGTGTGTCTGTGTGCGTCTGTGTGTGTGTGTGTTGGCCAGAGGAAGGTGTCTGGTGTTCTGCTTTATCAGTCTCCACCTTATTCTCCTGAGACATGGTCTTACATGTGAAGCCTGAGCAAGCCTCCCCGGGACCCTCTGTCTCTTTCTCCAAAAGCCAACAGCACTGGAGTTACATGCTACCATATCCAGCTATTTACATGGATGCTGAGGATATGAACTCAGGTCTCCACGCTTGTGTACCAACTGAGCCATCTCTCCAAACTCTCTTATTACTAGTTTTAAATGTAAGTAGAGAGGCAAGCAGTCTTGCTGACCTACAAACATACACACTTGCCAGGGATGACCCAAGATAAAATACTCTCTTCCCAGACCTAGTCAGAGCCCCAGGCTTGGACCTGGGTATTGCTGTCCTGCTCTACCATGTCCAGCCCCATCTATAAAGTCACAACAACAACAAAATGCAAGGACTATGTTTCCCTCACTAGCTTAGTTTTTAATATATTGGGTTTTTAAAATTAATTCTTTGAGAGTTTCACACATGTCCACCACCACCTCCATTCTGTCCCCAACTCCTCTTAGAACGATCCCTCCCTTCCCCACTCCTTCCTCAACTTCTTATCTTCCTCTTCTTTTAAACTGAGGCCAGTTTGCTCTGCCTGGATACTCATGGGTGTGGGGCTACCCACTGGAGTACTGACCTACCAGGGGCTACACCTTTAGAGAAAACTGATCCCCTTTCCCTAGGAGCCATCAGCTGTCAACAGCCCCTCGGTTAGAGGTGGGGATTCCTCACTACTTTAAGGGATAATATATTACAAAAGTTTGGTGGCACGTGGTCCTGCCTCCTTCTAATCCCAGTAATGGGGAGGCAAGGCAGGGAGATTATTACATGTCTAGCCTACATAGTAAAACCTTGTCTCAATAGTTAAATAATTAATTAACTAATGTGCTAATTAGCGGATGGATAGATATGATAGATAGAAGGTAGATATACAGCTATATATAGCTAAGTTATGAATCATAGAGGTTAGCAAAGTGCCTGGTATATAGTAGGAGCTCAAGGAAGGCAGCTTCTTCCTTCCTTCCTTCCTTCCTTCCTTCCTTCCTTCCTTCCTTCCTTCCTTTCCTTTCCTTTCTTCTTTCCTTCCTTCCTTTCCTTCCTTCTTTCTTTCTTTCTTTCTTTCTTTCTTTCTTTCTTTCTTTCTTTCTTCCTTTCTTTCTTTCGGTTGTCATTATTATTGTTTGATGTAGGGCACAGAGAAAAGTCTATCCTTGGCCTCTTCCCTCCCCCTGTCCCTTATCAAAAGGCTGATAGGCTTCATTCTTCCCTGGAAATGAACAACCTGACACATCCCTAAATGGGGCTCAGGATTAGAGCGCACAAAACAGTTTCTATACTGCCTGTTCCAGGAAACAACCATGCCTTTGTTTTAAAAAGTTGTTATAACCACCTTGTAATGACCACCTTCCAACTATGTCTTTATTTCACGGGGTTGTTATGACCGACTTGTTACGCTTATCTTCTGCTTCTGTAACCTATTTGCTTGTCAAATTTTTCATTTGGAAACCTACCCTGAACTATAAATACCTTTATCTTACCCATGCCCAAGACTGATCTCTTGAACTCTGCCTTTAGGGGGCAGCCTATGTCTACAAATAAAAAAGTTTGCTTTAATTAATTTGGCCACAATGATTTGGATCGGTCATCTTTCTCTTCATATCTGTCAGATTAATAATCCCAGTTTTAGTTTTGAAAAAGAGTTGGAGGGCTGGTGTTGCGGGAGGTCCTCCCGCTCCTCCAGCCTATAGCTGCTGAGATACCAGCCCATTGGGGCATGGTCTCTCTCCCTTTAAAAAAGCTCTCCCTTTCCTCACTCTCTCACTTCCTGCTCCGCGGGCGACTAGACTCCCTTCCTGGTTGCGCAGAGGGCTGTGATCTGTAAGTTTTTCCCCTTTAAATAAATACCACCCTATTAATCATAATTCCAAACTGGTGTGGCATTGCTTGTGACTTACGCCTTCAGGCTGGGAAGATGGTGAAGTCAGTAGAGTGCTTGTCTTACAAGCATGAAGACTTGATGTCAATTCCCAGCACCCATGTAACAAGCTGAGCCTGGCAGCATGTGTCTGTAATCCCTGCACTGGTTAGGTGGAGACAGACAGATCTCTGGACCTCACTGACTGACCAGCCTAGCCTAATCAGTCATCCTTGGGCCAGTGAGAGATCGTGCCTCAACAAGGAACATCATCATAGGTTGATATTTGACACACATACACCTGCACACACATAAAATATGAAGTAGAAAACATCCATACAATTGGGTAGCAATCTACTTTACCTGATGGCCTTGCTGGGCCGAGAGACTCCCTCTGCAGTTGCTCTCCATTGGACAAGCCCATGAGAGCCCAGGGGCACCTGGTGGATTGAAGCCACAGACTGAGCTGCCGAGTTCCATCCCTGGGACAGAAAAAGCTCCACAATGTATGTATGTTCACAGGCGCACACCCACAGACACAGATGCACACACTCCGGGGTGGGGGGTGCACCAAGGGTTGAGAAAATAAGAGAGCAGATAATAGAACTGTTCTCACTAGGAAAATGTCACAAGCATGATCTAAGAATTCCAAACTGCTATCCATGGAATACTGTGGGTAATTTGTCCTTGGACTTTGACCAGCACTGCCTTATTTGCATGGTCCTCATTTACATGACCCCACATTTGCATGTTAGAGATGGCATACTGGTAATTACCTTCACAGTGGGGTCACACTAGCCTCCCAGAACTGTATACCTGCTGCTCATCTAGACTGCCCTCCTCCCCTTGATTATATACCAGGAAACTGAATACAAACCACAGAAAGAAAACTCACCCTAACTGTATGATAAAAATAAAAATACTTCTGGTTCCCCGAGGGGTTCAGTGGGCTGCCTGCAGGCCATAAGACCACAAGACCACAGGGGCAGGCAGCCAGGCAGGGGGCAGTGGGTCCTGAGAGCAGCCAGTCCCAGTCAGGGATGGTGCAATTCCCCAAGTGGCTTCCCAGGCAGGGAGCTGCAGCTCTAGCAGGTGAGATACATAGATGGATAGGCAAGTTGTGTAGGGTAATACAGAAGCTGCCTCTTCAGGGGGAAAGATGGAAAAGGAAAGGTCTCAGGCTGGAAGCTGAAGATGACTTTGCCTTGGTGGACAGGGGAGGGAGTGGGCATGGCTTGTCTCTTAAAGGAACAGAGCAGACCATTACACTAACCATGAGTCATTCTCACATGGAGACCCTCAAAACCCACTACCCTGTGCTGTGTTGTTGCTACTCAAGTTATTGCATGCTTGATGCCCTCTTACAATGTACTTAGTAAACCATTGGAAAGAAAGATGGCTCAGTGTTTAAGTGCATGGGTCGAAGTTTGGTCCCCAGCCACCTCTGGCCTCTGTAGATGCTCTACTTGTATGCACAACAATATGTATTCACATGTAAATATATATATCATTTTTTTTAAAAAATCTACCATTCCTATTTTGTTCTAACATGTGAATTCTTCAACCGCCTGCCAATCTTTTTCCTGTTACTCTGGTAGGCTCAGTCCACCACAACCGTTTAACCAAGCTGACCTACCTGTACTGACAACAGAGCCCTGCTCTCCCCAGAGCTCAGAGGATGGATTGATTTTCTGGGGTGTGCAATTGCTTTAAATCTTCTGGGGAACAAGGCAGCGCACAAACATAAGTAATGGCGTGAGCTTTCTGGCCAAGACAGAGATCACTACAAATCATTAGCTGGGAAAGGCAGCCAGCTGCAAGAAGCTGCCCCATGAGCTTCACACAACCCTGCCCAAGACAACCAACCGTATCTCTACCAATTCTTTCACCTGCAGCTACTCTTTCCAGCCACTCCTTAATTGAGCAGTGTTAGGTCCTATAACCCTGTAACCCTGACACAAAACCAAAGCCCAGGTAGGAGAGAAGGTATCCTAAAGAGATCCATGCCCTCCCCTTTGCCTCTCAGACCACTGGATCAATGGACCCCAAGAAACTGGGCATTTGACAGGCATGGCGTGAGGGGAGAAGGTGGAGGCTGATGCCTGGGGCCAGACAACACAAGGGAGTTTATTTCCTGGAAAGAGATTTTGCACAGTGCTGACAACTTGTCAGACCACTTTGCAGGAGAGACGGGGGCTGAGACAATGATGGGTACTCAGTGATGGGTGGGACCACACCTTGATCAGGACGGCTTAGTTATGCATACCTCTTGCCTAGTTACTTAAACCTAAATCACTTCTCAGTATCTCAAAGATGGACTTGGGGCTCAATGAATCTCTTTGCCAGTCTCCTTGCTCTACTTTTCACTCTTAATAGACTATTTAAATGGCCTATTGAAGGTGGGTAGGTGTGGTGGTTTGAATGAAAATGTGCCCCACCCCCATAGGATGGGACATTTGAATGCTCAGTCACCAGAGAGTGATACAATTTGAAAGGCTTAAAGAATTAGGAGGTGTGGCCTTGTTGGCCAGAAGTGTGTCACTGGAGGTGAAATTTGAGGTCTCACAAGCCCACACCAGGCCAAATCTCTCTCTCTCTCTCTCTCTCTCTCTCTCTCTCTCTCTCTCTCTCCCTCTCCCCTCTCTAAGACTGTGAATGAAGATGTAGCTCTCAGCTACTGCTCCAGTGTCTGCCTGCAGGCGTCCATGCTCCCCACCAAGATAGCAATGGACTAAACCTCTGAAACTACAAGGGAGCTCTTTGGTCGTGGTGTCTCTTTACAGCAACAGAACAGTGACTAAGACGACAGGCAATCCTTGCCTATTTTATATGGAACAAAAAGCACCAACAAACTCAAAACATGTACACAAATAGCCACACAGTACAGGTGTCTATGGGCATATATACACGCTTATGTCTATCACCTGCTTCAGGGTTTTGATCTCAGCAACCTCTTGAAGGCTTTTCATCTGATGCTGGCACTAGCAGTCTACATGGGAAACATCCAGGAAGGGAACAATGTATATAAAATAAGGAATAAGGACAAACTGAAACTCGCAAACTTGAGCTGGAGACAGGAAGGTGGCTTGATGGCTTTGGGAGTCTTGTGGCCAGAGCTTTCATCACAGAGCTGAACACACCAGCCAGGCTTAGGGACAGATGAATGCCAACTGTGTGAGTTCCAAAGCAACTGCCCTTCACTTCCATCCTCCACATCACATCTCCCCTAGCATCTCTGTCTGTGGACCACTGTAGTGGCAAACGTTTAAGGCAGGCAATTCTGGGAAGTGTAGTTGCCCTAAGCCAACCTGACCAGATGAGTCTTTTGAAAAGATTCCTCCAGTGGTCTTTTCTGGGATTCCAAGCTCCCCGCTGAGAGGCAGCATAAGGTAGGAGGACTCCATGCAGAGAGGTGACAGCCCGCTCAAGAGGAGGTCTGTGTGTTCTGTTATTGTTCCAGGGAGGGCTGTGCTAGCCCAGGTAGCTGTGAAACAACTCCAGCTCTTTCAGAGGTTTGAAAGCACAAGGCCTCAGCAGGCACCAGACACTGAGAAGACACAGAGTCCTTGACTGGAGACACTATGGGCTTTCAGTAGCAGCCAACATGTTGTCACCAAAGCATCGTTAGGGGCCACAGACAGATTTGAATGCTGTAGGCACGGTGCCACCTGTGACACTGGCTATTCATGGCATCCAAGAACTTCACATGGCGAACAGGACAGAAAAATAGAAGATCAGAAAAAGGTATCATGCTGGAGGTCAGGAGAATCAACTCCAGAACCTGCATGAGGGAGAGTCTAGAGAAGAGTGACTGATGTGGAAAGACCTTTCCTGAAGGTGGGTGGCACAAAACCATAGGCCAGGAACCAGGAAGGAATAAAAATGAAGCAGAGGAAGCTAGAAGAGATTCCTGGCCACCATCAGAAGCTGCTTCCTGTCTGTCATGCTGTGAACTTGCCTGTTTCTCCCTACCATAATGTGAATTGATCTACTTCCTGTCCACCATGATATGAACTGATCTACTTCCTGTCTACCATGATGTGAGCTGATCTACTTCCTGTCTACCATGATGTGAGCTGATCTACTTCCTGTCCACCATGATGTGAGCTGAGCTACTTCCTGTCCACCATGATGTGAGCTGATCTACTTCCTGTCCAC
>NC_022010.1:26544943-26547252 GCF_000317375.1 Microtus ochrogaster | reverse complement strand
CTACTTCCTGTCCACCATGATGTGAGCTGATCTACTTCCTGTCCACCATGATGTGAGCTGATCTACTTCCTGCCCACCTGTGGTGTTATGAATAGGATAGCCCCAAAGGCTCATAGTTTTGTATGCTTGGTTACCAAGGAGCGGCACTATTAGGAGGTATAGCTTTGTTGAAGTAGGTGTGGCCTTGTTGGAGGAAGTATATCACTGGGGGTGGTTTTTGAGGTTTCAAAAGCTCAAGCCAGGCCAAGCATCTCACTTTCTCTTCCTGCTACTTGCAGGTGGAGCTGTAGAACTCTCTGCTGCTTCTCCAGCACCATGTCTGCCTATGCACCACCATGTTTCCCACCATGACAATAATGGACTAAACCCCTGAACCTGTCAGCCAGCCCCAATTAAATGTTTTCCTTTATAAGAGCCGCGGTGGTCATGGTGTCTCATGCAATAGAAACCCTAACCAAGACACCATCATGATGTGAGATGGTACACTTCCTGTTCACCATAATGTTCAAGTGTTGTGGTCACTGCGGTGAGAAACATAACTAATCTATGTGCCCAAGAGAGATACCACTAGGAGTAGATGTAGAGGCACTTCCAAAGAATCCTAGACCTGTGACTGTTCCTGGAGACACTGTTTTAGCTGGCAGCTCAACTGGTATTACCATGACCTGGAAATCATGAATAAAATTATCAGGTGACAAACGCACACACCGTGGCAGAGACAGCTTCTCAAAGGTCAGAATCTTCAGTTGATGAAGAGTTCATTCCATAGATTGATTAAAAGTGTTCAAAACAATTACAAAGGAGAAGGAAAGAGATGATGGTTCAATCCAGGTCATGTAAGAGACTCTGATATCAGGCCAGGACAGTAGTTTCGGCATGGTATTTCCCATGTGACACTTCCTAGAACAGCGGCTCCACAGTGGCCATGATGTGGAACACCGGACACCCTTGACTCGGAAGCTACCAGCAGCTTTTTAAGACTAGGCCCATCTGAATGTGAATGTCTTACTGATGGGACCATGAACTTGGGGCCATCTCTCCTAACATCATCCAGGAGTCTTACTCTTGGTCTGTGCATTTTGATAGGGGTACTGCCCTCCTTCTCATTGCAAGCAAATGAGTTCCAGTGAGAAAGAGAGGAGACACTCACTGAAATAGAATTACAGAGGTTTCTTTCTGAAGGGCCAGATGAAAACGGCAGGGCCGTGGTATTCATCACCGGCCAACTCTCATGCCTGAATCAATTAGCTGCCTGAATGACGCTGGAAGCCATGCTAGGCGCTCATCAGGGAATCTGTCTCTCCTATCGTCTCGGCTCTGTGGTTTTTGCCCAAGAAGCTTTTAGGACATAGCCGCCACTGAATCATCCTAGTTTCAGTTCCGTTGTTGTGATAAAACACCTTCAACAAAAACAATTTAAGGAAAAATCAAGGGGTTTATTTCAGCTTACACTTTCAGGCCACAGTGCATCGTTTCAGGGACATCAAAGCAGGGACCCAAGCCATTAGTTGTGTCATATCCATAGCCAAAAGCAGAGCAAACTGCACCCAGGATGCCTGCTTCTTTCTATCCTGCTTACTCTTGTCCTATAGAGGTGAGAGACCAGCAGAGGGGATGGCGCTACCCATGGAGGGCTGGGTCTTCAGTCTTTCACAGGCATGCCCACAGGCCACCCCTATCTAGAAAATTCTTCAGTGAGACTTCTTTCCCGGTGGTTCTAGGTTGTGGCAAGTAGATATCTCGGTTAGATACAGGCTGATAAGGCGATATCCTGGGTTGTGGGAGATTAGTTTTTGTTTTTAATTTATTTGATTTTTTTTTGTGGGGAGATAATAAGGATTGAGCTCAGAACCTCGCTGATAGCAAAAACTAACACTGAGATACACCCAGGCCTGTGTGTGTGGTTGGTGTATGTTGTGTGTGGTTGATGTATATATGGTTTGTGTGCCTATGTGTGTGTGTGTGTGTGTGTGTGTGTGTATGTGCATGTGGTGTGTGTGTGGTTGGTATGTGTGCGTGGTTGGTGTGTTATGTGTATATGTGTGGTATGTGTGTGGTTGGTATGTATGCATAGTTGGCAAGTGTGTATGGTTGGTGTGTGTGGTTGGTATGCTTGTGTGTGTGTATGGTGGGTATATGGTATGTGGTTAGTTTGTGTGTATGGTATGTGTTTGGTGTGTGTGTGTGTGTGATTGGTTTGTGTGGTTGGTTTGTTGCTTGTATGTATGGTTGGTGTGTATGCGTGTGTGTGTGTGTGTGTGTGTGTGTGTGTGTGTGTGAGAGAGAGAGAGAGAGAGAGAGAGAGAGAG